>NC_083657.1:15644452-16244452 GCF_963576545.1 Limanda limanda
TTCTGTGGAAATTTGTAGTTTCTGGAGTTACTCATCGGCTTTGAGTAACTCTACAAGCTACTTTATATCTTAGAACACAACAAATGTGCCCTTGGGAATGTGGGAATGTAACTTTTTAACCAGATGGGAACATCTTCTGAACCTTCCCAGGACGTTTCCCTAGAGGTTCTTCATATTTGTTTTGTTGAGGTTTTATATTTTGGCTTTTCAATGGAGACCAGGGTGGATAGAGAGACAGTTCAGACAGAATCTGTCAACCTAGGACCAGTCTTGAAAGTCACATCTTTTATGACTAATGTATCAAACTGAGATTCTGACACAAATGTATATGGACCATGTATCACAAGATATTCACTTTGAATGTTCACTCCTAAAATTTCACACATGAGCTTGGATAAGAGCAGAACTCGTCACCCTGATGTGAAAACGCTCTGTCAAGTGTAAAATATACCCCGACAATGTAATGTACCTATGTCACCACATGGGTCACTTTAGGGTCAAGTCCAGATTAAGGCCAATTCATGGATCTGCGTTGAAACTACGCCGTAGGAACACACGTAGCCTACACATGGAGCCCCGGCTTTTGTGAGCATTCTTAATCGTGCATTGGTGTGTTTGCGTCCCTCTGCAATTAAACCTCCGATGGTAGCGGCGGTAGAGTTTCAATGCTAATGTGTCGAGTTTCTTCCAGGTGTCTGTTTTGGGACATTTGCTATTTTATAAGTGGGCAACTCTGGGCTCACATCCATTTTGCTGGGCAGCCAGATATGCCACATCATTCTCGACGGTGGCCCACACCCGTATGCCATCTATTCTTATCAAAGGTAGCCTCACTCCCCAACAACTGGAAACAGGATTTCCACTTTTCCACATTTCCTTTTTAATCCCCAGGAATCCACTGTTCCCTTCTGCTCCATCCACTGTGCTCCTTTGACTAATCGAGCGACCGGGCCAACAAAAGCAAAAAAAAAAGATTACCAAATACTTCCCACTGGTCCTTCAGTCTTTAACAAATAGCACCAGGCCATATTCCCACGTGGGCCGTTACCAATTTAGTTTGTTTTAAGGTTCCAGGAATGTCCAGTGTTCTATAATAAGAATAATACTTTATGGATGCGCCGTGTTGTAAACGAATGGATGTTGTGTACATTGGTGGCGTCCTTTATCAAAACAGTGTGACAGAGGGAGGTGATCCTCTCCCTCTCTCTTCCCCTCTCTCTCCCTCTCTCTCTCTCTCTCTCTCTCTCTCTCTCTCTCTCTCTCTCTCTCTCTCTCTCTCTCTCTCTCCCTCTCCCTATACTCCTCACAACAGTCGCTTCACCAAAGAGGAAGCGCACAGTCACCGCTTTATGATCCGCGTGCACCGACCGAGCAGCCCGCCAGCACCAGCAGCTCTCTCTCTCCCTATCTCTATCTCTCTCTCTCCTCCTCCTCTTCTCTCTCTTTCTTTCTCTCTCTCTCTCTCTGCTCCTCCGCACACACTCTCCGGCACCGGGGTTTTACGCGGGCGCGCACTAGGGGGGGGGGGGGGGGGGGGTTCATGTAGTCGGTAACCGGAGCGCACGGTGGGAGACTTGTCGTCGGCTTCCCTTTTGCGCCATGGAGGACTGCTGCTCCGCGGACAGCGAGAGGATGGAAGCGTGGCTGGACGACCACCTGGAGTTCACCCACTCCTACTTCATCAGGAAGGCGTCCAGGTAAAAGCGGAGGTGGAGGTGGGAGGGAGGGGGGTGCTGTGTTGATCTGCAGCCCGGATCTGAATGCGAGTGTGTACTTTCCTGAGCAGGGGGGGGGGGGGGCTTCCTCTGCAAATCAAAAAAAACTACAACTCAAGTTTGGTTTTGTGTGCAGCCCAGCCGCCCATCAGGAGCAGGTTCATTTCCTCTGTTAGTGTTGGATTGTTTGTGTTCTATATAGGTGTCACTTTACCTCAGGAAGTGTGTGCAACCCTGCACTGATCCCATCTAACAGCCTGTGCAGTGGAGGAGATGGTCAGTTCCATGATGACCTGGGGAAAAAGCTCCTGTCACAGCTCAGGTGGGCTGCTGCTGGCCGCCACTTCCTCCCATGCTCGCCTCTCGTTCAATTTCACCATCCACTTCACAATCAGTAACAGCCCTGCCAGTTGCACCGGGGCCCCTTTAAACATTAACTTTTACTGCCCTTTAATTTGCAGCTTTCCTGTAGGATAGGTCCTTGGTGATAATTATACAAGCCCACCCCTCCACGCGTAGGTGCCTGTGCCATAAATGGAATGGCTTTTTCTCCTGTTTCGCGGCCTCCTTTGGTTCAGACCTCGGGAAAATGTGCAATTTCATTTGCACATCAGACTTTTCTCGGGGCAGGAGCAGCTATATAAGGTGTTTTTTTTTGTCGCAGGAGGCATATCTGGGCTTTTCATCAGCCGGGCAGCACTTGATCAGGACACTCCAGGTCTGTTTGTTTTAGTGACAAACCCCTTCAGACCCCATTATCCACTTAAGCCTCCATGGCAACTTCAATCAGTTTTCTTTGTATCAAGCAACGGCAGAAACAATCTATTTCAATCGCATCTCCGTCCTGAGAAATTTTCCATAACAAGCGTTGCCGGAGGACACGTGTCTTCTTCTCCTGCTGGAATTCCGAAAGCGGAAAAAAGTAGATTGGTGCATCAGGTTGAGAGGCATTTTTCTTAAGAGAGGTATTGATTCAGCCACACCTCCCCCTGATACATTAGGGTCGGCTCTGTAGGGAGGCAGTGCAGCTCAGTGGGAGATGGAAAACAAGCCGTAACAAGCCATGTGACCTTCACCAAGCAGAGATGAGTGTGCTTGAAAAGTGTGACTGGGTGATTAGGAAACTTCACCGCGATCATGTCGAATTTAGAGTTAACACACAAACACACTCACATTAGATCTGTTCCAGTAAATATCCACGTTAGACACTTTGGAGGGGCAACGGCATACACACTGGCTGCTTTCAAACAGATGAGGAGACTTTGTCACCCATGCTCACATATATTTGCTTTTACCTGTCGATGCACACTCCCACCCTCACCTGTGGTCAGGAGCTTCTGTTAGTGTGCGTGAAAAAATTTGTGATCACTAATCCCAGCTGCAGAAATGAGTTTCCTCTGTAGGGTGTCTCAGCTCAGCCTTAAGTCGTTTTCCGACATGAACTCTGCAACTTGTGGAGTTTACCTTTCACAACTCCAGAGGGTTCAGGGGAGGGTTGGAGCCAGGAGGACAAAATATGTAAATTCCAATGGGAAGATCCAATATCTTTGTTTACAGCACATCAACATATCACTGACAAATTCTCAAATCTCGTTGTTTTTCAAAGTTCACACCTAACAGACGAAAAACTGAAAAAACTTAAATAATAGAAACATCTCATTTGGACGCTCTCTGGAACTTTTACTAGGGGTCAGGGTTAGGCAGTAAAAAACTTGGAGATTGTCAGGGAGCCTCTGCCTCAGGCGTTTGCATTCTCACATACAGCCCCTCCGGATAATTTCAGGAGATTATCCAGAGTTCAATGAATGTCTGAAAGCAGCTTTAAAGACAGGGTGAAGAGTTCGAAGCTAGGAGCGAAAAAGGTGCCGTTGTGCCAAAAAGGAGCCGGTTGAATTATTATCATGATTATCCAGAGGGCTTTCTATTAAAGTTTTGCACGTTCAAGTGATAAGAGACGTCAGGTAACAGATTATGTATCACATGTGCTTTAGGAATACATAGAGATCGCAGAGGAGGAGCTAAAAAACATCTTAGGGAGAGAGGGACGTTAGGTCCGACTTGCTTTGTCTGCTTCCACCGCAATCTGATGGATGATGGGTGGATGAATAAATAGATGTATATAGATGGATCTTTTTTTTGCTTCTAATTACCAGTCTTGAAATTCTCAGTTGCATTATGTTAATGCCTACATTTGCTTGTTTTCCTGTGATAATGCCAAAAGCTGCGGTTATTTGCATTTGCAATTTCACAAACACAACAGTACATTTTTAGCTTGGAGCAGACAGCACTCTTGTAGTTAAGTATAATTTGTATTTAATGTGCAGAGGGCAATTAGGCAAAAGAGAGATCTGCCTCTCCAACAGTTGAGGATTCACTGAAGAATAGTTGACTAGCAAGTTGCAGACGGATTTATATATTTACCTGTATCTCCAGGAACCAGGGTCCGTTATCTAAACCATCACAGCTTCCCTCTTGTGCTGTAACCTTTACTCCTGGAATACACTTTTAAATCAATAACACATTCTTCCTCTTGCATACATAAGCAATAAAATAAAGATTATAACCTTAACAAAGCTAGCATTGACTTATGTTGGCATAAGGAGTGTTCATGCATTATTCCAAGTTGGTTAACTGTTGATTTATGCTTATTTCTGGCTCTACAGTTTTATTTTATTTTCATGGGTCATAATTTAAAAAAAGTCATTCATTTTATCTCTAACTGCAGCCCCTCAGTTGAACTTCTGACTGAGGGCAGGGTCACACACACATGAATAAGAAGCGGATATCAGGGGTCAAATTTCACCGACATTGAACTCCACACAAAGCCATGCTGCGGATTTGCTTCCTTGCAAAAATTGGAAGTGATCTAGAAGCGAAGGTTCACCACTGATACGTTCCCCTTTGTGTTTCCTCAAACAGGATATTTGAGCTCAGGCCGCCTTAAGAGGACTCCTTAAAACCCCATTTTCTTCCGATTCAGGTGTAGAGGTTCTGAAAGAAAACTGAAACTGTAAAATTAAGTTAAGAACAACAACAATTGATTGGAAAAAGGAACTTCTCAAACTCATAATTACCTGCTGGAGTCTGAATCTGACACAGCATGGGAGTGTGGACAGTACATCAGATTACAGAGATTACAGCAGGACATCTGTTCAGTAAATATTATGCCTGTTATCTGTTTATTGTGGCTTGACAATGAGTTGAGTCTTATAATCCTATAAGAAAAATTCTGTATATGATGATGCTTATAGTTGTATAAGTGTAGGACAAGTGCTCAAATGCAGACTGAAGTGGAAAACGTCTGCTGTCAGGGAATAAACCAAGGACGAGTGGTGCTTGGAGCAGAAAACAGCATAAAGAAATAGAAAATAGCACAGAAGTAGAAAAACGTGTCAGAACAGTCTGACACTGAACATCTCAGCACAGGTCACATGTTAAGATTGTTAGACTGAGTGAGAGATAAAATCAAACCGCCTGTCATTATCATTACAGTTCTTTTTCAACTACAATTAGTGCCTTTGATGTCAGATGTGTGAGCCAGAAACATTACGTGCGCATTATTTTGAGAGTCACCGCTCTGTCCTCATTGCCCATGTTTCAATCAACCATTTCATCCAAATATCATTCACTTTTCAGTGCAAAGTGCAGATAAAAGCTTTCAGGTGGAAGTCTGTTTTAGTTTTGGTACAGGTACAGATGATAATTTGCATTTATGTGGGATTTGGGGGGACAATTTCTGAGACAACTCAAGTTGTAATCTTGTGTTTCTACTCAGATGTTCAGTTTGAGTTGTCTGTCAGGGCCAATACATCTGTCTGTGTCGGTGGAAATCGTCATAATGTAAAGTCTCATACTACTGATGCTGGTCGTCAAAGCTTCTCATACTGTTTCTTCTCCACTTGGACAGGGAGATGGTGAATGCCTGGTTTGCTGAGCGAGTCCACACCATCCAGCCATCAGCCTCCAAAGAGAATCCTGCTCAGCAGCGGCCCAACCAGTCGTCCACAGACCCTGGCCCACCCTCTGCCTCCACCATCCTCCCACCCACGCTCCTCTTGGACAATCGCTGCCCTTCCCCGGCCCCCAGCCCGGCGCCCGGCACCCCGACCCGCAAAATCTCAGCGTCAGAGTTCGACCGCCCGCTCAGACCCATCGTGGTTAAGGACTCCGAGGGCTCCCTGACGTTTCTGAGTGACGCTGACCGCGAGACTGTCTCTCTCCGAGGTTCGGTGATGGGCGAGGGTGCTGGTGTTGTTGTGGGTGGCGGGTGCAGAGGGGCAGGCAGCGGAGGTGACCGCTGCGCCCGGCTGCTGGAGCTGGTGAAGGACGTGTCGAGTCACCTGGACGTGACAGCACTCTGCCACAAGATCTTCCTCCACATCAACGAGCTGATCGCTGCAGACCGCTACTCGCTGTTCCTGGTAGGGGGGGGGGGCGGGTGTCAAACTGTAATTCGGAAGCACTTTTGATCAGCCAGGCCAGGGAGATGTAGGTCACTAGAGTATATCTGCATGCTGCTGATGTGACAAGCTCCAGACAGTTTTTGCCGACTAATCAGTCTGTCCTTGGTAGATTTCTGCCTTTGTGTAGCATATTTTGCTACGTGCAACATATCTTTGTAATATTAAACCGGATTGGGGATAAGCTCGACTGAAAATGTTATATATTTTTCTCATCAAAGCAACATTAAGCCACCTTATAACCAACATACTGCGGCTCACATGTGAGCAAACAGCTGCTAACTTACACATCCAGCAGACATATGATGAATGGAAGCCCAATGGGCCTTTATCACAGCAGATGTTTGGTTCTAGGGCAAGTAGGAAAAGTAGAGCTATTGCTAGCAACATTAATGATGGCTCCATTCTGTTCTAGTGCTACAGTAAGACATGACAGTGAGTTTGTATACCATCAGCACCAGGACCCTGAAACCTAAGCAGCTAAATTCTAAATGTATCCCATTGAAGAAAAAAGTTAGTAACTCCATGCTATGTTCCGTACATAGTCTGTAAACTATGTGAAGCCCTGTGGCTTTTACTCGATATTTACCTGCTGCTGCTGAAAACAATATGTTAGACTGCTGCTTGTCATTGTTAATTACGATTCACTTTTCAAGTAGAATTTGTGCCACTGAAAACAAGGTTTAAAACCAAAACAATAATTTAAAAGAGGTTAAAAAGTTGTGGAGAACTGCATAGTTTGGTTATGATTTGATGTTGGTTCATCATTTTTAGTAAAAACCTCCAAATTAGTCATTTGGTCTATTTTTTATGAGAAACGTTACTGACTGTCGCTGCTTTAAAGTATTTTTTCTGCAACTATTGTATTATATGTTCACATTTAATTAACAAAACAATATATTTTACTTTATATTGAATAGAATTCAGTTTTTTTGTGCCTTTCAAACTAAACCGATGCCCACAACTGGGAACACTTACTAGAGCAGTGAGTGGGCTGGAAAATCAAAACAATTGAGCTATAAGAGGCTCAAAAGCTTTGCGAAGCTGAGGTAACCGGAGAGTTTATTCATATCACATGTGAAATATGGCTTCACATGACAGAATCAATTGGTTGTAAATTAAAAATATTGATCAGTGCAGCTTTAATTTTCATTGTATTATTTTTCTGTGTTTTGTGGGACTGCAGTCAAGTCTTATTCCTTTACAAAGGAAAACTAAACTCCTCCCCTTTTAGTTTAATTAGATCTATTGGGGCAAATATTGCTGTTCACGGATCATCAACTCGTCTGTTTCCCTGAGATGAAATTCTTCTCTGTCCACCCAGTGATTGTAGTGTAGGCGAACAGTAAGGGGGGTTTAAAACAGCTGTGTGACCCTGTGTGTTCTCCCAGGTGGGTGAGGACAGCTCCAACAGAAAGTTCTTGGTCAGCCGGCTGTTCGACGTGGCCGAGGGAACCACACTGGAGGAATCCTCCAGTAGCTGCATCAAGCTGGAGTGGAACAAGGGCATCGTGGGACACGTCGCCGCAACGGGTCAGCCACTCAACATCAAGAACGCGTACGAGGTGAGCATTTAGTCTCCTTGCCTTCACGTTTCCAGACACATGCTTCTCACGAGGTGTTTTTTTCTGTGTGTGCATCTGTTCACATTTGTATGTTCGTTTAAACAGGCTTGTGTTTGCCTTGGGGTGTTTTTAATGCATGTTGCTGACAGAGCAGGTGGGAGCATGAGGGGGATGAAAGAAGGGCAAGTAGGTCAAAGTGCTTCTCTGGAGGGTTCATCTTCATCCCCCCTCAACACACACACACACTCACACACTCCTTATTCTTCTCTTTCATTTTGACCCCTGACAGTTTGAGTGCGTTGACCTTGGGGGTGATCAGGTTTCGACACCACGCCTCTCTCACAATTCAATCAATGATCAAACCAGTCTGACTTTAAAATCTGTCGCCAGTAATATGGTTTATGTTCTGCAATGGCACAGAAAGAAGCACGATTGCAATTGGAAAATAATAATTCTGAAATACATACACCATTTCAACTGAACTTTAAAGTTAAACATTTGTATTTTTGTTCACTTTGAGTGACAGAAATATAAAGGACCACCCACGACAATTTGTTATTTTAGGAAAAACAGGGACAGCAGCTTCCTCGAGTCCATTGTAAATAGAAACAAAAGCCAAAATTGAATTAGCTGGAGATTCAGCACAGAAGTGTGTAAAATGTTCCACCGTGGGACTCCCACAAGATCACAAACTGCTCTTTTAAGTTTTTTGTTTGTCAAGGTAATTAAGAACCTTGGTAGCATTGGTAGGTGTGTTCTTTTACTTTGGACAAAGCCAGGTTATCTGATTCCCCTCTGCTTCCTCTCCTGATGTTAAGCTGCTAATACTTACCCAGATCACAGGCATAGCCAGGAACAGTGTATTGTTTTTAATTCTGCTTGTGTGTGTGTAAGTACAAAATAACCCAACAATGCATGGACACATTTCTCCCTGATCAGTGTGCATATTGCATTGTGCAAAGTGCCTCACATCATTTATGGATTTGGATCTATATGAATACATTTGAATTGAGATTGAAATTGGTCTGAAAAACGAAAAGGAAAAAAATCAATGAAGAAAGTCAAACTTGTGAATTTCTTCATCTTAAATAAACAAATATATATATTAAAAAATAAAGTAATATGAACACATATTAGTACTTCGAATAAAAGCTACATGAATATAGTTCAATATGATAAAAGCGAATTCATAAAATAATGGCAATACTTTTACTATTTTAAAGAAGACTGTTGTCATACAACTGCATTATAACAAGCTATTTAAGAATGATAAAGATTTGTCCATGTTATATGTAGTACGATTACATTGACTACATCAATAAGATGGAGAGGCAACCTTGTTTTGAATATGTAGCTCCAGATTGGATCTCAGGAGATCGAGCCCTTGACCTTTAACCCCCCCCAGCTGCCTCTGAAAATTTGCATCGGTGATCCCTGGTTACTACTAGTAACTGATTAAAGACAGCTAACAGAATAGCTGTGGATGAAGCTTTGCCACTACTCTAAGATCGTGTTAGCCTGTGAGTGTGTGTATGTTTATGCATGTGTTTGTTGTGAGTGCAACCGCCCTCTGGAAGAATTATGTTCTAAAAAAGAAGCAGATGTGAGAGAGATGTTTGTCTTTGAGTGAAAGAGACAGGAGGAGAGAGCGAGAGACAAAGAAGGTTAGGATTAGGGAGAGGGAGCGAGTGCTGTATGTGGCCATAATTGAATGCATGTGTTTTGTTTGTGGTCATGTCAGTCTAACTAAAGTGTGTGTTTTTGTGTGTGTGTGTGTGTGTGTGTGTTCATGCTGGGCTGACCTCATCTGAACTGCCAAAAATATCTTTGTCTACAGTGAATTTCAGTTGGAAAGTCGTGCTTTTGTCCAGCAGAGAATATTGACAACAATGCAGAGTCGCACTCGAAAGCTTTATTATTCAAAGGGTTAATATCTTTACGACCATCAAACTGTCAAGACTTTGGACAGTGGAATTTCCCAGTTTTCTCTTTCATTTTTCGAGCGTTTTATTGTTGATGTTCTGTTCAGTTTCAAGTTGTTGGCAGCAGCTCTGTGAAGTTATATTGGAAACAAGTGGAAATTTTGTTTTCCTACATTTGGCAGCAGTTATTTTGCGCGAGGCTGAGCTTTATTGTGAAGGAAAAAGTAGAAATGAGGCCTTATGTCCTCAAGAGATCCATGCATTATAAGGATGTAGTTTTATTGATGGATGTCTAGCTCTTACAGAATCCAATATTGAAATGACCGTTGTATGCAGAAGTCAAAAGAAAAGAAAATATATTATTGACGCACAGTGCTGTCACGTGAGTGGAGGAAATGATACTGATGCTGTTCTTATTTATTAAGTCATGAATGTAGCAGAAATCACACTGTAGGCATCGCTCATTATTACATTTAAAAGGCAGTCTCTTCAAAGTTTCCAAACCATTAAAATGACCATCGCTGGATGTGTCTCACTGTAGGAAATGACCACTATGTGAACTGACACAACATTTCTCCCATGATCGTCAGCTCTTGTTGAAATCCCAGTGTGTACAGGGGCCTTCAATCTGAATTTGTTTAACCAGACAGCACGACTCCAGCCTTACAATCACCCGACATCACTTTAACATTTCTTCCGCCTCAGATAAGTGCACTCTTGACTGTGCTTCTACGTGCGACATTTCACTAAAACCAGACCTATTGTTTGATTCAAGGTTGCAGTTCCTGCCTCACTGCTTCCATGGAAATATCTTCCATTCAAGATTCAAGGCTGGTTATGAAACTGTGCTTTTATACTTCAGGGACCACAAAACAGCAGAATCTGTTGTGAGTGTGTGTTCCTGCTGAACATAAGACAATGATGATGGTGATGATGTGACTGAGAATGAGGGAGAGAGAGCTAGAGAGAGAGAGAGAGAAACACAAAGAGAACAAGAGTGGTTGATGGGATGATCTACCAGCGTCTGTGTGTCTGTGCGTGTGTGTGTGTGTGTTTGTGTGTGTGTGTGTGTGTGCACTCAGCTTCCAAAGCCATTGTGAGTACTTTGCCTTCCCTTTAACATATGACCCGTTCGCAACAGGAACACCTCCGGAGCATTCAGGTGAGGGGAGGGGCATGCAGGAGGCAGGACATGACATATACATTCTGCAGTGGAAATCACATGTTTTAGTTTTTGACAGCACATCCACACCAGCCTCGGCATTTATGACGAGAAACTCTTGAAACTCTGTATAGGAACTGATTCTGACATTTGTGTTCTCACGTGAAGCCGCTCTGCATGTCTGAAAGCGGCTTAAATGAGTGCACTTGTGTGTTTTTAAGTGTGTGTGGTTGCTGGTGTGTATATATTTGCGGATGTGTGGTCTCATTTTGGCTCAAAACGGACATTATGAGGTCCTCACAACTTCAGTTTGACGGTTAAGACCTGGTTTTAGGGTTCAGGTTAGAATTAGGTGAGGTGAGGTTAGTTTAGTTTAGGACTAGGATTAGGAGTAGGATTAGGGTTAGGTTAGTTTAGGCATTCAGTTGTCGTGGTGAGGGTGAGGAGCTAAGGAATGCATAATGACAAGAAGCGTCCTCACAAGCAAAGTAACACAATTATCTGTGCCAACTTGTTTGTAATTATTGCTTGTGTAAGTCTATGAATATACTAAATGAAATGGCAAGTGTGTGTCTCCATGCGTTTATTATGTTCGATTTTTCAGATGAGACACAGGTTTGGTGTGTTGTTTGTGTATGCATACATTTGTCAGCATATATAATCAGTGTTGTACCCCCACATAAAATGCACATTAAACAATGTGAGTGTCAATCAATATTAGGGCGTGTGCATCATGCTGTGCACTAACTGACTTAAATAATGCACAATAATCTTTGTGTGTATACTGCAGAGTGCATTTGTGCAAGTGTTTGTGTGTGTGTGTGTGTGCGCGTACTACGGCGGAACCTGATACTGCTTCCAGGAAGTCCATCTGCGTCATCTGAGGGACTCCCAGGCTCTCTGATTGTATCTTTAGCTTTCCATTAGTCTGCTCGGGATTACATTGATTTCAGCAGCGTAGTAAAAAACACCCCCCCCTCGGCCTGTTTACATTGCTACAGCCCTCTGCTGGCCGGGGGGTTCTTATCAATGCCTTCACTGTGCTACATCCAAAATGCAACCTTGAGGTGGGGTGAAAAACAATCTTGCAGGATTTATCATATCATTCGCTGAGTTTGGTTTTGATTTCACCTGATCCCATCACATATTTCTTGGATTTTTGAAAGATGAATGCGTGTGTTTGCATAAGTGTTTGTGTGTGTATAAACTTGGTAAGCTTACTCGTTGTGAACAGATGCTGTGGCTTGCGTCACAGTGAGTCACCGTGGAACATCGGCTTCTGAAAACCCTCTAGAGGAGAATCACACCCATAAAAAGAAAGTTTAAAATTTCAAGTTGTTTATTTCTTTGTTCTCCACAGTCAGACATCAAGGATATGTTGTTCCAAATATCACATGGGGGCAAGTCACAATGGCAGCGTAACTGAGCATCGCTTCAATTAATGTGCGTCAGTTGACATCACAGACATATCGGTCGTGTCTGGGCATGTTAAGGTGCAGAGCTGTATAGGGGTGACAATAGGTCGACACACACACACACACACAGGATATTTGAGAGAAGACTCTCTGCAAACAAAATCTCTCAGACACTTCATCCTCAGCCATAAAAACAATATGGGGATACATAGTTGGTGTCCAATATCCAAACACTAAAAAGCTGAAGTGAAAAGTGCATCAGTCAATACACAAGGTAAACTGACCTCCTTTTGTACTCTGGAGGTTGAGGTCTGGAATAAAACCAGACTTTCTTCATTTGCTCTCACACATCTCTGTTGGTAACACAGGTTAATTATTGACGGAGGACATCATGTGGGTTGTTGATAATCTTTGAGGTCTTGTTATGTCATAAAGTTAGTTTTTCGAAGCTATTTTTATCCTTCTTGTGGATTTGTTGAAATTGGGTCAACAACTTCAATCAGAAAGTGCAGATAATGACCAGTTCCAAACCCAGCATGGAGCTGCAGGTGGTTCTACACCTGTTCAGGTCCGAGTGCGGGAGCTGTGCCTTCGGGGAACAGTGGTTGTGTCATGATTTGTCAAATCTGGAGGGATCAACCCACAGTGGGCCAGCCCCCTCCTACAGGGACAATGACTTTAACATGACTTTTGTCTTTTGCTGATCGTTGTATTATTGTCTTTCTCTCTTCTGTCTCCTTTGTTTCCATCCTGCGCCCCCACTACTTAATACTCCTCTCTCCTGTCGACCCAAACAGACACCCCACTCCAACCACCACACATATACTTACTCCCTGCACAACTGTTGTTGTCTTCTTCTTTGCTTCCACATACTTTCTTTAAGTGTAACGACTTTTGTTCTATAATACCCCAAAAATGATTTGTCGATTGCTGTATACTTGATGGCGTGCCTAAATTCGCTGCCACTTGAAAACGTTGCGTGTGTGTGTGTGTGTGTGTGTGTGTGTGTGTGTGTGTGTGTGTGTGTGTGTGTGTGTGTGTGTGTGTGTGTGTGTGTGTGTGTGTGTGTGTGTGTGTGTGTGTGTGTGTGTGTGTGTGTGTGTGTGTGTGTGTGTGTGTGAGAGAGAGAGTGTGTTCTAAAGCTTTTCACGTTGTTACTCTTCCAGTGTTATCTTTGGGTACTGAAGAAAATAATTATTTGCAGGTGTGGCAACAGCAAATAGTTGGTTACACCTTTGGTCACACTGAGAACCCTGTTAGACGCACAAAAACACAGCTGTGATACAAACCTGAGGTACCGTGTTATCTCACCACATCCAACCAGTTTTGTTTGGAGTGTGGTTTGTCTTGTTCCTGTTCTCGTCGTGGTTTTATACCCACAAACAGCTCCCCTTGAGTCCAGCAGATAAAGGAAATGAACAGAGGGGAAAGGAGTGTTTAAAGGTCAGCCGGTGGGTGGGAGCAGCAGGAGAAACAACCCGCCTGAGCAAAACATCTCTCCGTCCGGGGGTCCTTATCATGTCGTCAGAAGCCCCCTCTCCCTCTTAAACTCCACATTCACACATCAGAGAAGACGCTCGCCTCCTTGTGACTCATTACGAGTGCCATCGAAACTAGAGTACGTAGGTGTGAGGCTGTGGTTTTTTGGAGAAGAGCAGAATTGGTTGCATAATGCTAACAGCTGCATGCGTGCCGCTACTACAGAGCCTCAGTTTCTTTATGCAAATCTGCGGTTGTCCTGAGTGTAGGTGGTGGGACGGGTTGTTGTGGTTGCATGCATGAGCGTCTGAATACAGAGGAGATGGACTGAAGCTGCCAGTGGCTCGTACTTTGTTTGAATGTTTGGTCCCTTTCATGTCGAGTGAGGCGGCTCAGTGGTGAATGGCAATGAGCACCGGACATGATGAGAACAGTCCAAACCTGAAATGTGTGTGTTTTGTTTCCCCAGGACCCGAGGTTCAATGCTGAGGTGGACCTGATCACAGGTTACAAAACCCACAGTATCCTGTGTCTGCCCATCAAGAACCACAGAGCCGAGGTGAGACAACACAAGTTCATCCTATCAGGCACGCACAGGTGTTACCCTCAACTGTGAGCACATGGGACAGTTTGACTGTTCTCTTTCACAGAGTTGAATCCTGAATAAAAAGAACACAGTCATGAATGAAAATGCAGGCTAATGTCAGTAATTAAATTGTCATTTTCTCTGTTATATTTCATGGTGATGTATTGCTTTGAGTATTAGGGCCACTAAAGAGGGAAAAGTCTTGGATTTTGATAATAAAGTTGTTATATTACTAGAACAAAGTCTGATTATCCTGAGGATTCGAGTCATAATTCAACATATTGCGAGAAATGTATACATGTACGAGAAGTAATACATTTATGAGCATAACGTTGTAAATTTACAAGTATAAAGTTGTAAATTTACAAGAGTGAGTCAGAAGTTTATGGAGTAAAGTCATAATATTACAAGAATAAAAGAATAAAGCCAGGGACATGAGTGATGTGGAGCATCTTGTTAAGTTATACTTCAACATAGGTCTCACAAATAATGATGTGAAAGACTATGGGTTTCTTGAGGAAGGGGGGGGTGGGCATGCTGTTATCGTGATACTGTTAAATGATCTGACAAGCACATTACTGAAAGCATACTGGAGCACATACACTACACCACACATTATCACTACAATGTCGAGTGATGTCATAATGTTTTGAGACTTACAACATCAGTAAGCAGCACTGAAAGCCCGAATCTTGTAGGGCTCCTTATTTTCTGCAGTACTCACGGTGTTTGCCCACTTTTCCCAAGATTATATGTAGTCGTGCTTTAGGCACACAGACTTGTGAAGCAGCATGCACTGTGCTCCAGCTCCTTTTTTTCCATATCAGATCTGTGTAGAGAAACAAATTGTCCCTCTGATCGCATGTCGCAGGTCGTCGGAGTGGCTCAGGCTATCAATAAGAAGAGTGGGGAGGATGGTGCCTTCACTGAACAGGATGAAAAGGTTTGTAAAACTCAGTGTTTCACTCACAAGGACAACGTTTGGTTCGCGTATAAAAGACTCCAAGGGAGATACAGTACGGTTGGGACAAAACTGTATTAATACTGTATAAGCAAAATATTTTTATCCAGGTATATATATATATATATATTTTAGATATGTAAATTTTATTTCTATTTACATTTTTATATTCCATTTTATCTTTTTTTTGTCTGCTTGTAATATGGTGAGCATTGCCATAAGAGAGCCTGTGACTCAAGCATTTCATTGCAAACGACTGCTTAATGTAATCGTTGTGTATATGATAAACTCTTGAAACTTGTAATAGTACTGTATCAGTACTCTGTTTGTACATACAGAGAAAACTGTCTATCTTCCTCATATTATCTGCCATTTCTCCATCCTCACTTCTTTCCTCTTTCCTCTCTCCTCATCATTTTCTCCCTGCAGTGCACTCTTCTCCCCGTCCTTCTACATGGTGCTCACACGTTGTTCTCTTCCTCCCTCACAGGACTTCTCAGCCTATTTGGCCTTTTCAGGCATCGTCCTGCACAACGCTCAGCTCTACGAGACGTCGCAGCTGGAAAACCGACGCAATCAGGTGGGTGTGATGGTTTATCTCCAGGTAATGAGAGAAACTGTATGTAGCACAGTTTCTGCACATTCAATGGAAGTTTACAGAACATAATGAAAAAGCTTGTCTTTGATTACAGTTTGAATTATAAACCCAACAAACACAAAAAGGTACTTGACATTTTTCCCTTTCAATTGAGGCCGTGTTGTGCTTCAGGCTCCGGGCACGGTCACATGTACACAAATGCAGACGAGTGTTGCAGGTCAAAGTTCAAAGTTGAACTCCACATAAAGCCGGCTGATGATTTGCAACAGGAAGCAAATGTGTTACTGCACAGACTGGAAGTAAACAGGAGGCGAAGGCTGTGTCTCAATTCAGGGGATGAATCCTTTGGAGATCTATTGCGTCATAGCAGTGCAACTAGTCTGTCCCATTTCAAAGACTCCTTCAAAGAGGACAGAACGTTCAATGCTTGAGGATCAGGCTTCACATCAACCTAACAGCTAACAGCAATAAGGGCGGGACGAGCTCGTGATGCAGATGACAGAAAGCTGTCTTATTTCCGGTCTGCCTTGGTGGTCTACCCAGGGTGGTCTTTCTGGGCCAGGTAGACCACATCCTCCGAAAGATGCATCCCCTGAATTAAGACACAACTGCGGGTTCACCTCTTCTACATTCAAGTATGTGTGACTGTGCCCTAAAGCCTCATGACATGCCTCTGACTGTGAGTCGGACATTTGTTTTGAACACTCGACTGTACCATTAAGGCTCTCAGCTGTGGTTAAAGATTTAGCCCTTTTGAGTTTGTCTCAGGGACAGTCCTGTAGTATAAGTAGACTTTTCATTCCTGAACCATGTACATGTGACAGTTGTAGCCGTTCTTAGATACTAGCTCCTTGTTTTGTATTTGCTGGCTTAGTGTTCCTCTCTTACCACATTCTCTCTTTGTTGCCCTTATTTAAATCTCCTTCCTGTTCCTGAGCCATGTGGCTATTTTTTCCATTTTAAGGTTCCCCAATGTATATTTCACAGCCCTATTTCTGGAGACACGTGTAGGCACAGACACAAATATCTACATGATGTATTCATACAGGTGCTGTTGGATTTGGCCAGTCTGATCTTTGAGGAGCAGCAGTGTCTTGAGGTCTTACTGAAGAAGATCGCAGGAACCATCCTGTCCTTCATGCAGGCACATGCCTGTACCGTCTTCACTGCGGACGAGGACTCAATGGTCAGTACAGACACCCACACACTCACTCACATGCACCCAAATGCACACACATGCAAACACACGCACACACACAGATATAATACGAATATCCAAATGATAAATTCTGTGCTTTTATGATGTTGATTTGTTTTTAACTCATAAATGCAAACACAAGTCGTTCCATGATACCTGAGTTCATGAGTTTGAATTCAATATTCGATGGATGACGTTTGTTAATGATTGTCACACGAGCAAACAGTGGCGTTTTATTTCTGGTATCTATTAGCTATTATGTGATGGCTTATGTGACAGTAACCTGCGACCTTGGATATGCTCAACAGTGTTTGAGCTCCAGTCGTCTGAATGATCCAGTTCAAATGCTGTGATAATAGAGCTGTCAATAATTATCATGTTCAACATCTTCATTAAATCATCCTCAGAACAGGGGCGGATCCAGGGCGATGGGGGCACTGGCCCCAGATGAAATGCGATTGCCCCCTGAAATGCCCCTGTCCTTTTAGTAGTCTTTAAAAACAAAAAAAACTCACTTAATAAAGATACTAATAATAAACAGAATGTTTACCAGTTGGCAACCAAAGTCTGCTGAAACGTCATTGGTCAAACTAGGAAGTGAAACCATAATCTTTCAGCCCGAGTAGCTACATTTTTTCCCCCATCAACATAACATTAGGAACAATGCACAGGATCATACTCTTGGAATCTCAAAATCTGTTCAGAATTAATTAAAAATTTTCATTCCGTGAATAACATTCTTCACACCCTTCTACTTGCGTTAGGCCAAGTTCATTTGGGACATTTGTGGTTGCTGCTGGTAACTGCAAGTATGTCACAAATACAGAGGATATATATATTGACCAGCAGGGGCAGTAAATACATCTTGACTGTGTGGGAGGTTTTTTTACAGGCCTATAGTGGTAAACTACTGTACAATGAGGCAGTTACAGAATGCAATCAAGATGAAAGGCTATTGTTAAAATAAAAAAAGTAATGAGTGCACTATTGACGTTTTGTTTTCGTCTGAGGGCAGAAGATAAACTGATCTTTCTGTCTCTGGACCCTGGTGGAGGCCAAATGTATTGTAGCGAATCATATAATAAACAGGACAGGATTTTAGAGAAAATACTGAGAATAAGCCTGTATGTTTATATACAATGTTGAATAATTGAGGATTCAGTGGCAGAAACTAAGACAAAGTAATGAACGCTCCTTGTGTGCATGCACTCTGCCGAGAGCCACGAGAGAATCAGTTGTCAAGACCAAAATGGAAAAATGACAAATGCACTGACTGGTGTGAATTGAAATGAGACAGTGTGAAGGAAGTGAATGATGATGATGTGAAGGAACGTAACCAAAACAGCCCCATCGGGCTTTGACTACATGGGGTGTGTTTTTGTTCGCTTGTGTAGGAATTTGCATACAGTGCGGGTACACTATCATCCAATTTGTCACTGTAGATCAATAAACTGTATATCAGTCATTTACAGATGGTCTTTAGAGGCTCAGGGTCCACTGGCTGGATGACTGGAAAATACACATTTTACTTTCTTGTGCGTCTTGGTGTCGACAACATTTTCTCATCTGTCACCAAAATAGCTTATGTATAAATAGCTTACAGTTTTGTCCCATTCTCACACACACACATTAATGCAGTGCATCTATGTGCAGCAGTTTCTCTATCATACATCACTCGTACACTGCCGTCACAGCCAGTATGGTAACAATATTTGACACATTGTGTAAAAAACATTTTAAACTCCAATTAATCCAATTGCCCTGCCCGTACTTTGGAAATGAAGATGAAAACATTTCAATAAGCCTATTTAGAGGCACAGTCTGTATGTTTATGTTGCTAGGGGTCTCTCAATCAAAACAACACCAAAAGACAGAAGTCAGGGAGGTTCTGAGGTAGCGTGGGATCATCAGGGTTGTTGTCCCGCAGCATTCATCATTCAGGAAGTTTTTATCCTCTCCTCTCCAAACCAAGCAGACATGCTGATTAAACTCATTAAAGGTGCTTCACGTTACAAACACGCTTCCTCTGACGCTGTGTGACTGACACAGGGCGTCTCCGAGGGGCTGGGAGCTGGCTGCCGCAAATGTTTGCTCAGCTTGTTTCTATGATAACTTCAGATCCAGATGTCTGATGACTGAAATCCTTCATCTGTTTCAAATGAAAATATAATAGAAAAATGTGGCTTAAAGTTGAATTAAAAACAGCCACTGACAGGTGAAGACCCTGGAGGCTGAAGGGAGAGTGAGCTTCTACTGCAGCAGTCTCTCTCTCTCCCTCTCTCTCTCCCTCTCTCTTTCTCTCTCTCTCATACTGTAGTTATATAAGACTAAGCTTGAGTTTGACACAAATGGGTTTTTACAGGGCCAATAACGACGGCAACATCTGTAATACTTTTCCAGTAAAAAGATAAAAAGACGTGTATGTGTTTATATGAGTGCAGGTAAATGATTCTCTACCATTGTCTGTATATAAAGATGGACGACATGACAGCTCTTGATAGTGAAGCCAAAATGTCTGGAGTACCCCCTTGTGGCTGACTGTTGTAAAGGACATAAACCTCACATGGTTTCTGTCATTTCAGGTAGTTCTCATCCCACTGATATATGTCCGAGTGCTTTCAATGTAACGTTTCCTGTAAGTTTAGATTTAATTAGCTATTTGATGATTTAGATTTGGATGAAATGTTGTGATTGACAGTTGAGATTGACCCGTGATTGGTCGAGTGTGTGTGCCTGGTTGGACCTAGATACTGCAGCTCCACACTTCTAAATCAAAAACGCAAGATTGCAGCACCTGTATTATGGATATTTTTGCATTATTTTTGTACACTGTGAGGAAGTAAAGACTTGTCATCCATCTGTATTATATATATAAAAAAAATGATATAAAGTTATTAATCATCTTCAGCATATGCAGGTGACCAAATTAAATGATTTAGTTACCAGGGTTAAAATTCAATTTTACTCTAAGTTTGAAAATGGTTGGAAACATTTGGGAAGCCGAAGCTTTTTAGATATTTTAATGTAGAAAAGTGACACATTTTATCTTAAAGTCAGTTTGCAGGAAAAGCTATGCAACAAAGATTTTCACAATCTATTGGGCAAATTGTTAAAATAGTTGAGAACAGCCCAATTATTTTGTACCAGACTCTGATGTATTATGCAGCTGATCATTTGATGAGTCATTAAAGGGGGTTAAAGAACAGCTGATTCAAAATAACAGCTGTTCAGATATCTTCGCTGCAGAAGAGCACAACAACGTGCAGCTGTTTTGTTTCACTGGGTGAAAAGTTTAACGGCAGGAAATGAAAAGCAGCTTCTGCCAACACGATGACTTATTTCAGAGGGACGTAGGAGACACTTGTGAGGACGAGTGGAAATGCAGAGTTTCTCTTCTGGAAATCAAAAAGTTTTATAAACAAAGCAGAAGGAACCGTCGCTGACTGTGTGAATGCAGTTTATACTTCTGACACAAACACACGCACACGCACACACACACACACACACACACACACACACACACACACACACAGCATTCGTCCTCTTTGGGCATTGACATTTGTTTTGGCTTGTCCTCCTCAGGGGCATCCATTGGCTGAAAAACGCACACTGACACATCACACTCGCGTGCACAGAAAACAAGCACACTGGAAGAATGGAGCAAATTAGCTGTCATGTTCTGAGGGAGATTGATGTACGAGCCTGTTCATAGTACTCCCACGTTCTCTGGAGGTGTGAGGCATCCAAATATCAACTCCCAGCTGCACAGAAACCCATTGTGAAGCTCACTTTACCATTATTTGTATCTACACGTTGTAAACATCAGAGAATGAATGAAAAGGCTTCTTCTGCTTTACAGTGCTCTGTGCTTTTCCACATGAGTGAGTATAGGTGGTGCATTTACATTTTGACCTAAATTATGTTTGTACAGTAATTTAAGGGAAAATTGCAAGTTTTACCATCCTGGAACTCCTCCCTCCCTCCCTTCCCTGGAGGCCTGCGTTGGGTCATTTGACCATTTGTGCCTCTAGCTGTTGCTGATGCCCTCTTTGTTTCGGTCTGTATACCAGTGTATTGTAGGATAATGGATAATGCAACAACAGTGTTTACATGGACAGCAACATTTCGTCTATTGATCTTATTCTGAACTAAACATTATTTTAATTGTGTGTGTACCATAGTTGCTAATAGAATATTCCATTCACATTCCCCTGCATTCGCTACAGAGTAAAGTCTGATTATTTTGTCAATCATGCTTGTATCGATTAGGATCTATGCCTGTGTACATAATGCAGCTAAGATCGGAATACTACACCTGTATATTACATTTTTCTTTATAATTTTTCAAAAGCTTCTACTCCTTTTTATTTTCCGTCTTGTTCACACCCAGGGCATATGTCATCAAGCAGTTGGTAACTGCTGTATGTTGATGTTACACAAAGCTGTGAAATCTCCCTCTAGGCCATTATATTGGGATTAATTAGAATATATGTGTCGACCTAGTGGCTCTAGGCACAGAATATTACTGATGCCTTCATTTGATTATTGTTTATTCAGAGTGTGACAGTAATTAAGATAATCAGACATTACTGTTTACGTGGCAGCAGGTCATTCAAACTATTGGCATTATTGGGTTAATATCAGAATATTGATGTCAATGTTAACAAAGGAAGTGAGTAATGGAAAGAAATGGAAAAAGGTATATTGGACTTGATGGTAGTCTGCGGAAGAGTTTGGACGACAACTCGACAGTCTACGCTAGGCCTTATTTAAGTCAAATAAAATAAAATAAAAACCATCGCCAAGCTTTTTGAGAACATGCTTTTATTAGAGCTTGGCAGTAGTCTGACAATACCACTGATCTACACTCTGTCTTTTTCAAGAGCTTTCAAACACCTCTCTCAGATTTTATCAACAAATGAGGCCGACATGACTGACCTTGAATCGGCTCAGTTGTCCAAGTGGTCCATGTTAATAACCAGTAAATGGACTATATTCATTTCATCTACATCCAACAGACTTTATCAGTGGATGATGTCAACTCACCAATGAAATTATGCTTGGCTCAATTGCTTGTGAAAGTGGTAAATGCAAGTGAGTAAGGATTCCTTTGTTATTGGTAATGGTTTTTATTGTCCTAGACTTGTAAAATGTAATACTGACATAAAAATGTGTTTTAAATAGTAAGTTGGTTAATATATTGGTGCATTTTAACATTATTTCAGTGATTGAAATCAATCAAACAAGTCCCGAAAGCCTCTCCCTGCCCATCCTTTTCTGGGGGTTGCTGTATTTGTGGAGCGAGTAGAGTGGGAGTGCTCGGCGGTCAGGATGACGGCAGCGAGTTAAGAGCTGTGCCATAATTTTGGACCACAAACAACAGCTCTTTAGAAGGAAAGTGGTGATTCAGGGGCAATTTTGGGGTGGAGAATGAGAGTGCTAATGCAGCACATGCAACGAGACTGTCCTCCCAGAGAACAGCGGGTTCCACTAGGTGTTCTTGGTTAGAGCAGGTAATCAAAGAACCCCCTGACTTTTTTTTTTTATATTCCCTTTGACTTTTCTTGGCCGTGCAGCCACTGGTCTTTGCACAGTCGCTTCAGAGGAAACTGTCTCGGTTGTTTTTTTCTTCTCAGTTGGTCTCAGTTACGATGAGGCCAGAGATGTGTGCGTCAGAAATGTTTTACCTCCCGAAGAGACCAAACGCCCGAATAAAGAAGAAGCAGCTGCTCAATGAACCCGACATCTGGTTAATTAAGAAAAAGAAACCCATTAATGTTTAACAACGTCACTGAGCGCCTTAGGAGGGTATTAACACAAACACTTTACAGATGGTATAATAAGGTGCTGATTTAATGAATTATAATCAAAACAAAATATACTTGCGTGGCAAAGGAGAAGTCTAATTGAGTATTTCACTCAAACCGCTGTATTATCCTGAGAGAGTTTATATGGTGAGATTTGCATGGGAGTAATTGAAACATCAAAGTCATTGATGAAATGTAATGACTCTAAACCTATAAATAGTTGCTTGCAATTATGCCTTCGTGTTTATGACAGCTTTCTAGTCTTGTAAATCGATATCTCTGGATCGCCTTAAGGGAATTCATTCAAATAATTTGTGGATTTAAGGATGAACTGATAAGATATTAATGGTCAAAGTGTAAGGTTGTTGTGACCTTACAAAAACATTTTGGAACTTGTGAAGATAATATTTCAGGAATACCTCGAGGGAATTTCTTAAAATTTGGTACAAATGTTCACTTGAACTGAAAGATGAAGTGATTCAATTTGAGGCCAAAGGTCAAGGTCACATTGACCTCATGTTCTTATGAATATATCAGGAACATCCATAGGGAATCTCATTACATCTGGCCAAAACGTGACCTGATTAGCATTTGGAGGTCAAACTTCAAGGTCACAGAGGCCTCACAAAGCCTGTTATTGACCTTTTGAACCCGATATCTCAACTTCACCGTTAGGGTATTTTCAATTGTGACTTGGACTCAAAGATTAAGTGATTAGATTTCAGTGGTTTAAGGTCAGGATCACAAACCCTAGATTTAAGCTTCTTTCTGATGAAGAGTCAACATTATTGGAGTGCAGCATTCAGGCTTCCACCTGCAGGTACACTTCTCTATGCCTCTCACCTAACTGAGTAGCTTCGAAGTGACTGGTGGAATGTACAGGGTAATGCCCAGCATTGCCTTGTGTAGGCCCAGGTTTCATGTATTAATGCAGGAAAACAGAAATATTGTCGGGGCGGCTGTGGCTCAGGAGTATAGCGGAGTGTCCACTAATCATAAGGTCTGCGGTTCGATCACAGTGTACCACATTCTCCATGCCGAAGTGTCCTTGAGCAAGATACTGAACCCCAAATTTCCCTGACATACAAAAAGTGCCCCCAATAGATGCACTGTATGAATGTGTGTGTACATCGCATAAAAGCTCATACTGAACTGTAAAGCGCTTTGAGAGGCCATAAAGAATAGAAAAGTGCTATTTCAGTATAGACCATTTACCATTTGTGTGTGTGAAATAGTTTTTTATTGATGCGGACAGTTGTCAGTTGTTGGTAAAAGTCTGTGAAAACTTGTATGGAATACTGAGGCACTATAAAACCTGCAGTTTATACTCCTGACACACACACACCATGTTTGAACATAACAACAAGCCATTCTTTTGCAGTAGTTTCACTAACACTTCAGCACATTTATTACCCACAACCATTAACCTTTCAACAATAACATAATGCATCTGAGAGCTCTGGTGTTCTTACTGTCAAGTCACTATAAACACTGGTAGTCAATGGTATGTTATTATCAGCGCTGATGCCATAAAATGACAACTTCATTGCACATTATTGCCCATTTAGCAGCTGATGTGTGGGTGCTGGGCAGCCAATGCTATGAGGTCAGACTGGTTCAACGTTCAGGGACAAACTCCTTTTTGATAAATATTATCCTGCCTTTTTTCTGCAGATAACCAAACATGCAGCATTTCTTTGCCTCTCTGGCACAAGTTATATTTTCCGATAAACAGGGATCAAATGTATCTGCACTTATCTACTTGGCTTTGGAATTTCCAGCCTCACCACCAATCTTAAGAAGAACTTGGTTTTAGAATTTATTCCAATGTGCTGATTACAAGTTATTGTAAATATTGGTTTCACAAAGTATCAACTTCTTTTCAAATATATTGTTTTAGGTTACACAACAGAGGGGTTTGACTTCCCCTGTTTTGTATTATAAGTGGGTTAGCCCAATTGAGATGTAGGCTCCTGCTGTAAACATTGTCCAGGCTATGAAAACAGGCTTCATAAAAGTTACACAACAAGGTTTTAACAACTGAGACGATACTCAAGTGCCCAAACAGATGGCTCTGGTTTCAGACGTCCATGTTTTGAGTTGCACATTTTAGCCTCATTCCCAAATACAATGGAGACGAACGTTGGATCAGCAATGTTCCTTTCCGGAAACTCTTTTCAAATTAGTCTTAATAATCCACAGACTTCGCTGAGAAGAGTTTACATTGAAAAACTGTCTACAGAAAACTGGATTACCAAGTAGGCAAAGGAGACAGATGCCTTCGAGGGGTTAGGGTTAGGGTTACTAACTAGCCCCATGTTGAAGCCTTGTCTTATAGAGGCTCCTTGTGTCAAAATCTAGCTTTTAGTAGCTATCATTTTTGCCATGGTAGCGGCGGCTCTGGGGATTGTAATGTTAGCCTTTTTATCAATTGATTATTCACTGACTTGGTCCAGACTGAAATACGGTATCTCAACAGCTATTGGATGATTGCTTTGAAAGGACTGAAATGAAATTGGTTCAGACAAACGGTTCCCAGCGGATGAATCCCACTGCCTGTGTTGATTCCCTCACTTAAGCACCACAGTGATTTTGATATTTGGGGTTTTATTGTGGAATATCCCTTTGTTACAGACATGTTCTGCTCAGGATTACTTTTAATAGATTTTAGTGTGCCATTATAACAGCAGGTTTTGCTTTTCATACTACAAAAATCTTTAAAACTAAGAGACTAAAAGCCTCAGCTCTACTTTGTGTGAGTGATGATTAGTATTATCATTATAATAACAAAACAAAATGTTTGTGTATAGTTATGGATCAGGGGGCAGATCCAGGATTGTTTTCAACCTTAAACTGTAATTTCTTAACACTGTGACTCCTGAAATTAATTTAAATTCAACTTAATTCACCCCAATCACAATATGACAGAGGCAGAAATATGACAGATTTGGATTTATCAAAACAAGTAGAATTTATAAACTGCCTTGCTGCACTACAATGACAAAATACTTTTGTGGTGAATTGACAGAGTTATGAGTAACAATGCTGTATTCTATGCATGTTACAAGCTGCAACCCACTTTATACACAAGTCATACGTAACAAGTGTGTGTATTTGTGTCCCACTTATGACTTTTGTTGGCAGACAAGCTGTCTCCCATTCTTTTATTCCACACTCTATTTCTCTCTCTCTTTCATTACTAAACATTTACTCTTAGATTTAAGACTTTTACTAGTCTTATCTACAAGACGGTCCTTTGTATACAAGTGTCAGTACTAAATGTCTGTAGTTTCTCAAGTCAGACCCACAGGTCTGTGGATTTGAAAGTAACCTTTCCTCTCGGAAAGCAGCTTTCCTGTAGGAAATGTAGTAAATGGCCGTGCTTGTCTTTAACATCGACTGTACCAACAATAACACAGGAGTTTTTAAGATGTTGGCCTGCGCTGGCTCACTTCATTTTACTGCAGTGAGTGGCATCTGTTTAGACATAGTGTGTGTGTGTGTGTGTGTGTGTATGTGTTTTGCTTGTGTAATCATGTGTATGGTGTGTGTGCAGTACACTTGCATTTCTGTGTCAAATACATGTGATGTTATTAGCTTATTCCTTATGAATGCTTGTGTGAACACATTGTGCTTGCATATGTGCATAACACACTATGTTTGACTTTGGTAGCATTTGTACGGTGTGCGTGCATGGCAAAGTGTGTTTTGTGTTTATGTGTGTGAATGATATGTGATAGGGTCGGACATCTGGCCTCGCTAGGAGTGTTTTGTTCTTCTGTGTTGTTTAACTCTCCCCAACAGAATAAATCTGGAGTTGGCTACAGGTCTCCTGAAACATATTAGGCTGTGTGTGTGTATAAGAGTGTGTTTGAGTGTGTGTGCAATGCATGTTGTACCAATCTCTACAAATTTTAAACTACCTGCAGTTTTCAATTCTCCCTTTATTTCTTCCGGTCTGTCCCTCAAGTCATCCTGCCTAAACAACAACACAGGCCATTTTTCACTGCCTTCCAAAACCACCCATATGACTGACCTGATGCTACTGGTTTCCTTGCTAATCTGTCACATCAGTTTGGTTACATTCAGAAAACTGAAAGGTTTGGTAGGTTTAGGGGGAAGATACAAAGAATCGCCTCATGGTTAAAACCATGCTAGCAAGTCTATGAGGTGATAGTTTGCTTTGAGTTAGAAGTTTATTCTAGTATAGTACATGCTTACCACAAAATGTGAATGTTCAGATTCATCACACAATCAAAACTCCAGCAACATGTATGAACGAGAACAACTTTATTGTGGGACCAACTTATTTCCACTTGGCCACTTCCTCAAGCATTTGGTTGTAAACCAAATTCTTGGACAAATATACATTTTGACCTCATGATTATTGTACCAAATTTTGTGTAAACCCAAATGTATGTTGAGATATTTCGCTCCAAACCACAAATGTCACCCTTTTAGTAGTACTAGTCAAGGCACCATCAAAGTTCGCATGATTTATTTTCTGGATGTCTCAACCAATTTAATGCCAGTTCCCCATCCTTTGCTGAACTTCATGGTCACCAGAGGATGTCCCAAGTGGGTCAATCAAATATTTGCTGAGTTATTTTAGTCTGGAGCAAAGTAGTGGACCTACTGAGCAACTTGCCAACATTGTAATCCTTACAACCACACTCATATCTTTCCTTGAAACTACTTGTGCAAGGTTAAGAAAAGATTGCTGTCCTGGTTAAAATCTATTTGTAAAGGTTTAACAATGTCATGCTACGTCCTGCACTTACCAATATGACTGTAAGAAGTCACTTTGAGGGAAAAGCATTTGAACAAAAAATACAGTTTTTTGTGATTTCTTTTGTTTTGTTTTGTTTGTCCAATGCTCAGTTTTGGAGGTAGAGCGGGTTGTCTTCTGTCTCACCAGAAGGTTGGCAGTGTCCCCAAATTGACCCTGAAAGCTGTACTGGCACTGTATGAATGAGGTGTATTTGAGATGGTGCTGCACGTAGATGCACTGTATGAATGTATGTGAATGGAGGCTAGAAAAGTGCTTTACAAATACATATAATTTACCATTTCACCATTCAACACATAAATCACACCATAACATGAGCAGACAGAAGAAGGGATGGTCTCTGAATACTGGACATCAAAACCCAATGAAAAGAAGTGAAGCTTTGACTGATCCTTCCAAAGAATTTGAGTAGTCAGGTTTGATTTATTTCAATATTCCTTCAGACAGGAAAAAAAAATCCATTATCTCGTGTCATCCTGTTATAAACCTTCCACGTCGCCAGAGACCCCAATAAATGTCATAACATTGCCGGGTCCCTTTTCTGTTAAAACTGCTTTATTACCCCCACCTAGACAGATCAGGGGGAACTGATGCCACAGAATGACAGTGTGTATGTGCACGCAAGGGTAGGGGGGCAAATTTTTCCAAAACGAAAAAGCCTTGTCTATCTTTAACATCCTGTCCCCACCTCTTAAAAATGGAAAAAGGATCCTTTGTGAAGGGTTGGAAGTGCAGGTTGAGAGAAAACAAATCCCTATAAGGGGGGACAAGGCGAAATGAGCATTGGAATGTCGAAATAAACTCTCTTTCTGGGAAGGCTTGATAAGTAATAGATCAGCATCCCTTTTTTCATGCAGGGAGATGTGTGCACAGTATCACTGCTTAACCTAGGATACTTGAATGTTGTATTTAGTTGTAATTGAAGGGAATGGGGACGTTGATATAACCAGGAAACACACAGGGTGGGCCTAAAGCAAAGCATGGAAGAACTTTCTGGGAGACAAAACTAGACAGAGGTCTGGACACTAAGTCTTGATGTATTCATGTTCCAAATGACAATTAGTAAGCACCCCCATCAAGTTTTACCCACATCTGTGTCTGTTATATCATAGGCAAACATAAAAAAACATACTTTTATTCTCTTTGCAGAACTCCTTCTCTAGGGTCTTTCACATGGAGTACGAGGAACTGGGTGGAGTCCTAGATGCTCCCAAAAGGTAAGGTGATCACCCTCAACTGAACCCCCGTTATTGAATTAAAAGTCCTGTAGATTTAACTTGAGGCGTACTCCCAACTTTTTCTACCGGCTATTAGTGCTAATGTTTCCTTGAATATGCAGACTAGCCTTCTCCTCTCCCCCAGAGCCCCTCAGATGACGTTTGTGAAATGGGCACTCGCACACGGATTCATTATCATCACATAGAAGGAGAAACAGGGGGAAAAAAAGAGATGTAAGGCAATGTTGTGGCAGCAATGGAAGTCTTATTGGACCCATTCAGTCACTTTGAATTGAAAGAAAAAAGACAAGACCGAGCAGCTCACTCCAATGCTCATGTGTTTGCTGAGCTGATTTGCAGCCCCTTCAGGATCTTTTTGAGGTAATCCGCCTCACTCACCTGCCAAATTCCCAGACATTTGATCCTGGCTTTCAGCTCCGAGCTCTTGTTTTCATTAGCTGGACACTTTAGGCTTGATACAAGCCATATTTTGGGTCATTTTGACAGCTCCTTTATCACAATCTATTTATCACGATGAAGTGGGGCCTTTTATTATCTTTGAGGCGGTCCAAGACCTTTCCAAGATGGTCTATCAATTGTCCCGCATGCATAGAAAGTAGGTTAGAGGTCAACATTATTGCATTGTGACAGCTATATAAGTTGCCTGTGGTGAAACAATTTCATTACACCAATTTGAGATGTCCAGTCTGTTAAAACTAGAAAGTGT
Organism: Limanda limanda; assembly: GCF_963576545.1. NCBI lineage: Eukaryota > Metazoa > Chordata > Actinopteri > Pleuronectiformes > Pleuronectidae > Limanda > Limanda limanda. Next base: position 15,674,054 of record NC_083657.1, read on the forward strand.
TTTCATATTACCTGTCCTTGTATGTGTCGTCTTTTCAGTTTTTTATTTGCCAGGCCCTCTAATGGGCTTCACTATGTGGCTCCACCTCAGCCTTACAAAGATCTTTGTACTCAACATTCAGTCAGGAGGTACTATTCATCCTCTATAATACCCCATGCACTTTTCCTTTGGCTGTCGGCTACCTTGAAGACAGATTACAGCACTCAGCTAAACATCTGTCACCCTCTAGACCGAGATGTCCTCCGAAAGCTTTTTCCGCCTGCTCCCTCCGACTTGCAGGCAACAGTCAAACCGTGGTTCCAGTTCAAAAAAAGAAGATGACTGGCATGTTAGTGAGGGAGTTCCAAACTGTCTGCTAATGCTGCTGAGGCTAGCGGATGCAAATGCTCGGTTCATCAAACTGAATTTACTGGGGAAATGGAGCACAAGAAGCTGTGGGTCATTTGAATTTCTCCCGACATGATATAGATATGATAAAGTTATTTGGAGAGGAGAGAGCTGACATTAAGAAACAAAAGAGAGGTGATCATGTAGCAGAAGAAACTGAGTGACTCGAGGATTCACAGGCTGGATGGGTAGAATGTCTGGATGAGAGAAAAGGATCGGGGGAGGCTACAGCTTCCTGACATCAACCCATGCTCCAGCCAGGAGTAGTGAATAAGCAGTAATCTGATTTAAGACGCAATGAGATAGAAATCCCCACCCTCCCCACCCTAGAGACGGGTGGGCTTGCCTCCCCAGTTGCTATGCGGCCTCTAAAATTCAATCTCAACCCAAGCAACAGAATTGGATCATTGGTGTGTGTATGTGTGTACACGTGTTTGTGTGTGACAGTGTGCATCTCTATTTGTGTGTTTGCCACCTACTGTATTTGTGCTCGTATGAGCCTATCCTTACATGGAAACTACATATTTTTACTGTGGTCCACCTGAACAGATTTTAACAGATAACATAGTTATGGAAGAGTTATTGATTATCAATAAATCAATCACATTTTATTTGTATAGCCCATATTCACAATCACAAATTCACTCATAGGGCTTAACAAGGTGCAACATCCTCTGTCCTTAAACCTGCAAGAGTCAAAAACCAAGTACCAAAAAAAGACTTATTAACAGAAAATATATATTATACTGCAATGCTCACTTTTCTTCTACTGTAATAATGACGTCTATAATGATATATTCGTGACACTTAGCAGCACAGACACTGACCATAAACAGTCACTAGTGCACCAAACATGTATTAATGAAAATGCATATAGTTCCAAAGATTGTACCATCTACTCATGTTAAAGCAAACACAAGCTAAGCTACTGTGCCGAACTGTTGTAGGTTAAACAATAAACGCGTGAACCATTAGAGATTGACATCTTTACTAGGAACAACTCAGCCTGATTGAGAGCCACAGACACGGTGGGCAAACCCAAAAGTCTTTAACACATTCATGGAAGTTGTCGATAGTAAGGAACTAATCCTTCAAAGTCAAAAGGAAAAGTCTGTCGGGCCTTTTAAAGCCAGAAAAACTCACAGGGAATACTGATCTTTTCTCTGTCTTACACACTGTACAGTGGAGAGGGTCACAAACCCTGCTTTCTATCAGCTTTTATTGGCTCTTTTTATTCCACTAATACCTTCTCCTGGCAGAGATACAGCTAAGAGACATAAAGTCAATAGCGGCTGATAGAGAGCCCAGTTTGTGATTCGCTTTTTACTGGAGAAACAGATGGAGCTGTCAGATCTCGTGAGGTTTCTGCTTTGAAAAGGAGACTCGACGCAGTTTTCCAAGGACTAATCAGTACTGAAACACAGTGAGTGGATTTTCTCCACATTAAAGCTGTTAGGTGTGTGTGTGTCTGTGTGTGTCTGTGTATGTGAGGGACCAAGAAAAAGGCAGTTGTGAAAGTCCCAGCACTGTCAGGCGTGACACAACCCAGATGTCTTATCTTGTCTCGTCCTCTATAGTGTGTAATTTTTTACAGCCTTCTCTCATGGCTGCGTCTCCCCTGTTTAGATCTAATAACTCTTTAAATACCCCTGTGTGTGTGTGTGTGTGTATGCGCTGGATCTGCTCTGGGAGGGCTGTGATACTGTAAAACCAGGCAGCTCCAACTGGGCCAACACAAGAGGGGAGGGGCCCTGCAGGATGTTAGCTTTGACCCGGCTGGAACCGCAGGAGGCTTTTTATAGTGACATTAACCCGAGGCTGCGGATTCCCAACGACACAGCGTCTGTTTCACCGAAGCCGGGAGTTCAGTCGAGCTGAACCGATGTGGATACGGCTCGCAGGAGCAGACAGTTCTATATTTTTTAACCCTAACAAAGTGGGGCAATTACGTTTTTATGGATTCCGCGTTTGATTGTAGTGAATTGAAAGTGAATAGCGTAGAGCTGTCATGACGATGTCGTGGTGATGCCGGCAGCTGCTCTGTGGCCTAATTTAGGTCAATCACAGAGTGGGAGAGGAAATGTGGAGTTTAGTGTGTTTGGGTGATTGAGCTCGAGCACAAGTGCACAACCGGTGCAGCGTTTCCATCTGAAACGTGTGTGTGCGTGTGTGTGTGTAAGTGGAGGCAAGTCTGGACAGAACACATTGTTATAATGAGCCTGAAGCCCTAAAGTCATCCAAAATGAAACTCCTGCTCACAGACTGGATGTTGAAAAAGTAAATAGGAGCCAAGAAAGTAAAAGCAGACGTAAGAATACTGCATTGCAAGTAAAAGTCCTGCTCTGAAAATATAAAAGTACAGCAGCATTACTCGCCAAAGTTAATTAAATGTTGTACTAGTAATGCAGAAACTCTCCTTTCATAGTCGTATCATTAATAAACCATTGTGTTGTTGACTATTATTACTTAATGTGGTATTTGGTCATTGTGTCGTTACTTAATGTAATGACCCACTGCATCAGATTGTAGGTTCCTCATATGGAACTACAGCTGGCAGGTCAATGCAGAGATGACATGTATTTAGAAACAATACTCAAGTATTAGGTTACTGATACTCCCCCACTTTAACACATGTTCCCTATCTATCTTTCTTTCTGTTATCTATTAGCACACCCATATTCCCTCTCTCTCTCTCTCTCTCTCTCTCTCTCTCGCACACACACACACACACACACTCACACACCCCTTCCCACCGCAGCGCTCCAGCCAAAATCCACTGGCATTTGCCATAACCTCATATGATGTTTACATATCCATTTTCTATCGTTTATCATGCAGTATTATAGCCGACTCTGTGGCTGCACTTGGAGCAGCTAAAGATAATAAACAGGCTTATTAAGCGCTGACAGACCTGACTGACGGCTGCAGCTTTCAGACCGAGGGGGGGGACTCGGGTAGGCCTCGCAGGCTGCAGTTCTCTCATTTACCAGCAGGTGCTTTCTTTTCAATCCCTTGGTGAAGGAAAGTGCAATTTTAGGGTTGTGATCGTTACAACAATGAAGCCAAAGAGCAGCTGAGTAAAGTTTTATTAAGGAATAGTCAACATTAATCTTCCAAGTGTCTAGTAAATTGTTTAGAATCCATTTTTACACTTAAGAATTTTATCCGATCATGTATAATTTCATTATTTAAAATGAGACTAGATATAACTGGAATTTAGGGGGTCGAGTGGGTCGTCCTGAGTTTTATGCTTGATCGGCAGCTTTGGTTCTGAGTGGGATGTCGAAACATGAGAAGCCAACATGTCCTGCAGGGCTGAAGAGATGAATCCAGGTGACCATGGTGTTTTCACTTTATTATTCATGGTTAGTGAGAGAAGCTGTTTGTGTTTGATGTGTTTCTCCTCAGGGACTGTGATGTCAGTCAGATCAACTACATGTACGCCCAGTACGTCAAAAACACAATGCAGCCACTCAACATCGTCGACGTCACCAAGGACCAACGCTTCCCCTGGACAGTCAGTACTCTCTCTTTTTTTTTCCTTTCATTTTTTTGTTTCTTCTTTTCCCACGTTGGCTAATTAACCCTCTTGTCCTCTGACAGAGTGAAAACCCAGATCACAACAGCAACCAGATAAAGAGTTTGCTCTGCACTCCCATCAGGAATGCCAAGAAGGACAAAGTCATAGGTACGAGATCTCTCTCTCTCTCTTGCTCTCTCTCTCTCTCTCTCGCTCTCTCTCTCTCGTCTCTGTCTCTGTCTCTCTCTCTCTTCTCTCTCTCTCTCTCTAGTGGAGCACCCTTTTAGTGACCCTGTAGAGGCCCTTCATCGCAGAAATCTTCGTCTTCATCCTTGAAACGCAAACATGGATTAGCCTGAGTGTTGGCTTTGCTGGCTTGATCATTTTATCCGAGTAGCTGCTCCAACTTTTCCCCAGTGTCGTTCCCCTAACTCATTTGTTTCACCTTCCCCACATGAATTTGAGCCAATCACAATGCATTTTATTGGTCATGTGCCTTGACAACATCATATAACATCGTCACATGCAGCTCTAAAGGAAATACATGCATATGTTGCACCTGGTCCTCAAGGAACACTTGTACTTTTTAGCATATTTTTTGCATTGTCACAGACAATATAATTTATAGTAGAAACACACGCTGTATCCAACAGAGAGAGCTGAGCCCTGTCAATCACTGATCCCAGATCCATGTCCTCAGACTGTCGTGGTTCCGCATTTTACTTTTTAATGCATTGATTATTAACCGTCTTAAATCCTAGGCCTGCGAACACTTTAAGCCAGCACGGCATTACCACTTTCATTATCTGTTCATGAATGGTCCTGCCACTCCATCCATCACAGTAATTATCGTCTGCATAATTAACTCCATTAGTTGGCTGCGTGGCTGACTAATGACCGCGGATGTCCCTCGGTGATCAGACAAAGCAGGTCCTCGTAGCCTCTCCTCCAGCCCTGAAGAGTCCCAGTCGACGAGCAAGATCAAAACATCTTCATTACAATGACATGTCCCTCGCCTTTCACCCTCAACACATTCATTCAGATTCGCTAATGTTTTGCTTTGTGAATACATTACTGGCATTAGGAAAGCAATATTCTCTTCCATGTCCTTATTTGGTGCAGGTTTGAGTCCAGGTCAAAGAAAAAGTGGTAATAGTATCTAATTGAAGGATTATGTAACCAGTCATTTACACAACATTACAAACCTTCAGCTCACACCAGTTCAGGCAGCTCATTATTCAACTGTTTGTTGAATGTTAAAAGTTTTCACTTTTAACACAATGCAAAGTTCTAATTAAATATCCTGCTGTTCGTGCTATTATGAGAACTCATATTCAATGAACGTGTGGTTCAGGAACACCTGAAAGGAACTCTTTTAAATTTGGCACAAACATTCACTTGGACTCAAAGATTAATTGATTAGATTTCAGTGGTGAAAGGTGAAGGTCATGGTGATCTTATATGAATCTGGAAAACACATTCACTGGTAACTACAACCACAATGCAGCATCACTAGTTTCTTTTATTTATTTTTTAAACTCTGCCCCTAGAACATCCTGCAGTGTTCCAACTTTACCGTAGCTGCAAGCTAGCCAGCCGTGTACTGTCTGTGCGCAGCCCCAGACAGAGCCCGGAACTCACCATAAACTTAGATTATTGCTTTTATTTCCCCTTAGCCTCAGCGGTTCTGAAACAGATTCCTAGTGCTCTGGATGTTTGCCGAAATCTGGCGCGTTTTTAAACATTTACATCCATTCATTTTATGGAAAGTCACGTTTCTCCTCGTTCCACCTTCTTGGCAATGTGTTCAGCTCACAGCTAAAAATACAACAAGACTCAAGATTTACATACCATTGGTTTTATTGGGATCTCCGGTCCCACGAAGCCTATGAATAGTGGACCAAGACAGGTCAACGAGAGGGACTGACGTATTTTCTCCTGTGTCTGTGTAGGTGTATGTCAGTTGGCGAACAAGATGGATGAAGTGTCGGGCAGCGTGAAGGCCTTCAACAGGAACGACGAGCAGTTCCTGGAGGCATTCGCCATCTTCTGTGGTCTCGGCATCCAGAACACACAAATGTACGAGACCGTGGAGAGAGCCATGGCAAAGCAGGAGGTCACACTGGAGGTCAGCATCGCGCGCACACACAAACACACATACACACACACTATACATTACTTCCAAAAATCATCATACGGTGAGCTGCACATATGGCTTTGCTGAGGTTGTTTCACTAAAATCCTCCATTCTAAAAGTCTAGAGCAGGGGTCTCAAACTCAAATTACCTGGGGGCCGCTGGAGGCAGTATCTGGGTGAGGCTGGGCCGCATCAGGTATTCCACAAAAAAAAAAACTTTGCTAAAAAAATCCAAACTTCTCTAATGTCATTACTAACAGTTATTTAACTTTAATGGGTTCTTCTGAACATGAATAGAATATTGAAGAACACAAACAGTTCTTGTAAACATGGCTTCTCTTGCCTACTTCTTGCTGCCAGAGACCTGGCAGCGCTTCCTCTCACATAGCTGAGCCACATTTGGCTTGAGGGAGGAAGCAGTTGAGACCCTCAGTATGGCTTGAAGATGATCATCAGTAAGCCTGGACCTGTACCTGGACTTATTGAAGTTCAAGGTGGAGAAGAGCTTTTCACACAAATATGTGCTCCAAAAAAGGCACATGGTCCGCTTGAACATTCGGGAAAGCTCAAGGAAGCTGGGGTTCAATTCTCACAAAAATTGCCCCAGCTTGTCTTCCTTTCCACTCACCTCCCTGAACTTGGCTTTGAGGTCAGAGTTGCACTGCAGGCCAATGAGCTCCATTTGAAGCACAGGAGGGGCATCTTGCACATCAAAGGAGAAGGGATCCGCAAAATTTTTGTAAAAGTCGCTCTGTGCGTCTTGAAGTCTGCAAATCTATGATCAAATTCCTCCTGTAGCCTCACATTTTTCTATACATTTTTGTGCTTACTTTGTGCCGGCGTGTTGGCTTGCCTGCGTTCTGGGACTTATTTGAGCAGATCCGGTACCTCTCGTATCGAAAAAAATATGAACATTAAAAAAAGTTTTTTAAGAAATGATTAAAATAAAATATAACAATATAATGTAATCACTAGAAAATTACGGAGCCCCTGTTGACATCGGTGGATGAATTACTAATTTGTGGCCACGCAATAACAAGATAATCTAATAAATTATATATAAAGCTTTCTTAACAACAGCATCACAATTTCATAAAATAATAACAAATGCAGACTTCTAAGATGAACCAAAATAACTAGCACATCGTCATGTACAGTCCGTGGCTCGGTGCGTAAATGTCACCACCAGAGGATGAGGGAATTTAAATCATTAAAATTCATCCACACATATCAGGTGTAAATAATAATGTAAAACAGCCCAGACTGTAAAATGTAGATATTAGCTCAATGACGTGTTGTAAACTGCTGCGGTTTAGAATAATCTGTCTGCGTAAAGAAGCTCCCAAAACCTCACAGCGCAGCGTGTGCATAAAGGAGCCATGGTGTCCCTTGAATTTGCCTTCAATTTAACAAATTGTGTGTGTGTGTGTGTGTGTGTGTATGTGTGTGTGTTCCGTTCCGCTGGACACAGAAGTCGTCTTTGCTCAAGACGCCACTTTATTAATCACTGACATAAAGACTGATACCGTCACTGCAGTATAGCCTAAATAAGTCCCACTGCATTGTAACTGGCATGTGTGTGCTGTTTTAAGCGGCGTTTTATGTGCGTTCCGGGACCTGTGCTCGTCGTACCTGCGCTGTGATATGTACTTAGCGTTCCGGCACCTTGTGATTTATAAATGAAGCACTGGATACATCATGACCTGCGCGAAAGAGGGCAGAAAACTATGAATTTCACCCTCCTGCACCGCACATCCAAAGCCACTCTTTTCTCTCCCGGCTCTCTCTCTCACTCACTCTCACACGTACACACACACACACGACCCCGCCCCCCATGTCACTCACTTACATGCTGCGTTCACTGGTCAGGAACACAGTAGGAAACCAGAACATCATAACATTGTCCCACACAGCAGCTAACAGCGGAGCTGCTACAATGTTTGTGCGGGCCGCACTAACATTAAACTTTCATATTAAGGTGGGGGCCACAAAATATCGTCCCGCGGGCCGCAATTGGCCCGCGGGCCACGAGTTTGAGACCCCTGGTCTAGAGAGTCTTTATTTACCTCAACTGAGAAGAGAACCAGGTTGGACATCGGCCATTATTACAGAGGTTCAAATCACTCTTGTTTTATAAATAGATTAGAGATTATCCTATTTTATGATATCATGTCATGTCCTATGAAGGGAACCATTTGCAGATTTCTTGTGTTATCACAGTTTTACAGTCTGAGGAGGTGAGAGGTGTATTTGGATGAAAAGAGCTTCTTCTCTAACAAAACTGTCCTTGTTCAGAGTAGAAGTAAACAAAAAGTAGAAGTAGAAAAAAGTAGAAAAAACATAACATACATACATACATCAATAGCCTGTCAAGATTGACCTTTTATTTTAGGCCAGGAGGGACAGACTGCCTGTTAAAAAGGGGTGGGGGGGTGGAGGGGGTGGTGGTTTTGGATCTAACTTACATATTCCCACGACCAATCAAGTGGTTGAAGATTAGGAACGTTGTCCATATTTTCTTTCATTTCAGTCGGTGTCATTAATCTGTGTAGTAAATGACAGTGGGAAATCCCTTTAAACTCTTTCAGAGAGATACGATGTGAAATCAGCCGTAAGCAGAATGGAAAGTTATGAAAGACTTAGACAAATCCACAAAGAGCTAACCTTAAAAATTAGTTTCCTATGATTGAACAAAAAATATGCAATGTATTGTATTTTTCAGTACGAGCACATTTTCATCTTATTAGGTTTTAATGTTCAGTTCTCAGCAACATTTTGTCTTTGAATAAAACATATTGTATTTTGCAGTTTACATCAAATATATTTTCATTTGATTGGTCCTACATAAGCACAGTGTCTCCTCAGAGGCTGTTTATGAGTGAAGTCTAATCTAGACAGAAAATTAGTAAGTCAAAGATAACAAGTAATAAAATACTGTATCCAGGTAGTTGTAGTCTTGCAACTGAATAGAGGGCTTAACCGAGAGACTGAATCCAAAAATATTTCATGTTTATGCTGTTGTTGAATTTCTATCTTTGTGCGGAACCGGTTTGAATTTCACACCTCAAACTTTTTCAGACTGGGCTTTATGGTTATTATACATGTTGTTATACACCTGCTATTTGTGAGCGTGTGACTGACAGTGATAAGGCGAGGCAGACAGATTTTTTTTTGCTGCTTCTTGACACTTCCTTGTCTCACTGTGTGTGACAGCCAGAAATTGATTATGGCCGAGCACACGCACACCGACACACACACACACACACACACACACACACACACACACACACACACACACACACACACACACACACACACACACACACACACACACACACACACACACACACACACACACACACACACACACACACACACACGATCACCATCCACTATCAACACCCCCTGTGCTCATTTTGCATGCGCCCTCCCTCTCAGTCCTACAAATGCGTACACACCATACACTGTGCCTGTTCCCAGTATGGGGTCTCCATGTCGGGAGCTGTCAGCTTCAGGGTGTCGGATGGGACGTCTCCTCTCGGCTGCAGCTGACACCCTCCTCCTCCGCTACTTTTCCAAGTTCAATTCGCTCGGGCTGGTCATAGGCGTTATACTGTAACTTATCATCCTGACCTTAATGAGAGATGGTCGCATACACAACTGAAAGATGAAGAGTTGGACCGTGCATCTGAATCGGCAGCTCCGTGCTAACCAGTTAGAATACACAGGATTTCTTCAGTGCTTCAGAAACAGTCTTTTAATGATCTCTGCTCACGCTTCCTAAGTGAACCTAGTAAATGATCAGAGGACACCCACCCCTAGAATATACGTTCTCGTCACAAGACGTCGAAATAGCAACAAAGGTGGCTTTGAAGAAACTGGGCCAAAATGAGCTTTTTAGACCAAATCTGAGGCACCGAGATCACTGCCACTGTGGGGGGTCTTTGATCACACAGCAGCCCCCGCGTGGAAAGTTCTGAAAGACTATTTAAATGACAGGCAGTGAGATATCGTGCTATATGGGTATTTATGCATCATTACTGCTAGTGTGCGAGATGGAGAATATTCCCCATCACAACAAGTTGATTTAGAAACTGTCTCCATCCATACATCCAGTGCTTAATTTGTAAATCACAAGGTGCCGGAACGCAAAGTACATATGACAGCGCAGGGGTGACGAGACGGGCACAGGTCCCGGAACGCATACAGAAAACGGTGCTGAAAAAAACATGCAAATGCCCACTGACAATGCTGTGGGACATACAAGCCTTAATTTCAATTAATATCCATGGTATAAATTTTATGACAATAATTTACAATTATTTTAGGCTATACAGCACAGGCAAATGCCCACATCAACACAGGTGTACTTACAGTCAGCAATTCATTTCTCAACATAGATCTAACTTGTAAAACATAAAAAATAAAAGTTCAATGCTTACAATAAATCACATAAATCTTCCATTATTATTATTTAAAGATTGGCACGGCGGCCTATTAATAGACAGTATGCTCATCATATTTAGTCCAAAACACCCCACATCACGACCATGTCCGGATTCTCCTCCTCCTCCCGGAGGTTTCACTGCGTGTGTCTGTGGCAGTTCTGTGTCCTTTGGCCACCCACGACCTCACGTACGGGACTGGATTGAATTTAGCCGGGGGGGGGGGGGGGGGTCCAACAAGATTTAGGAAGAGTAAAGATGATATGGTGGATGTGAGCAGAGAGGTACGGTTGGGAGTGTAAATTAAGTTCATTTGCGAAAATCCGCCCTCACATTCAGCACTCGGAATAGGAATGCTGTTGACAGCAACAAGTCACTCCATCAGTTCATCGGGGATGTCTTTTCCTCCAAGTCTCTGTGTTTTCTGTAGGCCCGCATGACTGCGCGCGGGTTGGTAATGTTAAAGCGCTGGCACAGCGACTCAACCTCAGTCTCTCCATACAGCGCACCTGCGTCTTCGGGCCAGTACTGTGCGTAAAGCACCTTCAGCTCCTCAATTAAGTTGTTGCACAAGTTGCAAACAACACTCTATACGAGAGGTACCGGATCAGCACAAATAAGTCCCGGAACACGGGCAGGCCAAAACCAAGAGGTGCCGGATCCTGTTCCGGCATGATCCGGCACAAATGAACCCCTGCATACATCCATTATCTATACCACATACCTGAATATATACACATAGTGAATAGATGTAGTTTTGTCACACATGTCTCAACACAATCCCCTGTCATACACACCCTACCCATTTGGCGGACTATTTAAGCTGCCAGGATTTTCCATATCTCTCCCTTTGCTTGTTACTGCCTCTGCTGCCCTTTGTCAGTATTGCTGCCCCTCCACCACCCCAGCTTCCACCAGTCATGTTTGGAAGGGGAGGCCGAGGTGAGGGGTATTGAGCTGCAACATGCAACTTCACCACTAGATTTCACTAAATTATACACACTGCTCCTTTAAAGAAATTGAAAAAAAATTAATCCAGATCTGCACTTAAATGTTATGGGTTCTTCTCTGGCCCATATAACATCCTTCCATGACATTTCATGCAGATTAATTCAGTAGTTATTTTGCAATGCTGCTAATTTAGAGATTAATGATTTTATTATCCTACTATTATGACTTAACTCTGGTAATATTGCAACTTTTTTCCATTTAAGTAGCCGTGGAAGTCTGTCGTACAACCTGAAGGTCACGGAAGTAGATCTGTAGAGAAGTCTACAGTAAGTTGCTGACCTCGTCTGTTTTTATGTGTATGTTGCAGGTTCTGTCGTATCACGCCTCCGCCACAGAGGAAGAGTCGCGGGAACTGCAGGTAACAGCGGTAAATAAAAATTCATTAATTAAACAATAGAAACCAAGGTGAGTGAATAAAGTCACACACACACACACAAAGGCAGATGTTGTCCTTCAGGGTCAGAGGAAGCAGTCATGTAACAGAACACCACAACGCTGAATCAGCATCATTACAGCAACACTATATGTCTGTGGCCTTGACAAGCACATTTTTTGTGGAAATCGCTGGCTTGTATAGAACATAATGCACTGTCAAAATCTACAATGACCTTCTACAATGGACTGTGGTAGACTTGAATCATCCATGTTTGCTGTAAGTCACTTATTATTCGGGAAAGTGTGAGATGTTGGAAATTTCAGATAAGGGGTGAAAAAGTTGTGGTGCAACACTTCAGAAAAATAAATAACATAACTGCTTTTCAGAATACAGATTTTAACAAATATTCAGAATATAAAACAGCAAAACAAAAGAAATGTCAGACAGCACAATTACTATTCAGAAAGAAAAGTGTTTCTGAAAACCCGGCATAGGTCACGTTGATTTTTTCAAAGATAGTGCGAGACCAGATTTTAATTTGCTGCTGTTGCCGTAGTTTAAAAATCAAGCGACACTGTGTCGGTTTGTGTGGAAGATAAAAATGACACATTTCTCTGATGATGTGTGCAGGGTTTCAAAGAGACACCAGACAATGCTGAATTTGTGCTCCGGGTTTAGAGGCCCCCTGTCGTAGGTGTTGTTTTGTTTCACTTTCAAAGCCTCTTCAGGCAAAAACACTTTGCTGTGTAGCTCTAAAAGGAGGTGCAGCTGGCAGAGGCTCGGCAGCAGAATGACCATGGAGAGATTGTGATAATAACACAGAGGCAGCAGCCCTGTGATGCTGCGGCTGCCAGGCAGAGAAATAGTTAATAATGAAGGTTTATTTTAGCTCTTTGAATGATTCATCATATAATTGCTGTTCAGACATCTCTACAGGTTTGAATCCTCCACACCTAAAAAAGTGTCTTGTTACTTTTTGCATGTAAGCATGTACAACCTATCACACCTGGTATATGGCTGGAAAGGGTAATCTGCCTTGTGTCTCTCTCAGATCTGTTTGGGCCTCTGCTCAAATATAGGGTACTTTTAATAAAGCCAAGTCCCAATAAAGCACACAACTTTTGATTCACACATGAGCTGACGAGTCCTTCCATCCCAAGAAAAACGAAGGCTCTAACTCGCCTCGCTTTGGCTCAGGGGTTAGAGCGGGTCGTCCTCTATAGGTCCTTAGGTCTAAACCCCTAGGCGGCCCAGCCTCCAGGGGCCGTTCTCATAGAGAAAGTGCTGCACATATAGATGCACTGTATGAATGTGTGTGAATAACAAAAACTGTACTATAAAGTGTTTTGAGACCAGAGAAGAGCGATCGCAGTACAAACAGCGATTGACAGAACATCCGTCTGTTTTATCCGTTTCTGAGCCGGTGTCTGGCCCAAGGACACTTCAACATGCAGAGTAGAGGAGCAAGGAATCGAGTTAGTAACTCTCTGTTTCTGTTGTTGGACAATGGAACAAGTATGAGACAGTGACAGAAATGTGGTCCATTAAGAGGACATGTTCAGGAGCAGTCACTTTAGAGCCATTTCAAAGCTGATGCTGTGCTCTGATAACACTTTCTGTTTACCGCCATGATTTTGTCTGAAAAAATCACCAGACACATAAGTTAAAGACAATGGCGCCGCTGTGATTTTAGCTGTATCCGCTTGGACAAGGATTGTTCAGAGATGAAGGTAAAGGCTTCCGAATGTTTGCCTTTTAATAAGTTTTCACACATGGACCCTGGACAGTCCCCAGAGAATAGGGTTGGGACATTTTCCATTTCACACATGCGGCTCATGACAGGAGACTTCCCATGTGAGACATGTTCACACCTCTCTTTGGTGTCAGAGAAGGATGACACCTGGGTATAATGTGCAGGAGGTGTGATGGAATCATTATCGACACACACGCTCACTAGTGTGTGTGTGTGTGTGAGATGCAGCTTTTGTGTATATATACACACCGAGTGAGCTTTATTTGCCATTAGTTTAAATGTTTTTTGGTAAAGCCCAGATCCTTTTTGAAGAAACTCACAAGTAGAATATTGCCTCCGCTCATTTGCATGTATGTCACAGATTTGCTGACTGCTCACTGAGGCAGCTCTCCAAATACAAGCCAATCGGAGTGGCCCAGCTTCTTCAAGAAGGCACCATGTGACCCTCTCCACAGGTCGTGCTCTGTTCTCCTCCTGTGGAGAAGTGGCTGAACTAACAGCATAACCTGATTAAGTGGCCTCCCTCGGGTGCTACTGGGAGGACGCGCCACTTGGTATCTAGGACACAGGCTTGATTTTTTTTTTTGGGGGGGGGGGGGTATATTCTGCCCAAGAGACCACGACGTACAGTACGAGTGATACACAGTGAACCAAAAACCCTGTTTATTTGGCAGTTAAGGATATTAGATGTCACTTTTGTAATATAGTAAATTAAGAATTTGGAAAATGATAACCGTGTGATTACTAGTATTTAATCCAAATGAATGATGGTGATTTGTCATGATTGGACTTCCTCTGATTGGACAAATGGTGTGAATAATAGACTTTAGACACAATAGCTCCCCGAAAGTGAGGCCAATATATCTTGATTGCCCCCTGGTGGCTGGCTGTAATATAGGTCATGAACCCTGCCTCATCCATGTTCTCAGATAGGACATGGATCAAAAATAGTCTCTGTTATTTTAATTCGTAAAACATGTTTGTTCAAGTCTTCATATCTCTGATAATTTTGGTTTTAGTTAGGGTGAAATGTCATGATTAACAGCTGAGACTGATCTGTGATTGGTCGAGTTGGACCTCGACAATGAGGTCCAATCACCAGCGTATGATGGCAACGCCCATAAGCGAGATCTTTTTGATGGATTTTTGTACAGTGAGAGAAAGTGGAGACCCAACGTCTCTCGTTATTGACAGTGTATTATCGTATCTTATCAAAACATTACACCTTACCTGTTGCTTTATTCATTCATTGGTTTTGTTATTATTTTCTAAAAAGATTACATTGTACAACAGGGTGAAAAAACAAGTTCTAAAAGGTGATGTGATAAAGGACCCTTACTGGCTTTTCATCCGCTTAAGAAGAAGAAGATACACTTTTATTAATCCCACACACATGCACAAACATGCAAAGACACACTCATGCATTGGGGAAATTAGTCCTCTGCATTTCACCCATCTGGTGCAGGACACACTACAGAGCAGAGCAGTGGGCTGCCAGGTACGGCGCCCGGGGAGCAGATGTTGGGGGAGTAAGGTGCCTTGCTCAGGGGCACTAGACAGGGTAGGGAGAAGAGTCTTTTTGAACTTTTTTGGACAGGTCCAGGTTCGTTACACCATCCAGGCAAGTTTCAGCCGAAACTCCGAGGAGACAAACCGTGGAGTCGAACCAGCATCGAACCAGAGACCCCTTCTCTGCCAGTAGTCCAAGTTTTCTGCCACTAGTCCATCATGGGGTGTACTTTGCGCATCAATATCGCGATGAAGATGACAACTGATGCAGATGATACACTTTGATATTCATGTGTGTGTGCTTCACTGTATCTGCAGCCTCCCTGCATTTCCCAAAGTTCACAAATCAATCAATCAATCAACAAATTTGTATAGCCCATATTCACAAATCACAATTTGTCTCATAGGGCTTTAACATGGTGTGACATCCTCTGTCCTTAACCCTCAACAAATGTCTGTTGTGTGTGTTTTAAAGGTAGCCACAATACCGTCTGCCCAGTCGCTGCGTCTCATGGACTTCAGCTTCAGCGACTTTGACTTGTCGGACACCGAAACCACGTGGGGTACCATCCGCATGTTCGTTGACCTCAACCTGGTCCAGACCTTCCAGATGAAGTACACGGTAAGAACGGGTGATAGTAAAGTAGATTACAGTTGACCCTACTGAAGCATTTCACAGTAATAATCATCTTCACATTGTTTCTGTTCATCCGTCCACACTAAGGCACACAGAATAATATATTAAATCACAAAATACCAGGACATATTTTCATGGAATTTCTCTGCACAGGATGTTTGGGACCTTTTGAGGATATGACATGACACTTCCCTTGGGCCAAGATTTCCTCTTTTGCACGAGATCTACTAGAAATTGATGTGTCATAGCTTAATAAACAGGTTACAGTAACATTGAGTGTATCCATTCTCCGTAGTGAATAAACACTTTATATAATGACTTTTCTCTAACGGCAGCACTACAAACAAGTGTTTGTCAGCGGTTAAGAGCAGCGTTATTATCAATTTGTTGTTTATCAATATTGAAGTTTTAGGCATATTTGTAAGGTAATAATAGTATGATAATAATAATTGGTCTACAATAGTATTTGTGTAGACAGGAATGGCCATAGTCAGCCTTTTTAAATTGCTCACATAGTGGCTTTGCTTGGATCTTGCACATCGCCATGCATCAGCACAAGACAAGGGGAAAAAAAACTATAGTAAAACAGCTTGTTTTACAAATAAGGAAATACTCTCAGATACAAACTGGGCTTCAGTGAAAAACAATCCTTAGCTACGTTTCCACCGCAGAGACTTAAATTAAATATTTGGTAATATTTAATTACTGTTATTGGTGGTGGTGGTAAAAGCATATCTTTGAAACATATATTAATTCATGACTTCATATGTTTACAAAAACAAGTATAAAAGCTGAATTGCATACGCTGCCAAATCCCCATACACAGAAGCATCATGGTCATTAAATATGAAAATATGAAAACGAAAGATGAGCACAGGTCATTTCTCGTAACCAAACCTGCATCACATTATACCCCAGTCCTGTTATTACGGTATATAACGGCAACATCACAACCACAAAAGTAACAACAGACGAGAACACTGACATGAACTTGTTGTGGTTCTTAGTACGTCATGGAAAAAGGCAAGAGCAGATTCTCATCCTATTGATGCCAGAAAACAATCTGCTCCGCATTGTCAGCAGCATTAGACCATTACAACACAACTGTGAGTGAGTGTGAGTGTGTGTGTGTAATATGAATGTGACTACATTTACAACTGTGTTAGCATTTGTGTATTTGCCTGCATCCGTAAGAGAGAGCACTGGAGACCACACACACACCAAACACACACACACACACACACACACACACACACACACACACACACACACACACACACACATCCTTCCCTCCATTACCACTGTCTGTCAGACCCACCGCTCATCGGTGTCCCAGCACCTCCCAATTTGCTGGCGGGTTTTGGCTCACGTCCGAAGCGGCCTCTCCATGTGAAGAGGTCCTTGTATGTTGGTGGCTGACCTCCGGAGAGCCTGCGGAGAGAGGCCTCATAAAGAGAGGCTTTGATTGGAGGTGATTAGGTTCCCTCCAGCAGCACAGCCTGTCAGTTTGACGGTCACACTGGGAACTGACACACCGACCACCCCGGAGCATCCCATCCCAATTATGTCATCACCTCTTCATTGTTTCAACGTCATATTATGATCTTAGGTCGGTGTGTAATCATCCCTGTGGAGAAGATTAACTGAAATTAATTGCTTGCTTGATTAGCTGAAGGATGGTTTGTTTTAGGAGCTTTACTCACAGTGAACATGTAGTGGAGCAGCACCAACCAAGCACAGAGCATTGATTTGCTGAGAGTGTGCTCTTCACTTTCAGATGGGACAAACTTCCGGACTCTTTGCTCATCACGTTTCCTTTTTCCTTTTCCTCTGTATGGTACATGTCACTCCGATGAACAGAAATCCATAAATACATCTTATTTATGACTTTGATTTATCTTTATGCAGCATGTGTCAATAGATAAGGGATTTTTATAACTGTGCTGGAGCTCCAGACCTTCCACATTCACTGTATGTTTAGCTTGTTTGTGGTCAATTTATTAACTGCACATTGTGTGTAATGTGCAAGTTCAATATATAGTGACATATCAAAAAATCATAACTCAAATCTGTGAAGCTTTTTAGCCTCTTTCAGCTCACGTCTGGATTTACACCTCTGATCCAATTGAGCTCAAACAGTTCTCTGGAATATCTTTGACAGATGCGAAAGACGCAACAAATTCGGAAATCTGTTCTAATGTATGATAGTTTCGGAAGTCGGTGTATAAACATTGTCACGATCTGAGTTTGTATTTATTTCCAACAGTAAACACACACAGTCAGAGACCAGCTGACGATCATGGTGGAGCAGTTAGCAGCTATGTTCTTTAGCAGTTGGTGGAGAAGAAGACTGAGCTCAATGAGAATGAATATGGGCCTTATCATTGTGCACAAAAACAACAACAAATGAAGGACAATGTTACTCTATCTGCTCGATGCATAACTTCTGTTTGTTAACACGTTTGCTTACATCCACAACAGTTTGAGAGAGAGTGAGAAATGGGTCAGTGAGATGAAGATGAAAATTGCTTTCAAGGGTTAAACAGGTTTCTGTGCACGTTGTCTCCTCTGCAGAGTATATGCCAGTGGGTTCTGAGTGTGAAGAAGAACTACAGGAAGAATGTGGCCTATCACAACTGGAGACACGCCTTCAACACGGCCCAGTGCATGTTCGCCCTCCTCAAGTCAGGACGCCTACAGGTCAGTGCAGACACTCGAGGTTTAGCCCGAGCTGATTCACTAACATCTCTTATAATCGAGAAGAGAATCGAATGGATCGAATTCTGACAGACAGGCAATTTGTTCCATTATTATCTTTATGCTGCTTACATCTGCACAACCCATTGACAGTATATATATATAAAGATGGACAACATGATGGTTTCCCAAAAGTGAGGCTGGCTGTAATAAAGGTCATTAATCCCGCCTCCTTCATTTGGGTGGGTGGACCAAAGAACACGTCAAATAGATTTTTCTCAAAGATGGTTTCTGTCATTTAAAGTGGTCCTTATCGCACTGATGTACGTTCAAGTGCCACATTTTCCAATAACTTTGATTAGTTATTTGATTTTATTAAAATGGGCTGTAACCTAATGATTGACTGCTTAAACTGAGTCACAATTTGTGGACCACATGCACGAGTGGGACCTTCATACCACGGCTCCATCCCCCGAATGCTGCTGCACAGACTCTGGCTCCAAATGTGCAATATGGCAGCGTTTGTAACCGGGATATTTTGGCTTAATCTCTGCAAAGGGGGAGGAGGTCCATCTTTATATACAGTCTATGGCACTATCATGAAACAACGAGAACAAATAAATAATGCCATATGATGTGTGTAAACCCTAACCCTAACCCATGGAATATGTTGTATAAACATGATTAATAGCTAATAAGCTAAATTATACAAGACCAGTAATGGGTGGTTAAATGTTTCAGTGTCTGGTATAAAACCTGTCATGTTGATGTAGCTCAAGTGTGTATTTTTCTTTTCTTTACCTCTGTTCTGTACTTCCTGTTTTCCTCCCCTCTCTTCATCCACCTCCTGACAGAATAAGCTGAGTGATCTGGAGGTCTTGGCTCTGATGATTGCGACTCTCAGCCACGACCTGGACCACAGAGGAGTCAACAACTCCTACATACAGAGGTGCAGCTTGAGTCAAATATAAGTCATAAGTACATGGATATGCGTGTGTGGGAGACAAGTGTAACCACTATGTGGGTTTCTTACTTCCTGTGTGTGTGTGTTTGTGTGGCGTCCAGGAGCGACCACCCACTGGCCCAGCTCTACTGCCACTCCACCATGGAGCACCACCACTTTGACCAGTGCCTCATGATCCTCAACAGCCCAGTAGGTGCACCCACTCCCACACTCACACTGGTGTAGGAAGCCTTTCAGTCCACTCATCATTCTTCTCAATGCTCCAATTAGACGAAATCTGACCGAGATGGTTTCTCACTTTGTCTCACACGCAGTACATTTCACGAGGTGCTACATGATGGCTGTGATATGAACAGGAATGGATTTCATTTTTGTGCCTCTACACCTGAGATATTTATTTTTGATTTGGGATGTATAAATCACGATATTGATATAGCTTTCATTTAAAGATTTGTGTTTCACTTTGTGATGTGTTTAAACCTTCACCTGCTTCAGATAGCAGTGTTATCCATTATAAGCCATTGACTCTCCCTCTTAAAGTATTTTAATGCACAGGGTGCTGTGTTCTGAATGCGATGACAGTTTTCCTAAAATTAGATGAAAAAATTTGATTATATTGTTTACAGTATCAGAGTATATCGCAATGTATTGAATTGTAATCCCTGTATCATTATATTTAACATATCGCTACAGTCTTGCTAACACACAGCCTTAAGGTTAAGTGTGTAAGATTTATGTGAAAGGGATCTATTGGCAGAAATAGAATGAGCCTTTTATATTTAAATACTTTATATTAACATCGGGAGCAGGTCCTCTCTACAGAGGCCACCATGTTTTTTACAGTAGCCCAGACTGGACAAACTAAAACTCCTTTTGAGTTTTTATTACAACTGAAGGTTTCCAAAGGTTCTCTGTCATGTGGGGAAGGGGATGGTGAGGTGAGGGGTATTCAGCTGCAACATGCAACTTCTCCACTTGATGTCACTAAATTCGACACAAACAACCCAATATCAAATCTCCTTTTAGCTCCCTTTTGGTCTCCACCAAGTCCTTAGAAATATATCTGGCCCTTCAGCTGCTGAATGCCCCGACGTCATCTGTCCGAGATCAGTGGGTTTATCTGTGCATTGCTCCCTGCAGAGGTTGAGAACGAGGTCAATGAGAGCAGTAACTAAAGCAAACCAGCACAATTTTGGCTCAGCAAATCAGAGCATTGAGCTAAGAGATGCTACAGGGCTCTGCTTAGCTGAGGGGGACAACAGTTTGGCATTGGATTCATTTTTAACATTAGAATATTGATTTAGACCGTTTTTTGGACGTCCACACTGAACCAGGTGACTCTGTAATGTGAAAGGTGCACTGTCATCATCACTGTATCATAGAACATTATTACCCCACCCAACTCGTTCCTCAAGTGCATTGTTTTGGCTTTAAAGCCCATTTACGCTATGCGCCTGAGATGCACTCGTCAACCCCACAGGCAGCTGTTTCCCGCAAAGCGATCTGATAAACACAAATATGATCAGAGGTGCCGCACATGCTCATGAAGTGCTTCTGCCCTTACTGACCAGCTGCTCCCCAAGAAAGTTACATGCAAAGGAGGAGTTGGCACCATCATTGTGGATGTGAGCACAGTGGCAGGAAGACAGAAGCTACAAACCCCAAAAGACATCCGGCAGATTGCTTCCTCACACGCAGAGTTGATCCTCATCCCAGTTATGCAACACAGGACATGAGTTGCGCTTTCCCAGCTGCGGCGGATTCAGTGAGTAGCAGCTGAGCTCCTGGCAGATGCGTTCAAGAGGCTCCATCTCCCTCTCCTCATGGTGTCCTAACTGACTCCCAGCCAGCTCCAGGAGAGACACATAACACTGTAGGTCTCAGATCTGCAACCATCCTACAACAGAAGTTATTACATGTCCTTGTTCTAGCCTAATGATTAAGATTTGAGTTTAAGGCCCGTCATGGTTTCTCTGATGTGGAAGTCAATCCATTGCCGATTCCAAAATACCACTGTAGAAACTGATAATTTAATAACTGCCCATAATGTAATGTGGAAAGTAATCAAAACTGGTAATCGAATAGCCTTCCTCTAATGCAATAAAAATGTTGAGCATTTAAAGCAATAACTTTTTCGTGTAATTCAATAAGTATTATGTTTATCCTCACTGAAGCCTTTTATGCATCGGGAACCTGTCAGTGCCAAGTCATCAAGTCTCCAAATTACATCCCTCACTGGCTTCCCACCTGCCAACAGTGTGGCTCGCAAAGCCTGGCCAAGCTGCAAGGCCCGTCTGCCAGGAGCCGAACCCAGCTGTCAGTGGAACCAAACGTTTTTGTTTTTTGTTAACTTCAGTCTTTACTAAGTGGAGATCTACGCACAACTAGATTAAGCACCTCATAAAGTTCTTTTTACTTAGAGATTTAAAAGGACATTTTTACAAAAGTAGCACAGTAACTTAAACTCCACGTCGTTATGTTAATATAATTTGAATTAATGACAAAATTAACAACAAACAGCTGGAAGGCTTTTGAACAAAAAGCTAAAAGAGTCAGTTCCTAGACTGTGTTCAAAGATTGATGACATGTTAGCTCCCAAAAGTGAAGACAACACATCTGGATCGCCCCCTAGTGGCTGGGTGCAGGATAAGTCCTAAACCCCGCCCCCTCCACGCTAGCTGAACTAAAAAGTTAAATCGCACATAAGATGCATTTGTCAAAAAAATGGTTCTGGTCATAATAGGTAGTTCTTTTCACACTGATGCATGTTCAAGTGTTGAACATGCCATTGACAGAGATTGACAGCTGACAGTGACTAGCGATTGGTTGAATCTATGGGACATCAATTCTGTGGTTCCACTCCAGATGCACAAGACTCTGGCTTCAAATGACATTGCCAGTGTGAAATGAGATTTTTGTTTTATAGGAAGAAGCGGAGACGTGTTGTTTATCTTTACTTTAGTCTTTGATATAACATTGAATTTCTTGAATAAACTAGAAAAAGGTATAGTCCAGTTAATTACCTCTTGTTCACCGGTTTACAGACCTAATGATTTAATCTTGAAAGTGCTGTACAACAGTGGATTTACAGTGTAGGCCGTTACGTAAACAACGTTATCTCTGATGTGTGTGTCACATAAAACTAATCTGGCAGAAACAACATCTTCAAAGTGGGTCACAGTTCAAATCGGTTCAACCTCAGGTAGTCGGCGCTCTCTCCACAGGAAAGCAATAGCTTGATATTGGCTGTTGATGGGGCCCTAATGCTGCTGCCTGCTTGCTGCAGATTTATTATGCCCATTCTGCTCATTTTCCAGCTGCCGACCACGGAACACTCTGGTCGCCCAATAAAATTACAGTTACTCACAGCCTGCTCTGATCTTTATGGCCTCAAAACAAACTACACACACTCCCGACTCCACAGCACCACTTACCCTCACTGGTGCTGGTCACATTTAACACACAGACACACACACACCTTGTTGCAGACCTGGTCGCAGGCAGGGTGTTAATCACACACTCTGAAAAGCACTTGAAATGGACAGGACGTGAAATTATGTGTCAACACGCATGCATGTGACCACTCGAGACACGTGGACTGGATTTGGTTGTAAGATTGATTGTGCGAGTAACTTCTGTCTGGCGTTGTCATAGCAACCCATGGTCGTCTATCACAGTGCATACCGCGGTCAAACGCATAGCATTTACTCCTCAGAGGGTTGCTATCTCACTCTCCATACTTTATTGCACAAACACTGGGGAAATTTTATGTGTGTACTCTGTATATGAGTGTAAATCATTGAATAACATGCAAACTCACAGATTTGTCTCTGCTTCTTTCTCTCTGTCTCTCCAGGGAAACCAGATCCTAAGCGGCCTCTCCCTGGACGAGTACAAGGCCACTCTGAAGATGATCGAGAGGGCTATTCTGGCCACTGACTTGGCCCTGTACATGAAGTAGGTACCAAATGTCAAGCCCAGATGGAAATCTGACTGGAGAGGGATGGAGAGGGCGGGTTGAAGAGGAAAAGTCCATTTAGGCAGCGCGGGAAGATTAGTATTTCCAGCTGGGAGTAGTTCAGAAAAAGTAAAGCAAAGCAGACTCATCTTGTCATTACAGGGCGTTGAAATTCATCGATGTCCCTTAGACTGATTTCAAGTGTGTTTGTTATTCTGGAAAAACTTAATAATGTGGTATATTCAGGTATCATTTTATGGATATTTTATTGGCTGTATTTTGGAGTAAGAAATGTGAGAAATTAAACAAAAACATACACTGCAATGTTGTCAGTAACTTAAAAATATTCAAAACTTTAAGCCAACTCTTGGCTGCCTCAGGCTTTTAATGTGGGCTTTAATAAAAATTACATTTGCTCAATCAAACTTAATTTAATTAATAAATTCTGCCGGTAATTTGATTATTTTTTCAAATTTCAGGGTTTACGTTGGGTCTCATATGTGTGTATATATGTGTGTTGTCAGGAGGCGAGGGGAGTTCTTTGAGCTCACCAAGAACAGCCAGTTTGTTTGGGAGGATGAACATCACAGAGATTTACTGAGGTGAGTAAGAGGACCTGGTCACAGATATGCAAATGTACGAGCGAATAAAACATGAACTTCCTGCTGCGCAGCTAATCCGCAGCATGGCTTTGCCTGGAGTTCATAAACTAAGCTCCAAATAAGCTGTGGGAGCTGTACGTCGAGGAGCAGCACTTGGCTGTTCTCCAAGAAAAAGTTACAACACAAAACTAGTGTTGCTAAATATTTACGGAGAGCAGCTAAGCCCTGCTCCAAAAGTTGCTAGATGTTGCTAGGTTGCGCCACAAGCAAGTTTTAGCATATTGGTGACATAACAAGTACTGTGTAAATATTGTTTTAAACTATAAATCAAACTAAACTTAACTTAATGTTACTACTTTATTAGCCACTCGCCATTGTCAAGATGCATCTTAATCTGCTGAAGCTGTCTAAATATTTTTTTTGAGGGTTGTTGAATAGTCTTTAGGTGCTGGACTAAATTCATACTTCAGTTGTTTGAAAAGTTCTCAGTTGGTGATTTTTAAAAGCTGCCAAACGAAGCGTGAAAGTCCAACTTAACTTTTTCTCCTTGTTGTGGGTGTGTGAAGATCAGCATGTGTCCTTGTGTCGCCCCCCTCAGGTCAATGCTGATGACTGCATGTGACATCTCGGCCATCACCAAGCCCTGGCCGGTGCAGAAGAGGGTAAAGAAAACCAGATCTCTTTACAGACTGTGTGTGTGTGTGTGCATGTGGGCGTTTGTGCCTTTTCCCTGCAGTTTTTTGGCCAATTTACAATCTTCTCTCTTTGTCTTTTCCCTCTGATTTCTGTAGCTGGTTTCTAACAGCTTCTCTTTCTCCTTTATCAGATGTCATACAATGCAATTCCTCCTAATACACAATAGAAAACAATGAGATAATCAGTGGCCCTGAAGAATCGCATGAAGCATTCATACATCTGCTCTGTCGTTGTGACTGGGCTGCATATTGTCGCATCAGTGGCACTTGACACAGTAGAGCAGGGGTCAGCTACCTCTCTGAGACCTGGAGCTATCTGAAGGGTAGAGAATAATACGGAGGGCTACCTGTGTGATATAATGTCCCAGGATATTAACTATTTACTTATCCAGCGTGCTGTTGTTGTGTAAAATGTGTTATCTGAAGACTGCGGACGGAACAGTTAAATCTATTGGCCGACTAATTTACCTTTTTTATTTTACTGTACAAATGACGATTGTTGTTGTTGTCAACTTTAGTTAGGATTTATATATCTACATCATACTTTTTTTTTATGGTATGTGCGATGTTAAACTTATTCAAGCTCCAGGGATTTTTTCACTTTCTTTATATTCTAAAATATGGCGTTTTTGAACAGTTTCCTTGATTTCTCAGAAAATAACTTTTGGATCTTCATGAAAAATAGTTGGGAGTGTGCGATTTGGTGCAAATCTAAATAAGAATATGTATCTGGTGATTGTGGTTTCATCAGGGGACTGTTGAGCCTTGGCAAAGGTGTGGACTCTACTCAGTACTATTCAGGTTTACTTCTTAACTCCCTACTTGCTCACACACTCATTGTTCTCCTCGTGGAGCTGTGTCCCCATCGCCTCATCCCCCTGGTGACCTTCGTTAGTCTGCACCTTGTTAAGAGCCACGTGCACCGGGGAGAGTGCTTCAGCTGTACATGCGTGTGTATGTGCGGTTGGGTTCATTGGCAAGTGAGAGCTCATTAATGAAAGCCGTCCTCAGATGACACCTCTAAAAACATTCACAGCTGTAAACGTGCACACACATGCAAAATGGGTCCTCACTTAAATACATTCCCCTCAGCATCTCATCTGGATCTCATTGAACGTACTATAAGGATTTTTTTTTTTACTGGTTTTGTCTCATTTTACTTTAGCTCCGTCTTTGTGACCTACAACAGCAAAGGAGACAATAGGGTAGAAAACTGGCTTTTTCTAAAAACTATTTACGATGTCTGTGGTCGGGTCAGATGAAGCCATATCTGATATTTCCAATACACTTACATATTACTCTTACCAATCATTTATAAAAAGATAAATTACCTCATTGCAAGGCATCCTGCAAACGGGCTTTCTGTCTTTTTTTTCTACTTCTTCTAAAACAAATGCACATGCTGGCCAGATTGAGATTTATACGACAGGAGACGGTGAGAACACCATCGTTTTGTCCACAGAGGCATCAAAATCACTGGAATTTAAAAGTTCATTGAAGGGTTTTAACAAATCGGTCCTGTCATTTGCCAAAATTCAAGAAAAAGGTAGCAGCAAGGTACTTTCCTTAGATGGATAAATTCAATACTCTGAACTTTAATTTTGAAAACTGGGTTGAGGTCCTTTAAAAGCTTGGGATCAGGAGACATTTTTTCATGTGCCTCAACCTGGCATTATTTTATTTGTGCCTTGAGTTTGTGTCTTGTTTTAATAAATCCCTTGGTTGTGTTTGTGTCGAAGGTTTTCTATACTTGCACGTTTGACTTGCAGTTTGAAAAGGATTTGACTCGGTCTTGAAATAAGACGGCTCGGTGTAGGGATCCAGGTGCACTCATAAGTCCTTCACTCACTGGAGCTCTTTTTGCTCCTCAGGAATTAGAATGAGGAGGCATCAGCTGCTGCATAAACACTCCATTGTTTCTGTGGAAACTGCCATGGGTTTGTTTTTTTGAGGACAGTTGATGAAAAAATTTCATAAGCAATGTGCTCTGCATGGAAATGCTAACATTTAAAGTTAACACTTTGTCCCAGGTTTCCTTAGTTTCTTTAGCAGATAGTCATCAGATTCTCAAATTCAAACTTGTCCAATGTCATCAAATTATATCCCTTTCATATAACATGTTAGTAATTGGCTTAATATATTTTATATTTTACTTTTATATTTTGTATAATTCTGTCCTTTTCTTTTAAAATGGATGAAAGTGTGGAAATGTTGATTCCACGTTTTGATATCACACCAAAACCTATAGTCTCAGTTCAAAGTTAATTAATTTGAGTATAACTTTTTACCCACTAAAGCATCATTCCTCCTGCAAATATATCCTTATTTATAGATCTCAAGAAAAATGGAATACTGGACCATTCTCTCAAGATTCTTGTCTTGACTTCTCGATTTAGATTCCTTTCGATGACCAATGAGCCAAACAGTGCTCGACCATACAGATCCCTCCAAGATCAACAGATAAACGTTCAGGAATCCACTTGGTCTGTCTGGCTGTTCTTGGAAAACTTATAAAACAATATCTGGCCAAGTTATTTTTTCACACGGAGCTAACCTACTCCGCTACGTGCACATACAAACGTTGGTATTTTGAATGACATGAGGTTAGGTAAATAAAGACAAAGTTACTTAGCCTCGCCTGTTCACATTTGCCTCATGATGGGTTTAGTCAGCTATAATAAGTTCTCACTCTCTGCCTCAGTCCCCCCCCCTGCACGTCCTTAGTGCTGAGCCTTGATTGCAGTCTCAATCAATGAGCTGCACACTGCTTCAACACACACGTACACACAAAGTGATACTGATTGGAGCCTGAGGCTGCAGTCAGACCTCATTTACCTCTCTGCAAACACACGGAGAGCATTAACTTAGTGGGGCTACCACTGCCAGACCTCTCCCGCTTTCTCTTTGGTTTGTTCTTCACGCTCAATATACTGACTTGTACCTTCAATTACATTCCTCCTTTCTAGCTGTTTCCTACATCCTGTTGTTTTTGCTTGTTTACTCAATCTGTTTCGAGTCTTACCTGCCTTTTAAAATACAGTATAGGTTTAGTCTCTTCCAGATATTCTAGAATATTAAATGTTGATACTGTTGATTCTGGCAGCAGCAGAAGTATTGTGTTGTCTCCATGGCATGAGGTCCCGACTGTATTCCCAAGATCTGCCTTGTAAGGAGTTCATTAAAATACATCCACTGAAATTTAAACTGCCACAAATATGCCAGAGTTTCTGAGGTTAAGCACAACAACAGAGCAGAGCTTTGATTTGCAAAGCTAAAATCTCATGGCATCCAAATCAAACTGAGGATTTGATCCATACGATGACAGAGAATACTGAAAGCTCGGTTTGAAAAGTAAAGCCTTGATGGAATTTGTGTTTAACCGCAATAGTTTAACATCAATAGTTGGTCTCATATTAAGATGTAAAAAGAAAAAGACATCCTTGCCAATTTTGGTTTGAGGTTATGGATTGTTTATATAACTTGTCTTTCTCTTCCGTGTAATGCAGATTGCAGAGCTGGTGGCCACTGAGTTCTTTGAACAGGGGGATAAGGAGAGGCAAGAGCTAAAAATTGAACCGATTGTAAGTATTGTCACTTCAGGAGATACTGTGTTTTGTGTGATATGGGATGAAATCTCTTCTAAACAGTAAAACAGCTGCTGTGGTGTGCCTCAGGGATCTGTTTTGAGTCCTCTTGTCCTCTTTAACTCTTCCTGTGTTTTGTTTCCACCCCTTCACTTTAGGACCTGATGAATCGTGAGAAAAGAGATAAGATCCCCAGCATGCAAGTGTCCTTCATTGATGCCATTTGCATTCAACTATATGAGGTAATTGGAAAAGCAAAAAGAAATGGTGGACGTTCACCTTTTTACTATTCACTAGTTTGAAAGACACTGTCAGTAGGTCTTTCATTGTGAAGAAATGTGAATCAAGAAGTTAAATGAATTTTTATTGTATTCAAAAACAACCCTCATGAATTGTATTTGTCACAGACTTTGGCCGGCATGTCCGAGAGTTGCTCCCCCTTGTTGGAAGGATGCCAGAAGAACCGGCAGCATTGGAAGCGTTTGTCTGAGGAGTGCGAGAAGGAACCGGTCAACGGCCTGGTGTGATCCCGGAGCCAGTTCGGCTTTTCAACCTACACTAATTTCCAGGGCTTTTTCCCTGTTCAACCTGGTCTCACAAAGTTTCATGAAATTGGCATGATATACATACATACACATGAAAGATCAAATATCCTTCGTGAATTGGAAGTCACATTACATTTTTTAGATTATGGTTTGGTGAAAGGAAAGGGCAGATGCTCCTGGATTCAACTTTTGAAATCTTGGAGCAGCTTCAAGTCCCAGGTTGTGTCGAAAGGTTTGATAAGACTTTCAAGTTTGTTGTCTACTTAGTTATTTTCATAGGTATGTCCATCCTTCCATTTTGCAAT
This sequence comes from Limanda limanda, assembly GCF_963576545.1. Taxonomy (NCBI): domain Eukaryota; kingdom Metazoa; phylum Chordata; class Actinopteri; order Pleuronectiformes; family Pleuronectidae; genus Limanda; species Limanda limanda. The sequence continues at coordinate 15,703,179 of NC_083657.1, forward strand.
AATGAGGTTTCACTCACCCAGTTCATCACAAGGATCTGGGAATACAACATACTAACTGGGGAAGGCAGCTGGCACTGGTGCTAACTTGGTTCAGTAGGAAATATAGAATCAATATATATTCAGAACATACCTGGTAGAAAAACCGTGTCTCACTTTTGTTCTGTCTGTATAGAAGTTGAATCGCACAACTCCAGGTGTACACATGGCGACAATGTGTTTGTCCTCCATTTCTGATCATTGACGCCACAACACAGCATCCCGCAAGTTTTCTGCTCAAGATGTTTGTCTCATAAACATTAATTTACTTCTTTTCACGTTGGCCAGCACAATTTCACAGCTAGGAAATATTTGCTAAGCATTTTTTCCTAAAACACTATAATGATTATAATTATAATATTTTCATAGAACATATATAAAGGTAGCACACGCATCTTGTAAATATGACATGCTTTGTGTAATTTACTGTCTTTCAACGTTGACCCCTGTGGTAAAAGTGAGGCTAGCTTAATTAGCCCTACATTAATGATTACTCTTTGACTGCCAACCCCATAGGCACATTCAAATCAGAAGTGTGGGAACATATTGGTCATATTCCCACATTTTTACGAGCATTGAGACATAAATTACTGTATTGCTACACGAGGTAACAGACATTGTTGTCCATAGAGCCTGACTGCAGACGGTCCACGTTTTCTTCCCAGATCTCAACTTTACTGAGTGCATATAAGAAATGGGCCGACCTATGAAAATAATGTAATACCCCTTGTTTAATACCTCTAACAAATTCTTCATTCAACTTAATGCAGCTGTCAAAGTCTCACGACAATGAGTGAGTGAGCATGACATGCTTCATTTCATCAAACTTTGTGAAACCTCTCTTCTTGTTGTCACTATTCACTCACCAGAGACAATAACAGTCGGCACTAAGCTATATTTATTACAATAGCCATTTTTATTTTTGCACAGAGTGGCTTTCATCTTGAAGTCTCACACACACTATCTCTCACGGGTAGTGAACCATAGCGGCGCACTGGATGGTGAGACATGGATCCTCAGGGATCAGCACCATTCCAGTGGGCTACAGATATTTACTATATACTTTACAGAGTGTCACAATATTCTGATATGTTCCATATGTCTTTGATCACAGCAGACACACTACAAGGGTTTGAGTCTTTTGTATCGTTTTTTTTTTCACTCACTGTCTTAACTATTGCATATTTATTTTTGTTTTATATATTTATTAGAGTTTCTATATTGTAAGGTCATCCATTTGTCAAGAGCACACGATTCTTTATACAAGAAATGTAGTTTTCATACTTAAAAATCCCATCTCTGCTTTTTCGAACGATCTTTCTTAGGAACAACTCTTTGCAGATGACATTATGAAATGTACTGTATTGTGTTATTTGATTTCTATTTTTTTTTTTTTATGTAAAATAGCCAAAGACTAGGCCCGCAATTTCAAATGGAAATTGGTCTAGATACTTCCACTGCCTTGTTGTGATAAAATAGGACCAATTCACAATTTCCAAAAAAAGTATATATATTTTATTTGTCCACATCTCCATTAATGCCTTTCCCTGAAAAAAAAGGATGTTTTTTACGTCCTGTTTTTATAACTGAGCATCGTTCGGATGGAGGACGGTTGTAACTCAGTACTTTGATGACACTTGCATTTGAGCCAGCGGGGGAACATTGAGTGAACTTTTTTAAAACCAACAAACAGCACAGAGGTGTCGTAATTCCTATTTGCAGAAAATCCGACTCGCTGTTCGGCAAACACACAGTGACATTAATTAATCTTTAAATTGATTTGATTCAATTAATGTACTTGAGTTTCACTGAAGGTTAAACAAACTGGCTCAGAAGGTTTCTCTTGAATTGGATAGGACGTTCTCGCACATCATGTATTTCTGAATGTATCGAGGCTACAGTTTATGCTGACACGCTAAAAATCCCACTTGGTCATATGCAGCAGAAACCACTGCTGTCTGATGGTTCTGCTATATTACCGATCTGCGGAGACATGGCCAAAGGTTTCAGTGGTTCCCAACCTACTGATCTGGACCCTCCCACAACCAGCACACCCCACCCCCAGGGGTCCCAAGATTAATGTGAAGGCACAGATGGATGGAATAGAAAAACAATTGTTGTCTAAAGCAGAACATTTTCTCAGATTTCTTGCCTTTTGTAGTGTGAAATACGTGTTTCAACAAATCCTTCAAATTCACCCATATTCACCCCTTAGTGGAACAGCTGTCTTGAATGTTCTCACGTGGACTGGGAACGTTTTGGTAAAAATAAAAACAAACCTGTTTTCAGCAAACCCATTTTCATCATAACAAAAGAAGCCAAAGTTCTCATATGTGCCATTTAAGAGATTTGCGGAAATATTTAAATTAGTAATAATTTTGGTAATTTAGGGGTGCACGATATTATCGGGGCTGATAAGACTGAGCAGGCGATAATCAGCTACTCAATTTCAACTTTGTTTACTTAATAGTTTTCAAGGATCTGCTGAAGTCCACACTCACCAACCTGTGGTGAGCCTGTTTCATTTGAAAGGGCCACAGATGAGAAAAGGTTGGGAGCCACTGCCACACAGAGGAGAATAGTGCATGCAGCAGAGTTCTGTCCATCTGCTCGGTGATCAGCAGCAAAGGGTTTCTGCTGGATATGTACCAGTGGATAACAGTGTGTCAGCAGAGCTTTAACCACTCAAACACAGGATTTCACCTTCTGCTTTGAAACGTAGATCCTGAGTTTATTTTTATTTTTCATTACCATTTTTTGTTCTGCATAGAAAGGTAAGGGGTTTAGAATAATGGAGGAAACGTCTCATCAGTCGCTATGTATACGCACAACAGGTGCCACCCATGTGCATTTTTATTAACAGCAACAAACAGGCCCTACAGCCTGGTCTTCACTAAAGCACTTTTGTAGACGAACATGCTCAGAAAGCTTGTTTGTATCTGTGGTTGTTTTGTACTTAGTCTGCAGGAGTGCAGTACATGTGCCTGTCACCTGACCCCTGTTTGTGAAGATTTCCTCACTGCTTCAGTCTCTGGCTTGTTTCAGAGAAGTTTGCTTCCCTCCTTGTTTTGTTGCATGTACACCAGAGGGCATTACACCAGAGAGGAAGGGTTTTTCTTTTTAAATAAAAGACAAAGACTTGTGAGTTGTCTACTGCAGGCGAGAGAATCTAATATGCTGATATGGTACTGTGATGAAGGAGGTGTTCCACATCTGCAACTGTCGACACCACTGAACACTGTGAGCCAAGTCAATGGTTTGTCCCATTAAAGAATAATGCTTATTCTCTGTTTGTTGTTGTGTAACTCAGCACACTGCAAAGACACAACTCCAGATTCAGTTTGTGTTGCACTGCCACCTTGTGGTCAAAAGCTATAATACCATGAAGAACCTTGACTATAGACCCAAATCATATGGATTTTTTATTACATGTTATAAAAGTTGTACATACAAACCACTAGCTTCTAAAATAGAGCTTGACAAGTTGAGAGTAAGAGGAAAAATCAGACAAACCACTTTTAAGGTAATATTTACATCAGAATAGACTGAGGAGCTTGTCTACACGTTCCTGACACGAAGAAGACTAGGTGAAGTTCCGAGAGAGGAAGCAGGAGACGACAGTGAGATAGGACAGGGCAATGTAAAAAACAAAAACAAAACTACAGTTTTCTATAAAGGACACTGGTTGGTGCTTCACACAGCTTCATGGCTGACGTTTACATGGCCTCGCTCCTCTTGTAAGCCACCATGCTATTCACTTTGTGGATGGAGGTGGTGAAGGAACGTAAGCGCACTTCCTCCGATTGGTCGATTATTTGAGGCCCCGACTCCTCCCACATGTCCGGCACCACCAGGTCTTTGTCTGTGTAGACCAGGAGGTCAAACGAACCTGGAAGAGGAGGTCGAGGGCCAGAGGGTGACAATGATTAGTCCATTGATATTTACACGCCCACAATCTTAAACTACAGGAATCAATAAGGAGAAAACATCTGTAGGTAGATAACCACAGGGTTACTCACATGGCGTCTCCAATAGTGGCAAGAAAGAAACTGTGGCTGTTATCTGTCTGATGATGGAGCGGATCTCGTCATGAATGGTCTTAATGGACTTCTCTCTGGGAGCACTGGGAAACACAGGGGAGCTCGGTTTAAAAACATTATCTGAAGAACTGTGGCCACCATGAACACACGGGCCTGTGTTCATTAAGACATTTGGAGTAATTCTGCTTTTAAATGTTACAAATCCATAATAATTTATGATTATTTGTTATATCAAATTCTGTTCCGTTCATTAAGAGGAGGCTGTTAGTTGAACCACAGTAGAGGAGCTGACCTGCTCTCCTTGGCTGACTTGTCACACTCGATGTCAAACTGCCATCTCTCCAGCACCTCGTTGGTTTCCAGGCACGTGATCACCAGCACCAGCTTCTGCACCGTGCACTCAAACAGCCAGTCTGCGACACAGAGAGACACACGATCACTGATCAATCTCAATGGCATCTAATGGAGAACTGTCCAAGATAAAAACAGTCAAAGATACATATTCGTTATCTAAGTTTACTTAGATCACATTGAGAGCCTGAGGACGATACTTGATTTATTTTTTTCCCTACTATGACCTTTTATAGAGGGGATTAATTACAAAAATAATAAACAGGTAACTGACACAGAGAAAGAAATTGTTAAATGAAGCCATAGTTTCAACCTTTATTTGGTAACTACACATTAGATTTCACTAAAGGAATTATGTCTAGCTCCTTATTCTCTTTCATATTATTTCATAAATAATAAGATCCCCCATAACATAATTAACTTCATATCAAAGTGACTGAACCCAGTTTCTCTCATGTTTTCAATCTTGGCCCTTCAATGGAATTCATCTGGGGGAAAAATAGTTTAAAAAATAAGAATGGGGCTTTTGAAAATGAAGCCAAAAGAAAAGCTCAGACTCTGAAGTTACCTTTTAGCTGAGACACCACGTTGGTCAGGTAGTCCTTCAGTTTGTGGTCAGTGGTGAGCTGGAGGCTCATGTCGTAATGGGTGACTCTGGTGAAGGTCTCGGCAGGATAGATGCCTCGCTGGTACAGGATGCTGTTGATGCCGAAAGCTGTGGTGGAAAGAACGAATCAAATGGGGGTTAACATGACAAAATATGGAATACATAAACCGAGACAGTTACGAATACGGCAAGGGTTATTGTGGGAGCCTCCTTATTTAAAGTGTTCCCGTCTGCACGAGGTTATTAACCCCAAAAAAAATGATCAAAAATGTCCTTTATTCCACCAACTGTTAAGTTATTTAACATGCACAAAAAATATTTTTTATATAATTTCCCCTTTGCTTCTCTTCACTGGCCTCATGTAAATTTGAAGATGTTACTGTTGACTTTGAAGAATGGTTCAGAACTTGTACTGAGGTAGGTCCTACTCGCCATTCCACAGTCTCGGCTGAGGACCAAAGGTGACCCTGAGATCTGTCTGTCAAACTCGTCATCCTCTTTTAATTTTATTTTAAAGACACATTTTACAGGTCAGTTTTCTCTTAGTTCTTATCTTTCAGGCGATTTTAATCATTTTACAAGGATTTATTTAATCTTGTTTCTACTCGTTTCTCATGTGTAGCTTTTTAATTGTTTTACTAAACAACCTTTACTGTATCTGCTTTTTGCAGTGTGATCTTCAAACTGCCTCTAAATTGTTTCCTTATGGGTTTTTTCAACTTCTCTTTCAGAATCAACATTTGAAATACATCCTACATAACTCCCTTCCTATGTGCCCTTCCCCCACCCGAACCCAGACGCACCCCCAAATATTTAACTAAACGTCTGTAAACAATATTGAGTAAATAACACACAAAACAAAAACAATGAATAAATAAACATGTAATGTCCACTCCTTATAAAACCAAGTGCAGCAGCTCTGTGCTATACTAAAGGAATTATGAATCCTCAAGGTCAGTTATTTGGGTTAAATTGTCATAGTATGCAAGAAAAGGCCTCCACGCCCTTTAACCTGTATCTGTAACTCCCCTCAGTGTATATTTAATCTGTTCAAGCTTCAACAGAACATGATCTCCTGAAGCCATCTTGTATGAGATGGTGGCACCGGCCTTGTTGTTGCCCTCATGTTTGCCTTCAGATTTGTATTTTTGTCTTGTAGAGCACCTTATAGCTGTGTTTTGAAATGTTCTATACGAATGAAGTTTATCCTTATTTATTATTTTGTTCAACTACATGTCAGATGACGCATTCTAGCTTTCTGTACGAGACAGTGAATCGTTAATGTTGGTTGATGATAACCAGCACAGCTCTTTCTCCTGGGTGTTGCATTCTTCAAGAGTGAGCTCCACGGTGGGCGGTGCACACCACGTCGACAGTTTAAATGTGAACTAACGCAAACCGACTGTGGTTGGTTGTGAGCTGCAATAAAGAGAGTGTGGTAATAAAGAGAGAAGCAGAAGATGGAGGTTCTGTGTTTTCTCCTCGGTGTTCGGTGGAGCTCCTCCTGAAGCTACATGTAGCATTAGCTCCGACTGGCTGCGTGTCCACGGCTGCGCCACGAACTGTCGCTTTAATCCCATGAATCTAACCAGTGGATACTCACAGAAGAACTCGGCCACCAGCTCGGCGCTGCCCTTCAGAGTGATGCCTTTCAACGTGCTCGTCATCTTTCCTCACGCTTCTGCTCGATCTCTGCACGATGAAGCCTTGCTGTGTTTTTTTCAGTCTCACCTTCAGCTACCCGCCGCCCAGTTTGAATTCTGTCAGCTGACACCGCTGCGCATGCGTATAGGGTTCCGGCGCTTGGTTGATGACGTATTTAGCTGCGCTTACAAGTATTTGGCAATAGAGGGCAGTATACGTCAACGTCATGCCACCATCTTTAAATACATCAAAGTTTAGCTGAGTGTCAACATAGTTTTCAATCTGTGCTTTTAATGTCATGTTTAAGTGGAACTTTTTCACACTAGAATTCATTGTATTAGGTAGAGTTGTATCTATCTATCTATCTATCTATCTATCTATCTATCTATCTATCTATCTATCTATCTATCTATCTATCTATCTATCTATCTATCTATCTATCTATCTATCTATCTATCTATCTATCTATCTATCTATCTATCTATCTATCTATCTATCTATCTATCTATCTATCTATCTATCTATCTATCTATCTATCTATCAATCCGTCTGTCTGTCTGTCTGTCTGTCTGTCTGTCTGTCTGTCTGTCTGTCTGTCTGTCTGTCTGTCTGTCTGTCCGTCCGTCCGTCCTTCCATCCATCCATCCATCCATCCATCCATCCAACCATCCATCCATCCATCCATCCATCCATCCATCCATCCATCCATCCATCTATCTATCTATCTCTCTCTCTCTCTCTCTCTCTCTCTCTCTCTCTATCTCTATCTATCTCTATCTATCTACATATCTACACCACTCCTTTACATCTGTTTTGGATGGAGAAATGCATTTTGCTCAAAAACAGTTAAAAAGAGGTTTACATTTCCCATTAATGACACAAACCACAAACGGGGAAAATCCTGTTTCATAAACCCTTAAAATAATATTTAAGTTCAGCCTCACACATAAATCCCCATTTGTCCGTGTATCCATCACCTGCATGTGCTGTAAAGCTGGAAACCCGCTGCCTCTCCAGCAGCTGAGGGAAGAGGTGACTGTAAAACCCCACTGCAGTGAAGTCATCATACAGAACATCTTTCACAGCCTTCCTCTCGCTCTTTGACAGTTTCTTTTTCCTTCACCACATACAGGCGCGCTGCCATTCATCACTGGCCCCCTCCAAAAGCCCCATGAACACCAACATAAAGGAAACGGCCAAGCCCCCCCATGTGAGACTCCAGGAGGCCCAGAGCTGAGTTATATGCCAATGACGGTCAAACAGCCTCAGTTATAAAGCATCCAACACCCTTGTATATTAACAGGGGTGGTGCTGTCTACTTCCAAAAAACACAAATACAGTTTACATGACAATGTTTTAGGAACTGGTTTCAATCTCCCGCATGTGGGTGGAGACCTTCGGTTTGTTCAAAGAGATAAACGTTGTAATATGAGTAATAAATCTGAATCCCATCATCCCGTGTGCTCTGGGAAAAACTTCACAGTTGGTATTCTTCCGATGCGTGACATTTAAGTCAGTCTGTTTTGAATTACACAAGCCGGGTAACACACAGCGGCGAACACAACTTGCAGAGGGTCGTGCAATGTCCAACCCCTGGAAGAGTTGTCAGTTGGTTTGTGGTCACTCTCAACCGCCGGCTGTGGGATGGAGCGTTAAAACACTGACTCTGATCCCAGTGTCACTTTGACGAGTCTCTGCTGGTCTGAACTAGCAGCTCCACGGCTTAATATCGACAGACCTCAGCACCGCCACAGTCAATGTTTCACAACAGAGACTGTGGGCGCTGGCATCGGGCCCGCTCACAGAAAAGCCTCTCTATCTGTCTGGCATCATGAACGTGATATACGCTCTGCTTGTAAATTATTCGGTGAGGTTTCTTTTTTAAACCTCAATGCTGCACAGGAGAAGTGAAGAATGTGGCAGACGAAAACCAAATAGTGCCAACCTTTCTTTAAACTGTTGCACACGCAAAGGTGAAGCAAATATCACAGTCAGAGCAGAGGTTTTAGTGACCTCCTCCCTCGTGCTGATTGGATTTAGTGTCAGGGTTATAGCCACTGATGGACTCGGGTATGACAAGCTCACCTTCACACCAAATGTTGGCCTATAGGTTGGGAGTGTTTTGTGTGTGTGACTTGACATTTGCTGAGCCAGTACGTGGGTTGGTGAAGGACTTGAACTGCCAACTGCTCATATTGTCAGTAAGCCGAAAACAACGGGCGATCTCGCTGCATTTCCTCTTTTTTTTTGAGGCAGATGAAATGAATGCTTTGGAAATCCCCACGCACAAAGAACACAATGAACAACTGAGTTGGCTGAGAACTTTCTTTCAGTAAAAACTATAGTGGGAATAGCATAACTGTCAGGAGACGGAACTCATCACATCCTCTTTGGGGAGAAATAAGCAGAGATAATATGTTTAGCCTAATGGATGCTGCTAAAAATCCTGATGATGTTTTCTTACACCTGACATCTATTGCACTTCTGTCCGTCCTGAGAGAGGGATCCCTCACATGTGGCTCTCTCTGAGGTTTCTACATATTTTTACCTGTGAAAAGGGTTTTTAGTAGTTTTTCCTTACTCTTGTTGAGGGTTAAGGACAGAGGATGTCACACAATGTTAAAGCCCCATGAGACGAATTGTTATTTGTGAATGTGGGCTATACAAATAAAACTTGATTGATTGATTGATTGAGATAACTTTTTTCTCCTTTATGAATCACCACATGGGAAATACAAAATACAACAGACATTAAATAACATGAAAGAAATACAAATTCAAAGTATTTTTTTAATAACAAGATAAGAGCTGGTGACGCAGCATAGGATGGTCTGTGATTTGTTTGATTGACAGTTGTGTCTAATGAGTTAATTAATGTAGTGCAAGCTGGAGATGAGTTGGGAATGTATTGTTGCTTTTAGTCGCAGCTATACAAGTACGCAACTTCAGGTTGAGGACGCTCAGTATTCCATCTGAGCAAATTATCGTAAATATCAAGCATGTCTGATATTTAAGCTCTGACACGATCGGCTGTTCCCTTAGGCCACTTGTCCTCCTCCGCCTCTCACACTAGGACAGTGAGATTGTCCTTTGTTAATATGCCAGTGGGTTCAATTCATTCATACTTGTCAAGTGGTCCAGCAGTTTCACAGACTGACATTTGCCTCATGTGCTTATTTGGCTCATCTCGCACTAGAAAGTACAAAACACTCCCAGTCCTCACGCACAGGCAGGGAGGGGGCGTGTCCGCGCTGTCAATGATCCCATGCCGACCGCACAGAATATGATGAAGTGCCGTCCCTGTGCATTGTAATGAGGTGTTTGCCGCACATTCCTGTCCTGAAGGTGAAGGGTTTGTCCCACTTGGAGCTGCCTGACGTGCGACAATCCGCTGGCTGGAGCCGGGCCTCGTGTTCCTTGGCTCCCTGCACGCAGCAGCTGGAGCTCTGCAAATTGCTTTTCATGTCTTATTCACACGCAAACACACACACACACACACATTCCTGCAGACGCACAAACCAAATGTGAGCACATTGTATACACACACAAACTGTACAGAGGATGTTACTGTCTAATAAATCCATTTCTCTGTGTGTGTAAGTGGGTTTCTGTCCATCTGCAGCCTTTGTGTCATCATGATGAACAAATCCTTACCCGTGTTTCACTAAGTGAAGTGGGGCCTCGGACCAAGTTCACCAGTTTCAACCTTTTTAAAAGTGTTTCCTTGTAAAGTTCCCGGCTTGTGTTTGTCTTATAAAGACACAAAGTTTCTTCCTTTCGCCACAGAGTTTATACGACGGCCTACGGCCCCATTAGGCTCTGTCCAAACACGGAGGCCCCATCCTCGGACGGATCGCCCTCCAGAGTAAACAAGGTGTAATTGATGGTGGGTGGGATGAGAGTGCCTCCAGCTCCTCAGTCATTGTCGAGCCACCTGCATCACATCCACACACAGCGGCTCCTCCCTGGAGATGTACAGATCTCCCCGAGGAACTGTGGGAGTCCAGCAATGTCTGCGAGCTGGAACATTAACAAACAGCACACGCACCAGCTGGGGAAGAGGGAAGTGGGTTTTACTGCTTTCCACACTGACCCTGAATCAGTCTTAAAGCTCCACTTTGCAGTAGTACCCTTTAAATAATCTAGCTGGTGTCATCCATACATGTCCGACAGCAGAAGTTTTAATAGCCGACATCCGCTCTGACATCCACAATACTCTTCATATAACTCTTGGATTGCAGGTATCATTCTTTGCTGAAAGTGTCCTCCCTACCTTGGACCAAACATATGGATCGCCCCCTGGTGGCTGGCAGCAGTATAGGTAATAAATCCCACCACCTCCATGTTAGCAATTAGGCCATGCGCAAATCGAAACGGTCCAAAGTGGACGATTTATGTTTCTCATTTATAGTTTCTGTCATTTAAGGTAGCTCCTTTCACTCTGATGTATATTTAAGTGTTCATGTTGCACATACATTTGGTTTTAATTAGTTATTTGATGCTATAAAAACATGGCAAAACTGATCGTGGTTCCATTGCTTCACCTCCTTGCAATTCAAAGCATTCTGAAAAAAAGCTGAAAAGTGTTTGAGAGACAAAATGTAATAACTTCAAACTAAAAATAAAGTACCTTCATGCCAGCAGTACTTGCTGCTGCAAGGATGTGCTGGTCAGGGAAGGTCCGGGGGCCATTTTTCAGTTCCAGCCAGTCCCTGATCACTAGTGAGGCTCTAACCCTAACCTCTGGTTGGATGTTTTTCCAGTGCATCTGTTCACATTGTTTCATAACAGTTTCTCCGGGCTTCAGGAATGACTGCCTCTCCCAGACGGTAACCTGCCACGTCCAGCCCAGTCTTTGTCTGATTCGGAAGAACAATTTGGAAAACTCTTTTCTTGATCCAGTCTCCTACACAAAGCGTTCAGCCTGTTCCCCTCACTTTCAGACTCTGCTCTCCAGCCACTTTGAACTTCAATGATCACTTCTTCAAAAAATAACTTTGAAAGCATGTTCATGTCTTAAGTCTGGGCGTTCTGCCTCAGAGTCCAGCCAACTGAGAAACATCATAAAAATAAATCTTCAAGATATCAAGTGATTTTATGTGTATCTGGTACTTTTGAAGTAACAGTAACTTATTGACATTTTAATTTGAACAAAAGCCTTTCTCCAAATACTTGAGGTCCTGACTCAGAACTGACAACTTGGACAACACACCTCCTGAAACAGACATGACTCAGAGATCACTTTGTTCACTTGTATAGTGAAGATATCACTTGGTGTGGGAACTTGATTGGTTTTGATTATACAGTAGCTGTGTCTCATTTCACGGGCTGCTGTATTTGTTCGCCGATTGCAAATGGTTTCGAAGGCTCCTCCAAATGCAGTCGAGAAATGTGTCCTTCCATCCCCGAGAAACGAATGGCTTCTTCTCAGCTAAACATATCCCACAGTTCATAGCGATTTGTTGACAATCTGGTTTTCAAAGAGATAATGGCATCGACAAGCAACGAGACGACCAATGCTTTAGTATCAGGCTTCAACTCAACTGAACAGCTGATGGTGCACATGTTATAAAATAACAAGGGGCATTAAAACGTTTTTTACCTGTCCAACTGCAGCTCTGTTGCTAGGTAACATAATAAGGGCACGACGATCATAGATCCGTACATCACGGAAATCCTCAGTAGAACAGATTGTCTCGTTTTGTTTCGGCCATCTTGGTCCACCCGGCCCACATAGGCCGAGTCATTTCGAAAGATGCAGTCCCTGAATTGGGAATCAACTAGTGTGTCACAAAAATGAGAGGCTGGTGCCTGAAGGTTTTTTACATTACTCCTAAGAGAGAAGCGATAGAATATTTGATAAGAGATTCCTCAACATGGGAGCTCAGCATATCTGTGCTTGCAGAGGCCACACCCAAAAATGGATTTCTTCTTTTGGGATTTGCACAAATTTATGTAGTATGGTTATTTCTGGAACAATCTCGGGTGCAGGTGTGGAGCGGTGAGGAAGTGAGCTGGACGCAGAAAATGGAGAGTTTGATGAGGTGGAAAGAAAAAAGGAATGTAAGTATCCAAGAAGGCTGCATTTTGATCATACTGTCGGCGTAGGATGCAACTTGTTTTCCAATCGTTTATCCAACACATGCATAAAGTCTTCTCTGTCCACCCCATCCCCACTCTCTCCCCCCACGTTCTCCTCAGCCGTCTCAACCCCTCTGCAACATGATCCCTCTGCTGCAAGGTTCCAGCCAGCCTCATCCTCAGCCATGTCGTGTCTTGACCTCGCCTTTTCTGTCCGCCTGCGCTCTTCCCTCTTGGCAAGGGGAAGCCAAGTTCATGCAGATCCATCAGGCAGCAGCTGTCTTTCATTCTATATGAGTGAAAGTGTGTGTGTAGTTGGGCTTATATATTTGTGAGGACCATCTTGAGCCTAGACCTTCCGGAGTGAGGAGATTTTTGGGAAACGAGAACATTTCGGTTTGTTTGAGGGTTGAGACTCGGTTTTAGGGGTTAGGGTAAGGCATTTAGTTGTGATGGTTAAGGTTAATGAGTAATGGTAATGAGTGTCCTCACTTGTGTGTATGTGTGTGTGTGCTCTTCATTATATGGACTAAATGTGCTCATAAGAGTTGAAAGATGAGAAGCTCCAGAATAAAGCGGATTTATTGGTTCTTTCTGACTCAAAGAGCAGGTTCTGTGATCCAACTCTGCACTTTTAAATTTGTGATGTGGCCAAACAAAGACAGAAGTATACCCAAGGAAATATTGAGTTCTCTGAGATAGGATTTGTAACAGCATTAGATTTAGATAAGGGTTAAAGGTCAAGGTTAGGTATTTGGCAGTAAGGGTCAGGGTTCGGGGTCAGGGGTCCACGTTGCTCAAAAACTATTTGCGCTGATGTCATCTGACCACGTCTATAAGCAGCAGAGAGAAGTGTTTGTACCTTTTTCGGGAAAGGAAAGTCTAAGACCTTTAGTGTTTATCCTCAGAAACAAATCGGGCACATAAGTAATTGCAGAGTAATTGCAGTGTTGTAATTCGGCCAAAGACAACGACTGTTCCCACAAATGTACCAGGATTGATGTGTGAGTCTTTGTGTGCTTGTTCCTACAACAGGTAGTGCAGCGGTATCCTCTGCAACTGAGATGATTTGTCTTTGAGCCAACACCACTGCTATTATATACTCTTGAGTTTCCAAGGTGTATTATCAAGGGCCGTGTGCAGTACTGCTCTGAAGATATTTCACTTATTTTCTTTTTTACAACCTCTCTCAAATATCTTTTTCCCATTTTGACTTAATTTGCAAAGGCAACTGCTTGGATATAGTCTTCTCCTCTCCTCTTTTTCTCTCTATCTGAATGGGCCTCCTCAGTTTTGCAGCTTGGTTACTGAAGGCTTCTCCACCAGCCCTGGTAATCCTATTTCCCATGCATTCTCCTTATCTTATATCTGTGCTTCCGGAGTCTAACATAACTGATTTATACATGGAGCCTTTGGTTGTTGACGACACAGACAAAGGATTCATGACAAACACATCTGTTGAGCACTGAGAGCATGGAAGGACAGGCAGTGGATGAATGCATGGACAGAAAGAGGGATGGAAAGGGAGGAGGGGGAGCGGTTTATGAAGAGGCAGAGCTCGGGATGTCGGACAATCAGGGTTTCTCTCGGCTCTTCTGGCACATCTGCCCTTCTTCTTTCCCTGCAGCGCTGATGCAATCGTGTGGGCACACAAACACACACTCACGGAAACTCAGTCAGCTGGCTCTGTTTAGCTCCGCTGCCTGCATGTGGATTACTGGATCTCCCATTGTGCTGCCATTATCTAATAGCAGCTTTTGGTGCAACATGGAGTGATGCTCATGTGGCCGAGCTTCAAACAGCCCAAAGTGGCCCATAACAGCGACCAAGGAAATCATGCTCTGGAGAAAATTGTTAAATAGCTTAATGTGTGCCATTTGCTGGATGCTGTTATCCAAAGCTTGTAAAAGTTAGACAACGAATCCATAATCTTTTTTACAAAGCATGACACTTAAACAAAACAACATTGTAAGTGAAATGATATTATATTGCTTGTTTGATTTTGCTTGTTATTTAAGGTTTTGACAGTGTGATAAAGATGATCACAAACAAACCTTCTGCCAGTTTTCCCCACTACATCACAGGACATAATGTAGAACATCTGGTCCCACTACTTACCACAATTTTAGCATTAGCTTTCCAAAAAAAGGATTTGACTGCTGACACGCTTAAACCATCGAGTTAATCTTGAGACATGCTGTAAGAGGGGTTTCCCATTATTAACTTAGACTGTGGCAGCTTTCCAAAGTTTAATTTGTCTTATCACAGTTTCATGGTGAACTAAAATATTCAATAACAGACGAGTGTTAACACTGGCTATTGATTTATATTACTGCTGCTCAACCGTGTGGCTTTTGACACGGTCGATCATAACATTCTGTTCAATAAAATAAATCCATGTAATCAAATTTCATCATGATCTCCACTCTAGTGTGGGGTACTACAGGGTTCTGCTCTGGGCCCAACTTTGTTTTCCCTTTTTAAGGCTCCGTTAAGGAAATATTATTAATCAGTTGGAGTCTCCTATCACTGTTATGCAGATGAAATGTACTTTTAATACAGATAATTTTCGGACATCTGATAAATTTACGAGTGTATCATGGCTATTAGAAATGGTACCAAGTTTTAGCCATGACCACCTAGCAGGCAAACTATAACCATTTATTGGTCCACTGGCAAGTAACGTTAAATAACTTTGTCTGTAACTTTGTCTGTATCTGGTAACACAATGCAGGAAATCCAAAAGCAAAAGGCTGAGGTGGATGAGGCTATAGTAAAAATATCAACATTTACCTCAGAGGTATTATCAAGTTCTGAAAACTCTAACTAAAATTACAATAATAATTATAATAATGTTTTATTTCCCCAAATTTGTGAACTTTAAGAAAATTCAGACACTTGTGAATATGTCTAGAGGAGGGACATTATATGAAATGCTCTTGTGAACATGCTAAACACAACCCTGTTTGAAGGCAGCAATATTTGTCTGTCCATTTAATGGTGCAGGCCAAAACGAGTCCAACAAAAAAAAGTAGTAATCATAGTAGGCTCGTACTAGCAGGTTTTAGAATTCAACGATGTTACAAAAATTCACAGACACAAAAACGATCTACAATATTTGTACGGAACTGATGTCAAGATAACCAAAAATGAATAATTTAGAGATTCAAACAGCTAAAAATGACATTGTATTCAGAGAAAGTTTTCCTCAGTAGTTTGTTCTCAGCAAATTACATGTTTATAAGTAGCTTAACCTCATCACAGAAATTCAGGACGCTAAACATTTTAAAATAGACATTAAACAAACCTAATGCTGGACCAAATCAAGTACAGGTTTACCTAAGTTAACCTAGATGAATGCCAACCGAAACATGTGTTTATGCCCTATGTGTTTGCTCGATGTGATGTATCAGCCTAATGTCTAGCGTCTCAACCACAAGACCATAGATCCATCATAATCTGAAACACACACACACACACACACACACACACACACACACACACACACACACACACACACACACACACACACACACACACACACACAGTCATGTTATCATTGCGGTGTTGTGTATCCAATGAGAGCGAGAGCCCAGCAGTGTAAAAGATCTTTTCAACAGAGTTCATGTATGGTGAAAGAAAGTCAGTGTGCCATGCAGAAACACTGCTCATTTATTTGTGTCAGAGCAACCTGGCTGACACACACACACACACGCACACAGACGCACACACACACGCACACACACACTGCCTGCAGCCCCAAGCCCACCTCACACACCTCCAACTAGGACCAGCACGAGCCGGGGTGGCTAAAAATAGCACGGGGTTCCACTCTGGGCTTCCTTTGTGTAGTTAGTATGGACGTTATTAAAAAGAGGGGAGGTGTAATTACCCCTCAGCCCTGCACCCTAACCCCCAAACTGTCAGTCAGCTGCTGGGCTGCACCACCAGGGCTTTACTGACCCACTTCTTTCACTGTGTGATAAAACTGTCTTACTTCTGCGCTGTTATGGACTTTTGAAAGACGTATGATTTTTCCTTCTGGATATTTCAGTAATGGACTTTTTTTTCTTTTTGTAGTGTCGGATCTAGGATTTTATAATTCCTGATTCAGTTAGGTGCTCAGTGAGGTCATTGTGTTCTTCAAAAGAATGATAAAATAATATTTTTTTTCATAATGCTATATCTACTGTTAGTATTGTTGGTAAGTGGCCAATCAGATTTCCTCTGGGGCCAGTTGCCCCCTATCACTGCCCCTGAATCCGGCCCTACGTATTTGGATTTGTATCTTGTTTTCTTATTCAGTTGTTGTACTTTCAGTTATTTCCTGTTTTATTTTGATACTTAACCTTATGTCTCATTTCTCTTTACTTCCTGTCTTTGTCTGCTTTCCCTCCTCTGCTTGCATATTAGTTTTACTGTGTCTTGTTTACTGCTGCTCTTAAACCCTGTGTTCTCTTCTGATCCTTCCACATTATCTTGTTAGTTTGTATAATAGCGTTTTCCTCGTTATTATGCACATATTGTTGCCTTCTCTTTCGTGGATACCTTGACCTTATTTAACTCCCTACCTGTACATGTACCTGTAAGTTATATTAAAGACTTTGTTTCATAAAGTCCTCCTGTGCATCAACATCTGGGTCCTTCCCTGTCTCAAGTGTCACACATGTGAGTAATTTTATTCCCTAAACCCTTTTTTTTGTTGTATTTCTACAAAAACAATTGTTATAAAGTACAGTGAGTATACAACAAAGACTCACCTTGACCAACTCTCATCTTCTATAAACTGACATTTCCGCATAAAATGTCTTTTAAAGAGCTTATGGGGCTAAAAAGGAACTGGGGTGGACGTCACAGTTCCCTCACTGTGAGCACTTTGTGGTGGCAGAATGAAACAGACTCTGAATAGGCTGCACTCGGCAAGTACTTCTACGTGTATTACTTTAAGTGTATCAATAAGCAACTACTTACTGACTTTTACCTCCAGTAGGAAAGTTCTGGTACTTTTACATTTTGTCTTTTTCTTATGTAAAACGTTTGAGGACATCCTCCACCACAGACTATGACTGAACACATGCTATCATTGTTTTAGCAGCATGTTGATTGAGGAGGACATATGGAGTCATGGCAAAGATTTTGTGCCCTCATTTCTTTTGCAGTTGGCTCTGCAGAAAAGGTCGGTATATGGTTAGGCCTTTTTACAGTTTCCATTTCCTTGCCGTAAAACTTTAAAACGTTTAAATGAAGTGCAAGAGAAGGAGTGGAGAAGAGTAATAATAAAGTCAGTTTTACATACATACTGTATGTGTGTAAAGCTATGTTTTGCTAAACCTCAATAAGCCTCAGAATTGAATTTGCATTAACAGCAGACTGATCTCTACTGTTATCTGTTTACCCAAATTCAGCCCTCTATAGATTTCTGTGCTCTCGCCTCTCTCCGTGGCTGGAGCTGCAGCTGCCGGCCTTGTTTTGGTGCGACACAACGGAGTCTCTGTGCAGCTCGGGTCTGAGCCGAGGTGCTGAAAACGGATGCTTCCCAAGGGACCGAGCTGCTGCTGCGGACGCCACCATCTCTAATGTCAAGTGGTGAGATTCACCAGGCAGAAGTGAAAGAGGCGCTTGAAAGAGGTTTCTTCGACACATGCTGCAGGGTGCACGTGATCACGATAACAAGAACATTAAAACCTCTCTTATCTGTTGGCAGAGCAGCGCAGTGTGATAATATCGTTGCAGACGGTCATTTGCATGATTGCACAAACTGCAACAGTCTTGGTATTTATGGTATTTCAGATATTGTAAATAACAGCAACAGTCCAAGTCTTATTTTTCAAGGCAGAAATAACCCTTACAGCATTTCGAGGAAATTCAGAAATTGGAGACCCACATGCAAATTTGCTGTTGGCAAAGAAGCATCTATTTTGGCTCAGAATGTTTGAGCTTTGGCAAGAAATAGTCGCAAGCTCTAAATCAAGCTTTGCAGATATTCTGAGTCATTGCACTCTGCTTGGAAAAAAAGTGAAATAGCTGAGTGAGAGCTGTGTTCTGTGCGCACACACGCACGCACACACACACATACACACATACACACATACACACACACACACACACACACACACACACACACACACACGCACACACACACACTGACCTATCCCCTAACCCTCATCTGCAGTGACGCTTGAGGAATTCATCCACTGACGGTTTGTGGCTCATTAACACGTTCTGTAGAAACACTGCTGTGGTCACATTTGTATAAATAAAGTTTAATGAAATTTGACTTTGTGCTGTGTCTGTAATCAGAAGTGGAGCCAGACGTAAACATTGGCTGAGGGCATGCTGACCCAGGGAGACATTTTCCATTCACAGCAACTATACTATACACACCATTTTTTGAAGCCAGTCGAGATAACAGAAAGTGATGTTTCCCAGCCTGTGTTGTATCTAATTATTCTTCAATCTGGCAGCCCATTGGCTGTCCTCTGACAACGAATATTCCTCTGGGGGCTATGGCGAATATTTAGGGCACAAAACTTTGTCTTCGGTTCGCCGTACACTGTTTACACTACGACTAGTTTATTTTAACATGCGAGTCAAAATATACTTTTTACCAGTTTTTTAGGGCCAGACGACATTTCCTTTCCTCTCTATTACAATGTGCAACCAAAGCCTGCTCAAACATGAACATGGGTCTATGCCATTATAACATCTGGATCCATGCCATTATAAACATCTGACTCGTGCCCTTCTAATATCTGGATCCATGCCATGATAGTCTGGGCTGTTCTATTTGTAAATCAAGGATTTCCAACAAGGCCACAGTAAATGTGCTCTTCATACTCTGAATCAAATATTAGATCAACAGTAGAACATTTACTGGAGTATTATATTTCTTTAGGGAACAAGACTTTAGGGTGAAAAACCTGGACATACATTATGATTTTAGAATTTACTTCTCCACTCTGTTCTCCTTTCCTCTTTCATAACTTATCTCACTCTCTCAGCTCCACTCGTTTACTTTATCTCTAGAAATATCTTCCACTGAAAGAGGAAAATATAAGAAAGAAAAAAAGTATCTGAGATGTAAAATGGATTAATATGTTATTATCCTACATCTGCTGCAGACACCAACCTCTTTTCTCCTTCCTCTTCTTTTCTCCGCTCCTTTCTTGTCAACACATTTTAATATCTCACCTCTCGTCCTCTTCACCTCTCCTTGTGTCATCATTCTGTCTTTCATGTCCTCACTTTGCTGAATGTGCTGAAAGCGTTACCATCACATTGTGTCAGACTATGAAACGGGACTTTTTCAGGATTATATAATATTGGAAAATAAGAATTTTGAGCTCCCTACACAGTCCTTCACTGGCCAGTCGCTCCTCTCTTTAGGTTGGACTGTATTACATTTTTTAGAGCCTCTAAAGACAGATATTGTTCAAGTAAATGGATAATTACAGTGATTCATACAGAGTTAAAAAAAAGTCACAATGGAAGAATGGAACTCTCCCTATACTTTGTGCTTCTATTGCTTAATATAATCTAATTGTATAAACACTCATCGCTACACATCATTCAAATACTCCCGCACCCTAAATCTAACTGGGATTAGATGTAGCATGACATGTCTGTGTGGTTCAGTCTACATTGGCAAAAAAAACAGCATCAATCATGCTATACACATCAGTGAAGACAGTTCTAATATCAAATCAGCTGATGTGAATGGAGATAGTTTACACTTCACAAAACAGGATGTAGTTTTATTTCAATTAGATTCATTTTATTATATGTTCAGTGAGATAACAGCTCCTTCTAGGGGCAGTAAGACTAGTTGGACATATCTACGCTGAAAACTGTAGGTCTTCACAGAATAGATTAGAATTTTGTCATTAAACCTTTCTTGTAAGTGCAGGTTGGTCATTTCTAAAGGTCCAGTGTGCAGGATAGGCATTAGTGGGAATGAACCTTTCAAATTGACATCATTAGCAGGTCCTTTTTCTTGGAATCCACCATGTTGCACGGTCATGTTGCCACAGTAACCTGGACAGGCAAACCAAACCCACACTGACTGTAAGATATAAAAAAGTTAACATCCAAGTGTAGTGGTACAACATAATTTTTTTCAAACATTGTGCGGATGTACTCTTCTTGTTACAGTTAACTGAATAAGAACATAAACTAGTGTATGGAATCCACAAGCACGAAGGGTCTCACCAACTCAGCTAAAGGCATTTCATAGCCACCGGCTCTCGCTCACCTTGTGGTCGGCAGTGTTTTGTAAGTGTATAACCTGACATTTGAACAAAAACAATAATTAGAGTTTGAACATGTCAGAGTGAACCCCCACAATGTTTTTTATGCTGCAATCTGTTGCTTTAACTGTGGTTTCAAACTGTATTTTCATGGGTAAATATTTTGTCACCAAGTAGATTGAGCAAGTAAAACAATATTTTCCCAACAGTTGCAGCGTATGAGAGGTTTATTCAACATCGTGGTTGATAAAATATGATACTGAAGGGCAGCTAGGCTACAGGAGCTTTGCTGTGTGGGTTTATGTCCATAATGTGATTATCCCGTATTCTTGTCCTAGCAAATGGTAGCATGGACTATTTTGACTTCTTTCTTCCACCCTTGTTTACCATCTGCAGCCTGATCCAGTCCCCTGCTGTGCGACCCAGAGCAGGTTTATGTTTAGGCTCAGTGAACACTGGGGAACCTGGTGCCGAAAGAATGTGTTTATGCCACAGGCTCACTGATCAACATCTGTCCAGGGGTGTAACCTTTGACCTGCAGAGGGAACCACAGGTCACTGACAGGAAGTGCATAGAGGTCGGCAATGTGGAGTGAGTGGTGGACACTATACAACTCAAATGTGGCTACCTGTGTTATTGAGCCTCAAAAAACAGGAAGACAGTTTTTTTAAACGTACATTATAACATCAGCTAGATTGCTCAAAGAAACTGCACTGTGTGAAATCTCAGAGAAAAGATGGAAAAGGAGGCGTGTCAGAACTAAAAGAAGACTTTTTCCTAAACAGGCCCCACATCTCAACACTGTCAACCAGAGTGACATCTGATGACAGCCTAAAATAACCGTTTGCAGCCATGCAACACAGTGAGGCTGCAGAGCTTAGCAACTCCATGCTGGGCCACAGGAATGATAAAAATGTATAATGTGGTGACAGCGTTTACTCAAACCAACAGCAGTGGACCACTGTTTCTGCAAGGTTGGGTGCGAGGGCCAACCCCCTCTTGACAGATCAGAGTAGAAGTTCCACAAACATTTCTTGGGGCCAAAAATGTATTCATTGGTTGTGCAAAAACTCAAGGGTCATAGCACTTTAGACGTTTTTCCTCTCCATCAAGAGAAGCCAAAACAACTAGACGAAGCTCACCTCCGCTAAGGCTGATTGGCCACTGTATCACCACATTGCATAAACATGTCCTGAGATCAGATACATTCAGATCCTTATTCAAATCCACACCAATTTTCACCTGCTCATCAATATTAGCACTCTAAACATGCCATTTTGTATTTATATCTCTGCATTTCTTCTTCAGGAATTGACAAAATCTCACAACATAAAAGAAAGTTTGAAAAAAAAATCTTAATCAAATCCTCTCCAGTAGTCGGTGGGTTCCTTCCTCTTTCATAACCCCACCCTTTCGTCAAAGTTTCATTCAAATCAGTCATGTAGATTTTGCATAATCCTGCCAACAGTCATACAAACAGAGGAGGTAACCATAGAGTAGCATGATGATAAATTATATGATCAATATAGCAGTAATGTTATTCATAATGATAAATCATTAATTTCTCCTTGGTTCCCTTGTATGTATTTTATTTTGTATGTACTTAACAACATTAGCACATCATTCTCACTCTCCCCTTGGACCCGTGCTGAGCTGGTTTTCCTTTTTGTCTTTCTATCCGACTGCTTTGTCATGGAAAGTGATCATTCTTTCCAAATACCAAATTACCTTGTGGTGTTTCCCAAGGAACGATTTGAGCTCCCACACAGTTTGAAAAATGATCAGTTGATGCTCTTTTCAAAGTATTTTAGTGCATAACGCCAAGACACATCTTGAAAATGTCAAATTCAAATACTGAACTACACAGTTGCTTGTTTGATGTCTGATGATATTTGGCTGTAGGCTGAATGCTTGCAGAACCTCTCCCCTGTATGTTCTGCATGAGGGATGGCTTACATTGTGGTCAGGCAGCACCACAACACACAGAGCTGCACATCATACAGATCATTTGTGGTGTAATGGATTTAATGATTGATAGGAAGCGCCAAACTCTGTGTTCTGGCCTTGGCTCCCCTCCACACACACTACTTTCTGCCTCATATGCAGGAAATGAGATCAATATGTTATATGTTGGTGTCTGGCCTTGGTGTTTCCTGATAATGTTTCCTAATGGAAGCATATATATGGAAAATCCTCCGGTCTTTCCAAGTTTTGTGCTACACAAATCAAATTGAACTGAATTGCAATTTAATCAAAAGAAAAGTATTCTTTGAGTGATAGTTTTTACAACATATGTACTTTCTCAGACAGGCACACACACAGCATTTTGACACAAGCTGTAGTAGTTAAACTAGGACCTGCATCCTGCTTCTGTTTTGTCCCTTCGCGGTCTTTCAGTCTCCTGTTTTCTCTCGTGGATTCCTTTACGATGTTATGAAGAGGCCATCAGAAACCTGGCTTTTATGCCAAAGAAAAACACCAACCTGATGCCAGAATCATCACTTCGGCCTCACGAGTGAACAACCCGCCTGACAGTTCACCGTTTGATTCTGATGGCGGACTTTATAATGCCTCAAGGACATTGGCTATTCACAGAGGTGCACTTTGGCTCCTGACTCTGGGACCCACTCCGATGACTTTCCCGTGTGCTGGAGGGACCTGCTCTGGTGAGAGAGGGGTGTGTGGTGGGGGTCACACTTACTGAAAGTGCGCCAAGCGAAAACAGGTCTTGTTGATACAGTCACCTGAGCCAACTGGATAACCCATTAAGCAGCAGCTACTATGCTAGCCGGGGCTGCACTGGGGGCCAGCTGTGCACGTGGCCGACTGAAACCACAGCGGAATAACAAGAGAGGTGCACACTAATAGATATTACATTGCCTCAGTGGAAGTGATTTACCTGACAGAGGCACTAACTTATTCATTACCCAGTCATCCTGGTTGAAATCCTATTTGGGCACTGCTCGGTCACTGGTTCAGACTGGTGTTGAGTTGCAGCTGCTTGGTTATGACATAATGTAGCCATGAAAAGGTGCTTGGGACCAGTGTTGGCTCACCTGTGTTTTTCTTTGACACAAGAGGACTATTCTGTGTGCACGTCGGGCCAGACGTATTAGGGTCAAAGGTCAGATTTCGGTTGGGTTCCAGAATCAGACTCCTGTTTACGCGTCCCTCACAAGGTTCTGCATTATGATTTCTATCCTTCTTGTGCTCATCACGCACAGACAGTCAGCACACGTCATTCTGGAATATCTTGTCTCTCACCATGTCAAGGCAAACAGTTATATTTGGTTTAATCTGTCCAGGTTTTGAGTTTTCTGCCTCCATCCGAGTACAGCAGAGGTAAAGGGTGTGTGTGTGTGTGTGTGTGTGTGTGTGTGTGTGTGTGTGTGTGTGTGCGCGCGCGCACAGAAAACTGAAATTGAAAGAATTAGGTGGCAATTGGTCCCATTTCCTTTGGTTAATCCAGCGACCTTACTGGGAAGAGTTTTCATTAACTTTTAATAAGGAAAAACTGTGGGTGTGTTCTTTGGATTATCCCGTAATTAGGACACAGTATCTGGAAAGACAAGATGCGGTCGATTGCACTTGTTATGGTATGATTTACTGGAAGATAATTTTTCGGAGATTGACACACTGAGAGATGTTTGAAAGAGATGATTTAATGGAAAAGCTATTGGGACGTATACTGATTTGTCCTATTTTAAAGGCTATTTTTTATTTGTCCTGAAAACCAAAACAACACACCCCTCCCTTCAATGGCCCTTCAGTGGCTCCACCCTCCCACTTGAGGTGTAACAAGTGATTTCCACATGTTTTAATTCTAAATCGTTCCAAGAAAGAGGATTAGCATAACGTTGGCATGTACTGTTCGCTGATTGGTTTTGACTGCGTTGCATTTTTCAGCTTTCTTTGATTAAAATAACCCTTTATGTTAGCTATATATGGGGGTTGTATAACATTAAAGGTGTCACTCACTGTGAAAACTCCAGGCAGAATGAATGTATTGTAAGTGACTGGGCTAACTGTTGTGAAGTGTCCAGGATCACAGTGTTAGAATGTAGAGTTAGTGTAGGTAGAAGTGATACAAGGTGATTAGCTGTGACGCATGTCAGTCATGTCAGCTGCCAACGAGAGGGATCTGTATGGAAGAGAGAATCGGCATTGGGTTAAAGGAGAGGAAGATATCTGTTTTAATTGTTCCTTGAGTGCGGGAGTAGAGTTGAAGTTAAAAGTCTGTTGGTACAGAGAGCCCAGAGTTAGTGTATTGCTTGTGTTTTATTGCTTTGGCGTAGACTATGGCTTAGTAGCCGGTGTCATCCGATCCGTTATAGATAAAAGGTTGGCGAAACTAGTTCAAGCTGCATAGCTCATTATTGAGGGGTGCTATGGCATTAATGCTTTTTTGAGTTAACCCTAAGTTAAATGACAATATTGTGTATGTGGAGCTGGCCAGATACACACAATCAAGTCAAATCCAATGTATTGTCCCATTGAAGGGAAATTGGATTACAGCCAGGTCTTCAAATGCATAAAAAAAACATCACAAATACAATATTAACAACAAAAGCATGACAGGGACAAAAGAAAACAAATACTATCACTCCATAAGAACACAAAGTCAAGTCAGTTTTGCAAATTCTGAATAGAAATTGCCATTCAGACAATGGAAAGGGTGTGAAGTGGTGTAAGATAATGTAAAACTAGTTGCTTCAACTGTATATCTGTGGTGTATATACACAGATTTTACAGGTTAGGCAGATATTGGTCTTAGTCTTATCTCTGGCTCACACAAAGATGTGACGACATATTCTGAAATGAACTGTTCCTGTGTTTGACCAGTATTCTTTATGTTGAGTTTATCTACATTATCTAAAAAAATAGATAGTAACCAGAGGCTCTGCAATCTTTGTGATGATAACTGTCGAGAAGATGAGAATCAGATTTAGTTGGAATGTAAGAATACACGGGTAGTCAACAACAGGTCAATGTACCTGTGAAAATTATAATATTTTATACTTATCATGGTCGTAAGTCAACAAAAGGTCTGAAGTCTAGATCGTAAACACCCGTCATCTTTATTTATCTCTTCTTACACCTCATGCACCCATAGCAACCTTTTCTTTTCACATGTGGCAGAAGCCCGGACCCCAACCCTCAGATCGTGTAGAGTCCCATGTTTAGAGGAATCTCAACTCGGCGTCTTTACTCTATCTCTCTACCTCTCAATCTGTTTTGTCTGCTCCGCCTTTTGGCCTCAGTGGCCCGTGTTTCAGGTTGTGTATCGGCAAGTCAAGGATGAAACAAGGGTCTCCACTTAGCACGAATACCTTAGCTTCAGCACTTGCTGCCTAAGGCGGCAACCGGGTCGAACAGAGGACTGTTGCTTTTCTCAACACTTTGCCCTCATTGACCCGTCCTCTGTGCTCATTTGGGGTGTTAAACCCATCACCACTTTCATTGTGTGCAGGTAGTTAAAAACAACAGGAGTTGAGCCAAAGTGCTTTAAAAACAGTGAAAAAGTATAAACAAAAACAAAGTAAAAACACTGAGAAGAGAAATACAGTAAAAGACAGAAGATAACACAAAGGTAAATAAGATAAAATAATGACACAGTGGCGGCCGTGGCTCAGGGGTTAGAGCGGTTGTCATCTTAAAAGGAAAAAAGTGAATAAATAAATAAATGTAAAAACCTAAGATAGAAAAAAGGAGAGAGTGATCCCTCCTTCTCCTCACAAATGTTCATATATTCTCTTATTCTTCCAGTGTGCTCATTCAGCAGTCAATTGATTTATGAGTTGCAGCCAAAATCCCATACAATTACAGTAAGTTGGCATTCAAATTTGACATTTTAGCTAGTTTTTTAGCTAGTTCTAGTTTTTCCCAGTTTATTTTTACATTTGAAGAAGTGGTCGTCATTTACTTCAATTGTACTGGATTTGGCTGCAATGCTGTTTACCCCTGAAACTCCAAAAGTGGTTTGGACCTCACCCACCCCTTCATCGGCATAGTATTGACTAGATAATGATTGATTGGTTTTTGGGTGAATTATCCCTTTTAGAAAGAAACTGGCTCACCTGAATGGAGCCCAGCCATCAAAAATGCCTTTACTTACACCTGTGCTTTTCCTGCTTTGACATGACAAAATGTCTGCTGTGGAAAAAACGCCTTTGCACCGTGTCTGCACACACTGAAACTGTCCAAACCCCTTTTTGTTAAACGCCAACTATGTGGTGACAGGTGAGAATGCTTGTTCCCGTTCACCTCAGCTGCACAGTCGAAGCCAAACAGACAGCGATTCTATCTGGAGAGAATAGCTTGAACTCAGCCGAGCAGGAACAAACAGGGCCTGTTTTGTCAGCCCGGTGAGGTTTCTGCGCTGGGGCCTGTCTGACATGCAGACAAAGCCGTCGGTTAGGGTTGCAGGCCAGCGATGCAAGATGATAACGCGAATATCATTTAAAGATCACGTTACAAGCGTCCACATCAAGCATCAGCCTCTGATTACCTCTCTGTGTCTTGCCAGCGTCTGATCTGTTCATAAAAATATTATCCAGGACCTGCTGCGATACGTAATCCTCTCAACAATGATTTCCTTTGTCTGAAAGTGTGTGAGTTATTATTGCAGCAAAACCACTGGTAAACATGAAATGTTAGCGAAACAACTTGTCTCTGCCCAGTAAGGCCAATAAAACCTAGAGCTGGAGCTCGACTGCTAATTTTTGTGAAGCTCTCCGCTGTTGTTTTCCCTAATCTCCGCTGCACTGGGAGAGCCTGCTGCTCATTAGGCCTTTTTAACACCCAGCAGACATTTTATTTGGAGTGGATCTGCTGGAAGGTCAAAGGATCACACTGCCTCCAGTTCGGGAGACCAGCTGACTCACGAGATTAATATAATGGGGGCGACTGACTCGTTTCCAGATGTTCAGCTCCACTGGATGTGTTTCAGGATGAGTGGTTACAGAACAAAGAAGGAACAGAAACAAATGCAAAGACTTGACTGTGTCATGTCTGAATCAATCTTGTCTTACTGAGATGCATTCAATGTTACAAAATATAATTCTGTTGCTCTGGTGGAGCAAGAACTGATGAATCTGTCGTCACAGTTTTGATGCAGAGGAATCTCTAATTGCTGTGGGAAAGAACCACAGTTTTTTTTCTATCATTGCCACCCAGTATGAGATAATTTGCAGAAGGAAACAGATTTGTAGCTGCAGATAAGGGATAAGATCAGCATTGCCTTATTATCTGATCATCGTTTTTAAAAAAACATAACGAACAAGTTTTTCTTATAATGTATATTGTGTGTGTATCCAAAACCAGATTCATCTCTCTCCTCTGTTTCGAAAAGCTCCATAATTCAAAACACATCAATGAGCCACACAGTTGTCTTGCATTATCCAGAAACAGATCTACAGACTGATAGCATGGAGAGTCTGTCAGGAAGAAAACTGAGCATTCTCAGGAACAAAGTTTATACTATAAACAACTAATGCAGCACCCATTGCCTGTGTTCAAGCTACTTCAGAATTATTCCATGTCATTATTTAGTCCTCCTCAAACAGTTCTACAATATACTGTCACTTTTTATTTTGCGTCCAGGATGTTGTGTGCAGAGTTTCTATATAAACGGTTTATGATGCAGAGTGAAGTCAGGTGGAGAAACTCTGCAGAAAATAAAATCAAATACAGAGGAACTGTGGAGTTCTGTGCTAGTCTGAAAGCAGCTGCAGAGATTAATGCTGTGTTGTGCTACCTGGTTTGTGTGCTACCTCCATAAACCAGATTTCTTCTCTCTTCGATTAGCGGTGGTTGAATCTTGGTACATTTTTGGGGTTAGATAAAATCAAATTTAATATTTTTATTTTAATAAAATCTACAGAGACCTCACATATAGCAAATTACTGGAGAGACTGAGAAAAGAAACGTTGGTATTTTTAATAATTTCTATCTCATCTTTTTAACAGGGTACAATGCCTACCATATTATTAAATGGGGGGGGGGGGGATGCATCTCATCAATCAAATCTCAACATAGCTAGCATTCCCTTTCTATCTGCTGATCGGGGGGGGCTATCTACACTGAGAGACTGAGTACTGTACTGCAGCTACACAGGCTCCACCTGCCCCACCATTAACTCACTGTGGAATGTTTGACACAATAACAGAGCCCGGCCGAGCGCTACACATCATGTGGCTGATCTATAATCTCCATGTCAACACTCAAACCACCGACGCTTCTTACACTCTGGGGTCATTCCACTGCATTTGGTTGTGACTCCAGGAGAGCATGGAAATGTTGACATACAGCTTGTACACTGGCAGGAAGTTTTTTTTTGTCCAAGTGGAAATGTTGCTTGGCACACGGGGTTGCAGCACACAAACAGAAGGAGGTCTGCAGCTCTCTACGAAACGTGATACAATGGTAGAGTGGAACTAGAACATAGATAATTTGCACAATTTTTCCATTTTCCAAAAGAGGATTAAAAGATTTTTGGACCCATCTGTGGAAAAGGTGTTTAACAGAAGTGTTGGTTATGAATCACACTGTTTGTTCAGTCTGTTGCAGGTTCATGTTTCTGTCTGTAAGCTTTTAACAATACAGGCAATTGATGAATGAAGTAATTTGCTGTTTATCATGGCTAAGCTCAACAGTGAATGGAGGTACCCTGGTAAAAGCCACAGATTCTGTCCATGACATCAGTATTTCAGTGTAACAAAAGTGTTTGTAGATTTAGCCAACACCTCTACAGTCTAGATTCAGGGCCAGTGTTTCCTTTGGTAGCAGTTGGATGAATACAGAGAGTTGGTGTTTCTTAGTTCTGTGATGGTCTTCTGACTTATGGTTGTTGTTTCAACAATTTCATAAATGGCTACTAAGCATAATTTAAACCATCTACTCTTCTAGATGAGGGCTGCCCATTTTTTGCCATCATCTTCCCTCCAATTATTTTCGGAAAGCATACCCTCTGATTTAACTTGCAACAAAAACAAAGTCAGCCATTTTCCAGTAAACATTGTAGCTGCTTCCAGCTTCTCAAATATGAGTTCGTTTCCTTTGTGATATATGTTTATAAACTTGGTATCTTTAGATTTGAGACCTCACAGCTCCTCTCATGTTTGCGTGGACCCCCAAAAAAAGGGGAATAGAAGACAATGGTGGCCATCTGTGAAAGCTGTGCTACAGTCTTCTTGTCCTCACTCCCTCCATAGGTGTCCTGGACAACATTAGGACATAGGAGAGGACTGTAAGCGTCCTAGCTGCTACTCCCTCATTGGTTTGGAACTTTCACATTCTATTCTTTTTTACACCCATGTTGTATATACATCGTATGTGGTCCAATGTGATCAAAGCATTCCTGACCTCAAAAGTCGCAGTGAGACCCTTCGGATTATCTGTTGACTTCCTCCGCTCGGCTCCCTAGAATAAAGTCTGCAGAAAAAACAAAGCAGGAGTTTTGAAAAGGATTAATGATTGCTAAAGCCTTTTAAATGAGGTATCAGACAGTTTCTCAATTACGTTAAAAAGATTCCATTTAAGCAATTGTGTGGAATTTAATTTGGCTGTCCATACTCGGTCTGAGTGTCCGCCACCGCTCATCAACTTACATACTTTCCAACAACAAAGCGTTTACTGTGGAGGATACAGATCTCGGGTATGCAGAGGCCAGACTAGTACCTCTCACCGGTGTCTTGCCCGTTTTCATGTGTGTTGAGCTGAGGCTGGGTAGATGGGTGAAGTGGGGGTTTGGCAGCAATCTGTGTGGCATGTTTCCTGCTGTTTTACCCAACCGTCCAAAAAAACAAAAACTTTCCAGGAAAGGGGGGGGGGGGGGGGCTTGGGAGCGAGTGCCTTTGGGTTTTTTATGCTCTGTGGCTTGCAATCCCTGTTTTAGATCTTCATAGACTGCGTCAATGCATTGTAACACTGGGCTGGGGGGTGTGTGCAGTGACTTGGGATGAGGTCACAAATCTCCTCAAGGATGTCAAGGAGCTTAAGAATCATATCCGGCCGCCTTGTAAAGAGCATGACTCTTCTACCTCCCTAACAAATGCTGCTCGTTTTTTTGTGAATTGGATTAGTCTCAATTATTGTCCCACAAAAGCGGGAGGACAGAATTCATTTCATTCTAGCATGCACTGCAATGATTCATACATTTGCTCATTCTGGAAACATGCGCAGACACGCTGGAGACACTCTCCTGCTCGGTGTTTGCTCTGGACGCTCCGACCTGTCAACTTCGCTTCTCACCCAGATAATATATTCATGTTTCACTACCAATGGGTTTCTGGATGTGTTTGTGCACGTATCGTGCGTGCATGCTATTCCAGGACCTCTTGGAGTTGTAGCATGTGAGGGTCTTTCACTGGCGCACCGTCTAGGCCCCAACCCCCAAACACCTCCTGCCCAATTCATTGGCTCACAGCAGGCCTCTTTATATAGCAATGGGATCGTGCCTCTACGGTTGGTTACAGAGCAGCGCCAGGTAGAAGGTGCTGCTGCTGCATCAACTGTGAGTCAACAACACAATATTTAGGTGCTTTCTGTAGGGCTGTTCATGAATTTACCTTCATAAAAATGCATATTCTACCTGCACCTGTAAACACAAGCTTGTTCTGGGTTTATCAAAGTGGTTGTGTTCCTGTTGGACATGCCTGGAATATTCCACAGCAAGGCTTCCTCGAATTGATGTTAGGAAGCCACAAATTTCATCTGTATTCCTTATGCATGTCTTATAACGATTCCCGAACCAAGTCCTGGTCCAAACGTCCACGGTTTCAGTTTGTGATACACAAAGACAGAACCATGCAGCCTGTTACGTGTGTGCAAATAGTCCAGTTCATACTCACCTTAAAGGTCCAGTGTGTAGGATTTTGGGGACTCTATCAACTCTATCCTCTGACAGATAAACTGAACATTAAGCCTAATGTGTTTTAATGTAACGTGAAGGTCTGCATGCTTAGAAGAGGAGAATGAAGAGAGGGGTTTTCATTTGGTTGCAATCTGCAAATCCTACACACTAGTTTTCCATATGTCTGTTAACTACAGCTTTTATATGAACAACCAAAGAACACATCTTGATTCTCCATGCAACCAGCTTAACGTGTCACTCATCCCCTATACTGTATGGACTTACATACAGCAACGAGGAGGATGTGAAATGTATCTCTCCAGCTCTGTTTTTGTAATTTATGCACCTTCTCTCCAGGGTCAAGGCATAAATCAGATGCCCGGTTCCAGGAGTGTAAATCCAGATAAGAAAAACAAATTGTATTACTCACAGAGGAACCACAATGAAAACAGATCAATTCTGTGGCAAGACGGCAGCCATGAGTTTCAGCGTAATCACTGCTGACACATCCGGCTTTTAAGACGGAAGAGCACTGACACTGTTGATCATTGGAATTACCAGACTAATGATCTGCTGCTGCACATCTTGATTACACATTAATAATCTGAGATTTTCTGTGACCGGATGTTGCAGCAAGTGAGTATAGCATCATCAATTTGCAACTCGTAGTTTGGTTCAGGGATCAATAAAAAATGTTGAAAAGATTAGCTCTAATAAAATCCTAGAACTAACAACCCACAGCTATATAGCTGCTATAAAAATAAACTACAGCAGCAATCATTTTTGTTGAGGGATTCTGTAAAATCCATATCTTTTCTTGGACATTGGTAGCAGAGTAAATACTTTGAGGCCTTATAATAGTATTTTTACCTCCAGCAAAGAGGTTGTTTTCATCCCGGTCCCTTGGCTTGTTTGTTGGTTATTTGATTGTTAGCAGGAATGTGACAAAACTACGTAATGGATTTACAAGAAACTTGGCAGAATAGGAAATAGGCAAAATCAAACCCATTCAATTTTTCGCTTGTATCTAGATTAAAGGGGCGAATCCAGGAATGTTTTATCACTTTCTTTAATGGCAATCATATAGATTGTTTTCTTTTTCATTTTTCACCTGGAAATAATTGATGGCTCTACTTGAATAAAACAACAACAATCAGGTGTCAAATCTATGAGTGTGTGCAATTTGGTGCAGATCCAAATCCAAATCGAATAGATTTAATGGTAGTTTCATAGGGAGGTAGGTTTTTCTCAGCGGCAATATAATAAGAAATTGGGCTGCAAACCTGTAACTACCACCAATGTATAGCTGGGATCATGCAAATTTAGCAGGGAATCAACAGTTTATGTGTCTTCAATAGTTTTAGAACTATATCCAATTGAACATGATGGATTTGGTGTGGAATTCAAGTGAACTGTTGGGCCTCGGTGGAGTCATGTGCTCTACTGAGTGCCGTTCCAGCTCTGCTCTTTTTTCTGCTCAATGTTTATTGAGCAAATTAGCTTAACTCTAAGAATAAAGAGTTGGGAAGGGTGTGTTGGGGTCGAACCGGACTCTTGACTTTCAAATATTTCTAAAATTTACGACTACCTCTCCACTTTTCACCCATGTGTTCATCTTGCTGCTGCACTCTCACTATGGTTACAAATCCCACATTCTTCAAAGTGAATAAATGAATGAATTCCAGCCAAAACAATACTGGGCTTCCAAGGAAAAAGTGAACAGCTGTGGAGGAGGTAAAGTTGCAGAGTGCTGAGAGGGGGGACATTGTGCAAACGGTCTATGACAGTTATTTCACTCGGAATCTTGACGTACATCGGCTCATGTCACTGCCTGTGGTCCCTTGAAGGAAATAGAAAAAAAATCCACACTCTCACCTGTAACCCAGTCTCGTCCTCTGTCTGGATGAGGAAAGCTTCACCTGGACCAAAACCAACATTTAAAAGCTACTATTTCCACAGACTGTGCTGCTCCGCTCCATTGCTCGAGCTACAGTATGTGGTAATATTGATTTTGACAGGTAGTATCACCACTTGCAATCGTTTTTTTTGGGGGGGGGACAGACGCTAGACATCCGCCAGAACTTTATTTTTCCCCTTAGCACTTCCACCAAATCATGCAGTTGCTAAGGCAGAGCATTACGGCCACGTTGAGGTATATCTTATTAGTATTAGCAAGAGTAAAGTAGAACAAATAAGAAGAAGAACCCGTTGACAGAGTTTCACTTCACAAACTCATTGTGAAACTATGAAAACCCTTTTGAATATCATGGAGAAATAACCAACTATAACTTTGCAGTCGTCCACTTCATTCCTTTCCTCTCAAAGTCTGCGTGGGTCTTTCTTGCACAATCTTGCTCCACACGAGCTTAAGAAACAGGACTTTCTTACACAAGTCCTGATTCTTAAGCCTAACGTGGTGCTGATGTGTCAGAATATCTATTATTACAATATTTGCAAAGTATTTATGAAGCAAAACTTAACAAGAAGCTCAAAATCCAGACTTATCTTCTCATATTTCCCATGTAAAATGAGACGTAACCTAAAATATGACTTTGATCTCGTAAACTTTAATTTTCTTTTCTTCAAAAGGGCCCTTAGGCTTTGTTGTAAGCAACAGACAGAGTGCAGTGGTACAACAATATTAAAGAAATCTAACAAAGTTATCTCCCCTTCTCATCAGATATATATTTATCAACTGTTAGTTGACTATAGTATTTTATTGAATCGCCAAAAATTATTGTTTTATGACCTTTCCCCTTGTATTACTGCATATATATATATATATATATATATGCATGTTTATTTCATTCTTATTTATTTATTTTTTTCTTTCAATGTATTAACTGTTCAATGTATCAACTCTTCAATGTACTTTGTATACTAGTGATGCATCAATACATTCCATTGTCTTGAGCTGTACGCCCTGTTTGTTTGTTTGTTAGTTTTTTCTGTTTGTTTGTTTTGTTATTTGTTTGTTTTTGTTTTTTTGTTCTGTTTTTTATGCCTTTATTTTATTTCATTTCAATTGACTATTTTTTCTTTCTTTCTCTTTTCCTTTCATTTTGACATAATTTCTTACTTACTCTAGTACTTGTCTGTTTGTATTGAATTATCTGAAAAAACCTAATAAACATATTGTTAAAAAAAAACAAAAAAACACACGAATATGGTTCTTTGTAAAACTCATAAACCACAATAAACCTTGGCTAATCTAACATTAAAAAAATAAAAAAATAAATAAAAAATCAATCAATATTACAAACAAATGTAACTTTAATTTTGATGTAAATTCAAAAAGAAAGAATAAAGCTGCTAATCAAGCGCAGCCACACACTACACAGGGATCTAATGACAGCTGGGAGCCCCCCCCCCCCTCCCTCTGCGCTGCCGAGCCAAACTCTCCGGAGCTGATCATGAACGCACAGTAGTGGCACGGTGGTGTAGTGCGCTGGGAGCCGCTGGGAGGGGAGGACGTGCACATGGAGGAGACAGACACGGTTTGTCCACAGCTCGGAAGGACAGGACAGCGGGACGGGATGGAGGACACCAGCTGTGGACCCTCTGCTCCAGCTGCTCCAGTGTGCGTGTGGACTCCGGAGCTTCTGCGCGTCTTTTGACCAAAGGACCGATTGGAACGATTGCGCACAGCCAGAGCCTCCGTGCGGGTTTGTGGACACGTTTTATGAGCTGCTCCGGAGCTTTGTCTCCACGTGGATTTCCCCTGCTGTCAAGAGGACTGTGTACAGGACACGATGCGAACCCGATTCCCAAGCCACTGAGCTCCAGACTCCGCCCGCGCCATGCTCCTCCTGTGGGTCCCGGTGAGCTTGGTCCTCGGCTTCATCATCTCCCAGTCGTGGAGCGTGCAGATGTCCTGGGAGAACTGGGAGTCCGAGCTGCGCAACCGGGCCAACGAGTTCGAGAAGCCGAGCTCGCAGCCGCACATCGTGTTCATCCTGGTGGACGACCAGGGCTTCCGGGACGTCGGGTACCACGGCTCCGAGATCAAGACCCCGACCCTGGACCGCCTGGCAGCCGAGGGAGTCAAGCTGGAGAACTACTACGTGCAGCCGCTGTGCAGCCCCTCCAGGAGCCAACTCATGACCGGCAGGTACAGAGCACCCCCCCCCACACACACACACACACACACACACACACCCTCTCACCTGCCCGCACCACAGCTCCATGGAGCCGGCTCATCATCATCAATGAGTAAAACCCTTAATATCCTCTTCATCGTATTTCTGCAAAGAGTGAAGTGGCTGAAAGCTGTTCAGTGACAGAAGGATGAGCTCATCAACTGGATGCAAATCAATGAAAACAGTTACTGGGAACCTTATGGCTTCACTTCACTAATAGTGCTCTAGCCTTTTGTGAGGCCCTAAACTTCATACAAAAGTTTTAAAAAACAGAAACTGAGGGGGGGAAATCATCTTGTGCCGAATAAAGCTGTAATCACAAGCACATAAGTTATAATTGAGAACAGTAAGGTTGCAGATGTCTCCTTCCTACAGAGCATGGATAGCGGCTGCAACCACTGAGCTCCATTTCATAGACAATGCTAATTTTATTGTGCTGATTTATTATGGCCTGGATTTTATTTTGGTAGCTCCAGGCTATTGATTCTGATTCTGAAGGTTATGATAAAGCACATCAGAGCAAGGTTTGCTCCAGGAAATTTGTAAGTAGAGGTGAAACCTGCTATCTCTTTTTTTTAAAGCTTGTAAATTCCTTTTGACAGTAGTGAAGGTGCTCTCTCTATTATGTTTGTAGCAATAACTCTGATGAACACAATATTTTCATAACCCGAAAGAACAAGATTAAACCGATAGTTCTCCAGAACCAACAAAATAAAAGCCCAGTTTGTATGCACCACAGTGATCCTTTAACAGTGTCTATGAAATGACCCCCAACAGGAGAGTTTGTCAGCAGACTGCATTTACTTATAGTGTCTGAACCTGAAAGAGGTCCAGCCTCAACCTTTGTAACAGAAGCCTCACCTCATGGTCCATTTAGCAGCTGTCCTGGAGCTTTCCCCAGCTCCGCCTGGTCTTCACCGGCAGATCGGATCTTCAGTTCTTAAGCCAACACAGACGTTTTCCCATTTTACAATCCCACTGCGCAGCTCCAAGTCCACCTGCTGATGATGACCATGTGAAGTGATCAAAAGCTCCAGACCCGTCACTTACGCAGCTGTATTAACCAAAGAGAAACAAAGCACTCAAAAGCAGTATTCAGGACACTTAACACCCCTTGTCCTGGGGAAGATGAAAATGTCAATGTTAATGTCTCCCTGTGAACAGAAGCTGAATAACCAGTGAGACAAAGAGACAGGTGCCTGCTGGTGTTCTTAAAACAACAGACGTCAGTTATTGTAGTTTGGTTGTTGATTTGAGGATACGTGATTATGGGATACTTCTCTCGGAGCAGGGCCCCGTAATGCCATACTTTGGAAAACCCCTCTTCCAGAATAAGTCTGTAAGTGAACCTTGAGTTTTTCTCAAACAAATTTGTAAGCCTTTCCAAATTAGGGAGCAGCAGTGTTACCTTAGCAGCCATTTAGTGTTTTTGTGGGCGGAAGGAAGCAGTAAGGAGATATTAGAGGGCGGGGCGGCTTTACAGTGTATTATGTGTACAGTATCATGGGGGGTCAGTTGTGCTCTGGTTTTGTAGTTTGCTCATAGAACGTTTCACATCAGCAGTTTCCCTCTTTGTACATGTAGCTCTGCAGGGCTTCTCCTCCGCTGCCTCCACCATCTGTTCTAATCCTTAGCAAAAGAAAAAAGGTGGAGGCTTGCTGGGCACCGACGTTTTTTTGGCAGGCGTCCGAGAAAATAATGAGAAAAGTGCAGCCACCTCCTTGTTCCCCTTCCCTCCGTGAGCTTCTCTGATCTCTGACGGACTCAGGAACATAACCCAGATAACATCCACATGGAAACGTAGGTGTAGATTCAATTATGTTTCCAGGCTTGTATTCCTGAGCGGATGGTTTCAGAAGGAGTATGGTTGACTGAGTGAAAGAGCACCATCCATCCGTGTGTTCACATCAAATCGTCAGCAGTCTGTTCCTCTGTATTTTCCCCGAAGGAGGAGGAAACATGTGTGAATGCAAATGTCATAGTGAGAGGCTCCACAGTATATCTGCTGACTTTATCTGCCTGGCTTCTAACACGAGACAGATGAAAAATAAAAAAAAGAACTCAGCTTCTCTCCTGAAAAAACGATGTCATACACGTTGCACACACTGACGAAGATGTCAGTGGAGTTTGTGCTGATAAGAGCCGACACCGGTGTCTGTGTGCACCTCCCGCTGTGTTATGCATGTGTGAAAGACAAACTCTGGGGTAAACTCTGTTGCCAATTCTTCAGTTTTTTTTGTCATGTCTGAAAACGGCTTTACTGAAGCTCTTAAGACAGACATTGAGTCTTTTTGGATCGCTTGCAGAGACTTGTCAAGGCACATATATAGACTTGGCGAAAGACTGAGTCCAAAACATAAGCGCTTGATAAGAGCCTGATTAAGCGTGTACAGGCTGTTTATACTGGTAACCATGGCAACCACCTGCATCTGAACCCAGCTATGTGCTCCCTGTATATCATCAGATTTTATTATAACTTGCTGATCCACTTACTGTGTCACATTCTTAACTGTCGCCAACTTGGATTTTTCCAGATCCAGATTTTCTCCATGATATGTTTGACCTTGCTATTATGGCATGAATGATACAACCCATCAATATCACAGAAAACTATAGTGGCTGTACAACAAATTTAACTGTACATTATATCACAGAAGGCTCCTCCTTGCCATCAGTTCCACTATTTGACAGTTTGAAAAGTACTGTCTTAGGTTCTTAAGCTTTAAATTGTCATCGGTGATCTTTCCCCTAAATATCACTAAAGACGTCAATAGCTAGCTGCTTTTTTTTAAGCATTGTCACTCTCGGCACAATGACAGTAAAAAACAATGATGCCAGATCTGCTGGTTTCATACAGTACATTCATATTTTAACCAACATAGAAAAGTGGTGAAGTTTCCAACCATCATATCTATGTTTCCAGCCGCACTGCCAAACTTTCCCAGAGCTTAAGCTCAGCAGGAGGTCCACTTTGGTTGACACTTGTGGAAAAGCCTGACTTGGCTTCGAGGCAGATCACCAGTCAGTCACAGGCAGAGATATAATTACACAATATTTTGCCCCGATACTGAGGTTTCGCAGTGACATGTGTTCGGGGGGGTCCCCTGGAAGTCAATGACTCAATGCCTCAGTTGCAGTTTTTTGAGTCGATTCACTGCATCTCTTTAGCTGCTTTGCAACACTTGGAGTAATACAGGAATAACAGAGTTGCTAGCGTGAATCATACTTTTTTAAAAAACCTTAAAAAGGCCCAACCACTAAGCTAACAGTGATGGAAGTAGATGCTGTTATCTCAATGGTGGAAACAGACCATGTGAGGCAGAGCAGTGCTACTTTCAACTGTGTACGCTCAATGTTCTGCTGACGAGTGTTATCTGCCTGGCAGGAAAGACAGTAATATGGTAGAATTTTATAACTGACCCATGACAAAGACACTAACTTTTTCTTACAGTAGCATGATGTGGGCCATCTGCTCTGAAGCTGAGCTGCAGTAAGGGTTCACTATCTGTGACTGCAGCAGAACTTGGTACAGAATGTACCCCATAGTGAGTTGACAAGATCTTGGTCAGAAGTAAACCACATGGGTAGAAAAGGTCCATGTTCAAAATGGCTAGAGTTGCTTTAGTTTTTGGAAAACATAAGACCTCCACATGTTGATGTGCTCCTAAAAACCAAGAGAGTAACGATAAAAAACGACCTGGCGGTAGTTTTGTACAGCTGCTGTTGAAAACTGTAACAAAGAACTCTTAATTTTCAAGTAACAGGGACTTGAGAAAAGAAGTCAAGGTTTTTGCCCCCTGGGGAATTCATGGCATCAGAAAAATGTCAACCTGTCTGGTTTTCTTTAGGCGGCACTGATGAGATTAGAGGCTTAAAGTCAGAGCTTTCCCTCAACTTCTGCTTGGCCGTGGTCTTCAGCCCCATGACCTTCCTTCTGATCTCTCCTGATCAAGAGAGATGGATAGCCGACATAGCTCCGCAGGTAGCCCCTCAACATTTTTAATCTTAGACACATTTGAGGACACATGACAGCAGATGGCAGACACATACTTGTAACCTTTTCTCTCATTTGGGATAGTATGTTATTAAGTAAACATGATTATGGTGTGTCAAAGATTAATCTTTAAGAACGTGTGAGTCTGAACTAATACTGCAGATGGACAATCTGGAAAGTTCGATACATCATAAACCAATCAATAATCAGCAACTTTAAGCTGTTTTCTTGTTTTCATTTACATATTGGACAAGGGTATATGCATGTACGAATGTCTTAATTAGTCATCCCCCACTTATCTTTGTCATGTGCTACAACTCAGTCACTCTTGTTAAGCAAAGACAAAAATGATTACGTTAATTTTGGTTCTTCTACATCTGAATGAACTGCGATCCATCAACAAGCAAAAGATGAAGAATGCAGCTTGGGGTCCCAGGGCAATGTGGAGCAGATCTCTAGCAAGTATAGTGGCTGAGTTCCAGAAAGCTCTTCCACCATCCTTGAACACTGCACTCTTATATCACAGACCCCTGGATCTGAGTCTGGTCTATACCACCAGGCGAGTTGGGTTGCTTGTTTTCTTAAAGCAGCTCTCTTTCACTCTGCTTCTCAGCCACTACGACTCCTTCTCCTACTCATTTACACTCTTCCCAACTGTCCACACTCATCTTAAACGTGTCCTAGCCTCTCAGTCGCCCTTTTCTTGATCTTTCACTCACCTGTCACTCTTTCACTTCACCCCCTTCACCCCACACTAGATTGTCTTAGAGCTCTGAATTGAGTTGTGCAATAAGAAACCAAACTGGGCATTAGAGGAGATGAATAAGCAAAGTTCCTGGAGAAGTTTGTGTTTGAATTCGTGGAAATGGAAGTCTTGACAGGGGACAATTTGTTCATCATCTTTAATATTCTGTAGAATTGAGAAAATAAGAGCACAAAGGCCAAGAAAGGGGCCAAACTGAAGGGAGATATGCAAAGATAGCAAAGAAGTAAATGAAGAGCTTGTTGAAAAGAGGAGCTAAGTAAGATGAACGACGAAGGGCTGTCTTCGATTAAATCCAGAGAGCCGGTTTGAGGCTGCTTATTTGAACCATATGTGAAGAAGACGTGGAGCAGAAATACATGAGAAGGCTCCGGCATGGGCATCAGGTCGGCTTCGGAACCTCTATAACCTCAGTGGCTGGAGCGGTGGCCAATGCACTTGACTTGTGGGACTTGAGTGATTGCCGGGCGCTTAGCGTTTTGAGTTTAATGGTGTGTGTGATTTGTTGGCCTTGTGGCTCAGCGGCTGTGGAAATAAGCCAGAGAGATAGCGTGATAACTGTTGCATTTAAGACCATAACTCTTTTTTTACTGGAGGAATGCAACAGCTGCCTTTCCATGATAAGATATGGAAACGAGCCACTATCAGTTCGAGGTGTTTCCCTGCCTGTAGTGGGGTTTGAATCCACGCTCGACAAAAGATGCAGAAATGCCTGACACCAGATCGGTGGCCCCTGTGGCTGCACATCCAATTCCCTGCTTGTTATTTAAAAGAACCTATAAAAATGTGGAGGGACTGCACTAAAGGATGTAAGATATCTAGGCCGGTATTTACTGCAGTCATTATTCTGAGGCTTACCTAATAACCGTCACTCACATGCCCCAAAATCTGTAAAGTCAAGAGCTAGTTTCCCTCAGCACCCCCTCAAACGTAAAAGAGTAACAACACAGGGATACTTTGAAAGTCTTTGCGCTCCACTTTGTGCCATTCTCCGTCAAAACCTCGGGCTGGTTTGAGTGATTGGTGGAGGAATCACAGGCTGCTCTTAGCATGACATTCTCATTACACGCCTGTAACCTCTCTGTATGTGAACACCACCGAACCTGCAGGAGCTGTGAGAGCAGGGGTTGGGGCTCAGGAGAGGTCAGACCTGAAATATGCAGACACGTCTTAATACATTTGCACAGGTATCTGTTCAAAATGTTCCTTCTTTCTTTTCACTTTTAAATCATACACCGCCTCTTCTTTCCATCTTATTGCCGTCCTGGCATTGATGCAAAAGTGCCTGACAAATTTAAATAAAGAAAGCGAAGGATGGAATTGGAAACATTTTACTATATGTAGAGAGAATTAATTGACACAGAGATTAAAGGTAATGGAGAAAATAACATTCAAAAGACATTTTAAAGACATTTATGAGCAAGTAACAATACAAAATTTATGATGTACTTTGCATGGGGAACATTGGAGAGATTATGGGAAACAAGGTTTTATAAGTACTTACTCTTGTTGGAGGTAATTATGTCTTGTTTGGATTTTTTACTTCAACAAACAATGGAGTAAACAGACTTCTATATATATTTTTTCTACAGAAACAACCCTCCAGTAACAGGCTGGGTTGACTTCTTGTTGTTTGTTGTTGTACCCACACAGTTGGCTTCACTTCTCTATATTCCAATCCCTTTCTCAAATCATTGAAGTCAGATCTCATCTCCTCAAAACAGACCAACAGTACATCCTCCACCCCCCAGGGTGCATGCTTGTAATTGAGTTTCAGATCTGCCCGCCTAGACCACCAAGTGACAAGAAGTTCTTCTCATTGCCACATGAAACCAACTCTCTCTTGGTTCCCACCAGGGCCAGTGTGGTCTCATTTTGTATTCACCGACCTGACCTCAAAGATTTGCATTAAATAGAGGTATCAAATTCAGAATTGTGCCATGTTATTATCCTGGGGAGGTTAGCATTTTTAAGGTCCTGGGAACTGGATTTGAGTCCATGTAAATCCATTTTGTTATAAACAACACAATCTCCCAGCCAAAGCTTTGGAGGCATCTAACCCAGATGGTCTTTGTTTCAGTAAAGCATTGTGCAGGTTTTTTTTATTTCTCACCAGTGAACAAACAGCTCTGCCCCTAGGTTTGTCAAAAAAGCCTCTACCAACTGCAGCTGTAGAACACACTGGTGACGAGGAGGGTCAGTGGTCAGGGATTTCCCTGGTAAATGGTCAGTGGCTGTGTCACACACAGACACACACCACAAACTAAATAACTACCAAGCTCTACAGACAAACATCTGTTGAGTCAGTACATTGGCTTTTTTTAAAAAACTTGCTGTGTCAGATCCTTACGATCCTTGAAGTGCAATTATTAAATATGCGTTCACCAATTCAAAGTATTTAATTGCAAAACAGCCACAGCTAAACCACCATTATCAGCATCAAATTTCTAAATGGAAGCTCTCATAGGAGTGTAGTCTACACAGACCATATGGGTTGTTTGTCACTTCGCTCAGATACACCCCATAGGAACATGCCATTCATATGAGTATTGGACCTTTGTCATCGTAACAATAATAATTGTGTTTAACGTAATGGAGGTCAAATGAAAAATGTAATGTTTGTGAGCTAAGTTGGACAACACACACAAGACAGAAGACTTGCTTTCTGACTTATTGCTGATGACTATTGTATCACAGATCTCCATAAATCACGCTAAGGTTAAGTAAACCTCTCCAAACTGAAACGGAACCTCCAGTAATTTAGCTCAAATAAAAGATGATGGTCTGGCCAGCTGTGCTACATGCAAAGGAGTGTGTGTTTGTTTGCAGTCGCAGTCTGTGATATCGTAGGGACGTGTCCTCAGTGTATTGTTTTTGTTGAGTGAAGGACCTAAGTACTAAATGAGTGAGTTATTGCTGCATACGCTATATTGTGGTGTAAACCTTGAAGGTCATTTGCATTCTCCATGGGGAGAAGAGGCTCATTAGAGCTGACCAACCTTGAGCTTCTCTGCCAAAGGAATCCTCCTCTCTGGAAACCTAAACCAGACACTTATTTTCACTCCCTTTCCCCGCTGACAGCTTGACTGCACACCACTAACCACAGGAGAGAAAGAGGGAGCGGCGAAAGAGGAAAGAAGGTGAAGAGGCATCTGGTTGCATCAGCTCCATGTCTCCTGGGTGTCTTTCTTTGACTCAAAGCAGACGTGTGGAGTCCCGACATCCACCGCTCATTGTGTTTGTCTACTGAGAGTTGCTTCCTAAGTTCCAGCTGAGCTGCCTCATTGTGAAACAAAAACATGGTTAGTCACGGTCTCTGCTTCATAGTCAGACCACTAATCCCTCAGCTCATCGTTTTGATTGCGGGAGACTCAGACCTGATCCAAATATTCCTGGGTATAATTAGATCTGATCCTATATGCGTAAGAACACCAACTCTGGCAGTAGGTCTATGGACCACCAATTATGTACCATCCGCATCCACAAAGAGTTGCAAATATAATTTCCCATGCCCTTCACAGTTCACACTTTGCCTCTTATGATTCTGATGTACCACATCATCAGAGCTGAGAGCTTGGACCTACTTGGGATTTAAATGTACTGATTGAAATCCATATCATAGCAATAGAACAGAACCAAACCCTGTCAGACTTAAAAGAAATACTTCAACATCTTAGGGAAAAGCAAGCTTAGCTTTGTCTAAAGACTTAAAGCAGGGAGGAAGAGCTCTTTCTGAAAGTAACTAAATCCCCCTGCTAACATTAAATTTATGTCATGTTTGTGTATTACTTTAATATTATTATATAATACAAAATAATGAGTTCAGCACATAACCAAAACTAGTCATTTCAGACCTGCAGTCGTCGTTGTCCAAGCTCATATTTAAAGCACAGCAATTGGCGTATCAATCATATTATCTAACTGTTGGGAAGAAACCAAATTATCCAAAATGTCAAACCAAACTACAACATGTAGCATCATTTTCAAAATCACTGCAAATTGTTTTTGACAGTGTTTGATTTCCCTGCTGCTCATCAGCCTTAATATAAATATACTGATTCCAGCCGATATGTTAGCCAGTCAATTAATATGTCAGGCTTTATCTTTATTCTAGAGCAACAATGTAACCTTGTTTTAATCTTTTTTTTCATTCAGGAATAGCATTCAAAACAAACTCTTGATA
Source organism: Limanda limanda (assembly GCF_963576545.1). Classification (NCBI taxonomy): domain Eukaryota; kingdom Metazoa; phylum Chordata; class Actinopteri; order Pleuronectiformes; family Pleuronectidae; genus Limanda; species Limanda limanda. The sequence goes on from NC_083657.1 coordinate 15,748,115, forward strand.
TTTGACACTTACATTGTGATTACTCGATTCGGTCATTGCACTGAAAGTATTGAGGTCATTGAGAAAATAATCAGAGACAGATGGAATTTGACATAATTTAAGTATCAAACTGGCAGAAATATCTACTTCTGATATTTAAAATAAATAGTACTCAGGATGTTTTATATTCTCTTTTGTCAGACTTATCAAAGAAGATTTGACATAATTTGGAGAAATATCTTCCAAACCTCGTCATTGGTTATATTCTCAATTACTGAGTAATTGATGATGTGCTGGTTTGGGAATAGGGGAATCCAATGGGTGGGGAATCATAATTCATCGACAATTCAATTTAAACGCTTGATGATTTACTGTCATATTGTCATTTTGTGCTAATTGTAAATTAAAGAAAATTAAATTACACCAGAATGTGAGCTGACCTAATCCTTCCTTCACCGCCAAAAGCACTTACAAGTTTACATTTGCACTTACTTCAGAAATTCTTCAAAAAGTTCCATGATACAAAGTGTAGAGTTGATCCCTCACTTACTGTATCAATGGTTCTGTGTTAGCTTGCTGCTAAGGTGGCTGGCACTGCATCATTAGCTGCAGGTCACAAGTCTGCTTCCTGTCTGGCCTTGAGTGACAGGTTTTCTGTTTTGGCTCTGGGCCCCCCCCCCCCTCCATCAACCATGAGACATCCACCTCTCAACACTCTGAGCTTGTGTTGTTCCTCTTTAGGCACTCGTCGGTCAGCTCCGATATGTTTGCTTTGGATGGGGTCCATTGTAATTAGAATTGGGTTGAATGAAGTATCAGTGGGTAATTTCCAACACAAAGATGCTCTCTTGCAGGAAGAACAATTTTGTCTTCAGTTTTATAAACTTACATAAGCAGTGTTTTCAGTGTTTAGATTATTTTTGTTGAAATGTCATACAGCAGCATGTGAGCATTTGATAAATAAACTCATGGCGCCCTATGATCCTATCTGGACCAGTTTTTGAGCTGGTGGTTCAACTTGAGCAAAGAATACAGAAGAAGGCTTTTCAGCATTTCTGGAATGTAGCCAAGTTGTAAATGTCGTTCTGTGGAAGAAAGAAAAATAATGGCACAATGCCACCACCTCTGTCTCAGCAGACAGAATTATCATGTTTAAGAGCATGTTGCAGGAACATTAATTAATTTCTTGTGCAGTAGCTTGTCCAGTTTTGAGGGACATGAAGGTTTCAATGGAAATTGTCCCTGAAGTAATTTTGTTCTCCTTACATTTACTACTTGACCTGCATACGTGAAAGTTGTCTTGAAAAATAATCATGTCCCATATCTGTTTTTATTTTGTAGGTATCAAATCCACACAGGCCTTCAACACTCGATCATCCGAGCTACCCAGCCCAACTGCCTGCCCCTGGAAAATGTCACCCTGCCCCAGAAGCTCAAGGAAGCAGGATACTCCACTCACATGGTGGGCAAGTGGCACCTGGGCTTCTACAAGCGCGGCTGCATGCCCACCCAGCGAGGCTTTGACTCTTTCTTTGGCTCCCTGCTAGGCAGCGGGGACTACTACAGTCACTATAAATGTGAAGGGCCTGGTATGTGTGGTTACGACTTGTACGAAGGGGAGGAGGCAGCTTGGGAGCAGGACCGTGGCATGTACTCTACTGTGATGTTTACTCGAAAGGCTATCAGTATCCTCGCCAATCATAATCCTCGCAGTCAACCGTTGTTTCTCTACTTAGCCTTCCAAGCTGTTCACTCCCCACTGCAGGTTCCTGCCCGCTACCTCGAGCGCTACAAGGGCATTCCAAACCTGCATCGTCGTAAATATGCTGCCATGGTGTCTTGCCTGGACGAAGCCATCCATAACCTCACATTAGCATTAAAACGCTACGGTTATTATGACAATACAGTTATAGTGTACTCCTCAGATAATGGAGGCCAGCCATTAGCTGGTGGAAGCAACTGGCCCCTGAGAGGGAGTAAGGCCACGTACTGGGAGGGGGGCATCCGGGCAGTGGGCTTTGTTCACAGTCCCCTGTTGGTGAACAAAGGGACAAAATGTCGGTCTTTGGTCCACATCACTGACTGGTTCCCCACACTGGTGACCTTGGGTGAAGGGACGATAGATGAAGATCTCAATCTGGATGGGTACGATGTCTGGGAGGCAATAAGTGAAGGCCGGCCGTCGCCTCGACAGGACATTCTTCATAACATCGACCCAATCTACATTAAAGCCAAGAACGGCTCATGGAAGGCTGGGTATGGCTTATGGAACACCGCTGTCCAGGCTGCGCTCCGGGTGGGCCACTGGAAGCTCCTCACGGGTGTCCCGGGTTACAGTGACTGGGTACCCCCACAAACATTCTCCAACCAGCGGCTAACAAATCGCTGGCATAATGAGCGCGTCCGTTGGGACCGAGGCAAATCCATCTGGCTTTTCAACATCACAGCCGACCCTTACGAGAGAGTGGACTTGTCTCAGCGGTACCCACACATAGTGAAAAAGATGCTAATGCGATTAGCACATTACAACAAGACGGCAGTAGCAGTGCGCTACCCGTCCAAAGACCTGCGTTCTAACCCCCAGTACAATGGGGGCGTATGGGGCCCCTGGTACAAAGAAGAGAGGGACAAGCAGGAGGAGGATGAGAGGAACAATCATTTGTTTAACAACCATCTTGGAAAAAGAAGGTGGAAAAAGAAGTCAAACAGAAAGCTGAAAAGGAAGGTAGAAGAATAGCTTGGCCCATTTGTGAAAGACTTCAGTTGCCTTTTCTCAGGGATAGACACTTCCTGATTCAGGATTGTCTTCTTCAGACTCTCGAACTCCAGTTAGTTTTAACTTGACTCCAGTTTATACTGTATTGGAAAACAATGCAGATAGACCTGTTGAAATGCCTCATTAGAATTAGGAAAAGCTCCACTCATTCAAACACTACTGTCGTGCCCAGACACAGCTAAGACCTCATGTTATTGTTAGGGGCATTGAGCGAATGTTTATTTTTCTAGATTGTGTTGCATGCTTGAACTGTTGTCACCTTTGAATTCCTCTGTATATCCATGTCTCACTAAAAGTAGAAAATAATTCTTCATAGACAGTTGCCATAAATCATGGTGACAGAGAAATAAAGACGTAGCTCTATCATGCTGTTGATTGCAGAGATACAGTATCGTGGAAACAAATGTAGGATTTATGTGATGTGTGAGTTGTTGTACGTTGGTTTTAATAAGCACAGTCTGTCTGAACTTAAGAATAATAGATTTTGTTCCCCCTTTTAGATGATGTCTGGTCTGGCACCAGGCCAACCTGAATGTAAGACAAACTCACAAAATAAAAGCCCCAGACACAATCTTTCAAGCTCTTTCTCAAACTCTTGTCTGGTTCGCATTTTATTCCTGACAGATTTGCTTTACTCTGGTGACAGTGAGCACTCTTGTAACTGGAAAAGATGTAACATTTCTCTCATCTTTAGAAGCTGAGATACAGCCACTAACTTTTACTCATGGAAAATACACTAAAGTGGGATCTGACCTGGGATTAAGACCTAACTGCTTCTTGCAGTCTTTAAAATGGCCTGGCTCATGGTGTACTGTACAAGATTTAGTGGTCAAGGGACACAGAAAAGAGACATGGAACTATTAACACTAAGTGAACGTAACTTACAATATATGAAACATATATGAGTCAAGTTCAACAGGGGTTCAAGAGCATGCACTCTATCTTCAGTTTCACATTTTGCATCTTTAGTTGAATTTTGATTGATAGATATTTGGCATTTACTGTGAGTGTTGAGTGGGAACTCTTGCTAAGTGCAAAAAAAAGGCCCAGACACAAAGTGGAATGACGGAATTATGGCAATTGAAATTGGGTTGGTCTGCTGTATCGTGTCTGTTTGTGCAGCTGTGCTCGGGCCTCGAACTGCGGCTGCGCAACTTCAGTCTACTTGTGTTTGCTAATTCTGCAAATAAGGCAGATCATGGAGCAGCAACAAAGCAGCAAAGTCATCATGGAGACTTCAGGCAAAATTAGCCTTTCCGTCTCAAGCTGTCCCAACCCTTTGGCTCACAAGATCAAAGTATGCCTGATGACCTCCCCTTGGTATATACTAGAGTCCTCTGCAGATGTGTCTAAATAAACTTCAAACTCATCTATACAGTGTGGCTGTTGCTACTGCCTACAGCCTTATTCTTCTGATATCTGTTTAGAGCTGTAATCTGTTAATGAGGGACCGCACTAAGGACCTGTATGATGTTTGTTATTGCGGTTACCATTCACAAATCTTGATAATTATAGTAGTTTCAAAATATAGGGCTATTAGACATTTGGAGCACATATAAATGTCCGAAATCCTATAGTGCTGCCTATAACCAGGTAAATGTCATGACTGATTCGGCAATAAACTGCGACCACTGGTTTGGCTTTGAATATTCAGTTACAAGAAACATTTAAGCCTCACGATAATAGGCTATCCTTTCTGTTGCCGTGGATGGACATGAAATTATGTGTATGGTTTGATATGATGTTGTGAGTCTTTGATCCGTGCATAGCTGTAAGTGTATATTTGGCATAATCAGTGTTTGGCTCTGTTTTACATTAGTGCTAATGTCAGAGTCATTCTGCAGTGAAATCGGCCCTTTTAAAAACTATTTCTCATGTGTCTGTTGCCTGGCATCCAAGTAAACTGTCCCCAAACTCACTGACTTTTCACTGACTTGAATTTTGCTAGTAAATGGTTTGTTTTACTTTACAGGCCAATTAGATATTTTAATGACACCAAATCGCTTCTAAATGTGCTGCAGAGGAAAACATTTATAGTTGCCTAAAAATAGAACACTTTCTGTTTTGTTCTCCAGCTCGACAATTTGTCTTTTTTAATTGGCTAACTAAGCCGCCCCTTCAAGAGCAAAGTGAATCTTTGGCTCCCGAACAATCTGAAAGCTCCAACATTTGTTGCTAACACATGAAACAACAGGAGCTCCAGAGAGAGGGGGCTTTCCCATGGAAGGAGTGCCAGGTTGCACATCCCTCCCATCTACATTGACTTTAATCCCACCCCTGCCTCAGAACTGTACTTAGTCAGGTTATGAACTCAGTCCATTCAGGCATTAACTTGACTTTCCCAGTTGAATTTTGTGTAGACAGTTTATGCTGATGTCACGATGGGTCTTTCTATCCTTAACCCCTGTAAATTCCAGTGAGGTCGAGTTGTTTAATCAAACTGGTTTTCTTCAGCCCCCTCCCACACATGATTTGTGCGTACAAACCAGATTTTACCCGGACTTTAAGCTCAGCTTTAACCTTGACCATAAAACACAAGTGATGCGCTTCATGCATTATGAGCTGCAGCTGAGAATTATAGAAGATCAGATTCTTATTTCATTGCGTCGGTCTGAATTTCCTCTCCCATGGGCCATAGGAACAGTTAAACCCCTGGATTCTCTGGGAATCCACATTTGCTTTCAGTTATGGGCATTAGCATCCCTCTTATGGGAAAAACCAAAGGCATTTTTTTTTTCTCTGTAACTGAGCTGTAAGGCAATACATCAAGTTCCCTCATGCTGCCGCCCCACGTTAAGAATAGCCATTAGTGCTCATTGGGAATGATAGGAGAAAATAAACCTGATAGATGGCAGAGGAAGAAAGCTTTGATCGATGTGAAGTGTGGGAATACAATTTTGCCGGACTGTGTAGGTTCCCTTTCAGCTGTGGCACCATGTGAATTGTATAGTTTATGTACTTGCTTGATCAAGGCGCAAATTAGCCAAATTGTGTGTAGCCAACTGGAAAGAGCCGACCGCGTCATTGCCAAGCGCTCCGTTTGAAAGACCATGACTCAACTAGGCTCCAGCTCTAAAGTTTCTCTCCCAAAAGTCAAGTGATGAAAAACAAGACAAACATCAAGCAGCTGTTGTCCGAAAGAATAAAAAAATCATATAGAATCCGTGAATGATCCTGTGAACGCCGCCCAAAATGCCAGAACACATTTAACGCTTGCATTGCATCCCCTCACGGGATTACACTCTGCAGGGCTGTGCACTCCAGCAACTTGGCAGAAGTGGGACATTCCATTCGTAAGAGGTAGTCGGGATTTATTTTTTCATTTTTTTTCGAATGATGTACAAGCATGTGAAACAGCTGCTGTCATGTTTTAATGACATCATAGGAAGTCCTGCCTAGGAAGTGTCTGAAAAAGACTGCAAAAACGTGCCAAGATTAGAAAGGCGGTGCGTCCTGTTTCCTGTGTGAGGATCACAAGCATTCACACGTACACAGTGCTGCCAGTCACTGCAGGGAAATACATAATGTTTCTATATTAATTACAGGTCCGCTTATGTGAGTAAAAGGAACTTTTCCTCTTGGTGAAATCTATGAGAAGACTTGAGGTGTCTGAGAGAAGGCAGAGCAGCATGATGGACAGTCTCTCTTGGCTGATAGTCTCTCTCCAGAAATGGGGGTTTCCTGTAATGAGCAATTTCATCCATGCACAACTGGAACTTCTCCTGGCCTTCAGGAGAGGTCTAACACTCCTTCTTTATCCAGTTTATGACTTTTGGCCCCATTCTGCTCTTCCCAGGGACCACTCCCTTTATATCTTAATATTTCTTCTTCATCCTCATTAATCTCTCTACATATTTTCCTTTATTTGCTGTATTTTCTCCTTTCCATTGCAGCCATTCAGACTGTCTGTGTTTCTCTTTTTTCCCCTCTCATTCTCCTGCAACTTTATTCATGCTCTTTTCATCCTTTCTCTCTTTCTTCTGTCCCCTGCTTTGCCCGGCGAAGGTCCTCCGATGATTTTTGCTCAAGTCCGGACCTGTGGGGTTTGGTTGGTGAACCAGCTGTGTTGTGAAGAAGTCCTGGATCTCTCATGCAAACACAGTGATGTCCATCTATCCATGGTATTCAGGCCCCGGGGCCTGCCGTCCACTTGCCGCCACCTCCACCTCCGAAAAACTCATCTGCCATCCATCACTCTTTCTCCTGAACTCTCCTGCAAGGCGTGTCGAGACACTTTTCCTCCAACTCTCAGATCTGCAGAGAATAATTGGTGCTGTACTGCAGCCAAATTGTAACTATGACACTGACAAGCTCGGAACAGGAGTGTGACCTTTTCTTGGGTTAAACATTACTAAAGCCATGCATATTGACATTTTAATGAAATTTATGTTAATATATATATATATATATATATATATAATATCTATATCCTACTAAATGTGGCCTGGTAAGTGAAACCATAGACTGTGTGTAAAGATGGATGACATGACAGCTCCCACAAGTACAGCCAAGATATCTTGATCACCCTCTTGTGGTTGGCTGCATTATGGGTCATAAACTCAGCCTCTTCCACGAGAAGAAATGAGACATGGGCCAAACCTAAAATTCAAAGTACATATTAAATAAGTTTTTTCCAAAGATGTTCAATTGCTCGTTTTTATGATATGTGATTGATCAAGTGGGTGTATCGTCCAAAACTCAGCTCCACAGCACCACTCCCCGATCTCTGCTACAGAATCTGGCTACAATTAACGTAAAAAGTGCAAGATAGCAGCAACTCTATCCAGGAATCAAAACATCCACCTTAAATACAGTATATGAGTTAAACCAATATATTTTCATTAGCTTTTATTGTTATTCCATGTTTTTCAAGCTTTTAGTACAATCTTGATAGAAGAGGACCGCAGCTTAACTGCAAGACCTGTAAAACTAGCCTAACAGATAAAGGTGGCTTATCAGAGAACATGAATCTCTCACTATATCCCACATTCCGTGATAAGTCCGGCAGCCAAAGAGTGAGTCTTTCTTGTGTGAGATTTAACTGGAAAGTAATATGATAATATATACTTGAATTTAATAGTTTAAATACAGAATAATATGTATATATATATTCAGATTAGCTCAGCTGGCAGCTGGTTTGACCGCAGAAAGTAGTAACTCGTTTTTTGCTTGTTTCATGGTCAACATCCATTGTCACCCAAGTCCGCTGTTATTGTGTTTGTGTAGTGTGACTTTTGTAGTTGTGCTGTGGCCTTCGCGTTGTGTTATAACTTTTGCATTTGTGTTCCTATTAATGTGCTTGTTTGTGTTGTCTCGGTCGCCGTAGAGAATGATCCAAAACAGAAAATTCGGGACCGGGGCAGGAACAATGAAACAATGAACCAAAAGGTGCTCAAAGGCGTCAGAGCTGAGCTGAACTACAGAGATGTTGAGGATCCCGGATTGTTTGTCACTACGAGCAACTCCTTTCACATTAGACTTAGTAATTTGATCCAATGTTAATGTAAAATATTAATAGTAAAAATACAATTATATGATTAAGGTGCAGTTTTTATGTGTCAAAAAAACTAAAAAAGCATGAAACAATTACTAGGTAATTGAATTACTTAGACTTCTTGAATCCAGAGTGTAAACAATGGTTGAGCGTTTCCTACACTCCTGCATTAATACAATCAGGATTACGGCCACATCTAGAGGGACCAGTCGTATCAGAAACCAGATGAGTTCCCCACATGCTGAGGGAACACTGTTTTCTTCCCTAATGCACCACTGATGTAATGCTCAACTCATCTCTTCCCCCATTATTCAAACACACACGATCCCATCTTTGTTTGAAAGTTTATACATTGAGCATGAAGGCGGAAACACAAGGTCACACTCCACCTGCTGAGCCGACTGCATTGTATTGAATGTCCAAACTTGCTGTTACTTGGATTTGATTAGTGATGAGCCCCAGATTAGGTGTTGAGTACAACTGGCATTAATGAGGAGCTGATGTCATTAGTTGATGGAAATGACTGTCTCCGTTATTTTCTCTGTGATTTGCAGATTGATCTGTTCCTCACCTGCTCACTGTCCATCGGTCACCTGAACCCGAGGTCTCACAGATGTGTTTGTGCCAGATGTGTCTTTCAGATTATATATGTATGACTGCCTATATCATTCTAAATCATAGTTATGCATAAAAGCCAATTATTATTTTAAATGATATAACAATAGATTTGGTTTTTTGCAACTTGGGTCTTACTCTCACATGTTTCTGCTGGTTATAGGAGGATCATACTCATAAAGAAGCTGTTACCCTTGCTTAGCATAGAGTTAATTATTTATAAAATATGCCCACCGATACCTCTAAAGTTTCATAACATGTTCATTCTTGTGACGCGTCTTTCTTGTCGGTGTATCCTCTACTTAAAGCTTCATATTTAACACATTTCTCTAAGCATCTAAAAAGCCTCTCACAAAGTTTGATTTATAGACAACCTGCTAAATAAATCAAGTTTTACCAGAATGTAATGGATATCCACATCTATGGGTTCACTTTACCTGAGTTATTCATTGATTGCTTTTGTGTGGCTCGAAAAAGCATTACAGTTTATGCATCGATCAATCACGCTCCACTGACACGACCTACAATGTAAACCAGGTTGAAGAGGAGGTGAAGGTCCAGCTGTGGTATGTCAACTCCAACTGGATCTGACACACGGGCCTCCGAGTCCCCCCCAGGCCGAGCCACTGAAGTCATGGGGGAGGGAGGACGGGCTTTAATTCTTAGTATCCATCCTTCTACTCATAAATTAAAATTCAAACATCTGATTGGGTCTTAAATCTTAACTGAATAAGACCTGTTTGTTCTTGTAGCTGCTGTAAACAACATTTTTATATTAATAAAAGTTCAGACATTTGTATTTGAATCAAAACCTACAGAGGAATTTAACAAACCGTACTTTTCCCCAAATCTCTGCAGAGCGTTTTAGCCTCTTTCAGCTTATTGTTTATATTTTACAGTCTAAATCTTTACAGTTCTTTATGAGTTTGCTCTCACAACTCTCATAAAACTGTTTCCAGCAGTGGCAGTTTTCAGCGAGAAAGCCCCCAATAAACCCTCTGCACACTATCCAGGGACAAGCAGCCAGCTGGTGAACATGTGGAGCACTGCAAGTACTCAAAATGCATTTAAATATTTTCGTCGGTGCATAACAAATCGAGTAAATGGCAAGTGAGTAATTATGACATTAGTTAGGTTGCAACACCACAAACAGTTCACTCTAAATCTGCAAGGGTTGGCTACCATGTTCATCATATCAACTTTTTAATAGCTTTGAATATGTACAAGCAAGTTGCCAACTAAATCCAGGGGCGTTGCAACAGGGTCGGAAAAGAAGGCAATTGCCGATTGCGTCAGCTGATTACGCAGCAACGAGAAAAACACAATTACATTCTGTGATCAGCTATATAAAAGTAGACTGCAGTCCCAATGGTACAAAAAAAACTTACAAGGCCTCATGCCACCAGCTTTTGCCAAAACCTACGAGGGTTGCTTCAAGACTACAATCAGTTTGGTCTGGTTCAAGGTAGGGTCCCCTAGGTTCCCTTTGCCTGGGGTCCCCAAAGTCTCTTGAAGCGCTCCTGGCCATGTATTTGCCATTACTACATATTAACATTAATAGCTGTTCATTCACCAATTTAGCATAGATGTTGCGATCTTAGCCCCAAACTTCATCTTGACCTTTACTCACCAAGAATGATCTCCGACAGTGGGAAGTAACTTCAATGTTAGCTTTTGTTTTGCTTCTTTTTCCCTAATTTCTCTGCTCCTACACTGGTTAGCATTCTGACCAGTTGGCCCACCCGTCTGGTCACCTTCCGCCAGTGAATCACTGTGTGTCCAGTCTGCCCTGAAGAAGTAGTGCTGACACCTTTAAGACTCACAATGATAGGTCATCTTAATTGGGGGTAACTAACATCAGTAAAAAGACTAACCACTAAGTATAATAAGGTTTTTCAATATTTTCATTTTTGTGTTTGAGAAATTCTGCAAGGGGGAATAATATCAGACCGTTACATTTACAGATGATGAATAATCCAACATGATTCATCATTGCTTTTGCTGCTTGCTTAGATGACATTTCTGTAATCTGCTTGTACTCTGCTATTGTACGTATGTATTGACAAATGCAAAAATCAATATGAATGTATTTCATTGCTAGTGCCTAATTAAAATGCTGATTGTAAAGCTTGAAGCAAAAGCACAATCTTTAATGTCTGACCAAATTTAAGCCAAGGGAAAACGAGCTTCAAAATAGTAGGAAAAAAGATAAAGCAAAAGTATTTTTTAAACAGACAGTATGAAGTATGCTGATCGGGTGGGGAAAGGACATGGCTGCCCTTCAGACATCCTCACTGTAAGTGTAGGGAGGTGCAAGGCAGGATCAGGAAAGAGGAGTCATCTCCTCCGGATTTTTTCACATCTGCCGTCATGGCGGCCCGCTCAGCTGTTCACTGTACTGGCAGGAACTCAGGTCCTCCTCCACCTCCTCCTCCTTCCTATTCTCTTTCTTCTTCTCTGCCAATAATTGAGAAAAAAGACTGGATACATTTCAGCTACCAGACTTTAAACCTCCTTTCTCATGCTGCCAGGGTGTGTGAAGGAAATCAGAGGCAATGGAAGGTTGGACAATGCTGGACTACAGTTTCATGATATCATGACTCAAGTGTAACCTTTGCGTCTGTTTCCTCTTGGGGGAATGTGGGTGTGTGTGTGTGAGTTAGTGAGAGTGTGTGTGTGTATGTGTGTGTGGTCAGGATGATACCATTACCGCTTTCACAAAGCTGTTTGATTCAGCGTGTGACTGTTGAATTAATCCCTGCTTCTTTGGTGATGGTATTTGAATGACACCATCAGATTCCACACAAATATGAGAAACGGAGTTGCCACTTTGTTGTTCTTCTGACATGTTTCTAGTGTTCCACTATACATCCATCCCTAGAACCGAAGTTTACTCCACATTTATACTCATATATATAGTTTAATGTATTGTTCCAGTGCTCAAAGGAGACAGTAGCAAGTCACTTTACTAACAATACTTTATTTTCTAAGCTGTTCCTCCTTGTTTATCTGGTACCATGCCTCTCAGTTTTGGAGACTTTGGTTCTCAATCTATAGTGGAATTTCTTTTTTCAAATTACAGAAAAAAAAAAGATCATATTTTACCTCCAATTAAAATGGTTTTAACCATTTTTAACCTGTTGGATAATTAACATGGACAAATCATTTCAGGAGAACAAAAACAGTTGACAAGGAATGAGTGAACTGTCGATTATCAGAAGCTGAATTATAAGCAGAGCATCTTTCAAAACCAATTACGCTCCTGTGTGTGTAACAGAAAACATGTGGCTGTATCTCCAGAGGGAGAGCGGGTCATCAGTGGTTTGATCCCCACCTCATCTAGTCCACATGTTGAAGTGTCTTAAGTAAAACTTGGCAGTGTGTGAATGGGTTGTGTGAAGTGATGTATGAGGGTGAACGTTACTCATACTGTAAAGCGCTTTTAATTGTCACAGCTTGCACATTGTCGTGACTGGAGATCACAGACTTTTAAACAAAGATGGACGGCGCGTCTTTTCTTCCTCCCATCGTACAAAATGAAGCCAAAATATCTTGGATACATGCACTGCCATACCAGGTTGGTGATGTAGTCAAACCCAATTCAAAAAAAAAAAATATCAGAAAGGTGAACATTTGAATATTAGCATGATATTACAGAGACTACCTGAAACGAGAGGAGCCACCTTTGAGAAAAATGTATTGACTGTGTACGTTTAAGTTTGGTCCATGTCTGATCTGCTAACAGGGAGGAGGTGTTGATTATGACTTATACTGCAGCCAGCCACCAGGGGGTGATCCAGATGTGTTGGCCTCACTCAAGATCTGCTATGTCTTCCTTCTTTATATACAGTCTATGGTGCAGATGCATACATTTGTAGTGATACACACTTACACTTAGACACACACACACACACACACACACACACACACACACACACACACTCACATTATTGGCCCTCATATAAAACTCATATGTATCAAACTTTAGCCGAGTCTTATACGACTACAAAGTGTGTGTGTGTGTGTGTGTGTGTGTGTAGAGAGAGAGAGCATTTACTGGTGCAGTAACAGCTCTCTCTCCCGGCAGCCTCCAGGGTCTTCACATTGACCTCGTCTCCATGCCGCTCCCACCACCAGATGGGAACGCTGGATCCTTTCTTTAAATGAACTCCACATGTCGTCTGCAGCGCTCGCCAAGATCGAGAGGGAAAAAATGTGCCCGTGTTCTGTATGTTCAAATATCATTCTCCACCGTCTGCTCAATGACGCCGTGCAACCGGAGACCACCTGTTAATTCAATGTGAATCTTTCAGAGAACTATTTTTTTGGTTCACAAAGTTTGGATTGTGGAGTATTTGACTCGACACTTCAGTGGTCCAAGAATGCATGACCTTGATTTCAACACATGTTTGGAATATTTAGCTTTTCCTTTGCTAGGCAAAATTACCATATTGGAAGTGTTTTAATCTTTGTTTCCACCAGGATTTCTCTGCATTGATCATCTGCCATGAACAGAGGAACCGAACCTGACCCGGATCAACAGCGCCCTCTTCCTGCTGTGGGCGTCATTGTTTGTCAAACAAACAAACCAGCACATTTCTAGACTTGATCCTAATGAATATGTCACTATTTTTAACATTCCCACTTTATCAGTAGGAGTGACCTTACACTAGACGAAAAGCAGTATTATTGTCACAGTGAACCTCTACGGACAGGCCTAATCCCCTGCTGTAACCAACTGTTTCCATGATGTTACCTCGGCGTTCGCCAGTGAAGACAAGGTGGGTCTATCGGCGTTTGCGGACCTTAAGGGGGATTTGGAGAACAAAGGAGAGAGCCGCGGGGGGGCTCGCTGAGCCTCGCGGACCGATCGCGACGTGTGATCTAATTAGCATATGAATCGGAGTCCAGCCGCTGGCTAGAACCTCTCTCTACTCACCATTGGAGGAAACCACAGACCCTTGAAACTAATGTCACTCGTGATTGGTTGGTAGAAGTGTTGCTATTGGTCACCTTATGGGTCATTGCAGTGCACACGTGGGGTCACAGCATTCCGCACGTGGGGTAAGCCCCTCCCACACAATATTTATAATAAAAATGTATATATTAATATTTATTATTATTTATAAGTAAGCCTTTACCAAAAGCACTGCAGTTAATTAAAACTAAACATTCATGTGATGCTTGATGTTATAGGTGAACATATTGTACAGGGAACAAATGTGAACAAGGTATATGTGGAGTGAAAGCTTTATTTACATACAGCAAAAATATTGTACAAAAACTCAGATGAGGCTTGAAATGTTTCTCTGCAGCCTCTGGGTCATGACTTCTTTGTGGGACTCTTCTCCAGTGTGTAGACGTCTGTGGTGTGTAGCTGTGAGATCAGTGTAGCTTCCAGTCTTATATGAAGTGTGGGACACAGGTCGGTGCGCTCCTGGCTGTGGAAGGATGGATCCATGTCATCTGTCCCGCTTCAATCAGCTGTAAACACATTCAGTAAAATTAGCACAGTTCAATTACAACATACACCTTTACATGTAACTGGAAAATTATTTAATGAATATAACCTTACCCTCTTTCTTCTCCGACAACTCCTCAATGCTGATGTAAGGTCTGGTCGGATCATACTGGCTCATAGTGTGTCTTTGTACGTCATGGACAGGCAGCTGGAAAACAACACATGTAACATGACTTTATTATTAATAAACGGAAATAGCCGCGCTGCATCACCGTTGGAAGATCCACAGCAAAAAAACACCAAAACAATTCATAAACAGTTACTTACATTCAATGGCTTAATTTTCTGCACTTTAAATCCGGACTTTCAGCGTCTCAGCCTAACGCCTCTTTGTTTGCGTGTGTGTGTGTGTGTGTGTGGGGGGGCTGAGGCTGTGAAAACATACAGAAAAAAGTCACGTTGATGAAAAAACTTAACGAGAACAAACTGTTACATCTAAGTAATTCATACATATTTACACATGCACTAGATCTGCTCCAGCACTCGATGCTGTATTCGTATTTAAGCAACTTTCTCGCTATCCCAAAGAGTGGCGGACATGCTTTCAGATGTAGGGTTAGCTTAGTGGTTAGCATGGCGGCTCTAGCTCACCGTAACTCAGGGACTGTGCGCCCGTCTTCTCCGCCTCGACTCGTCCACACCGGGCCCGCGGCTCTGCCTCCACACGCACTCATCTTCTCCTCCAGGGAACAGTGTCGTGTCGACTTCAGCAAGTTATTTACCCCGAAGACAGAGTCACTCGTACGGGACAAGCTAAACACGACCCGCTTCCTGTCTGCGGGACACTCGACGCTGCTGCACGGCGTTTACGAGGCTCTGATTGGACGAGTCCATCAGCTGATGACGCGAGCGGGTGACGTGAGCAGCGGTTAATTCATATGGGATAAGTATTTGACTGAGGCCAGGTTTATTTTTTGTGGTGTTTAGTACATTTACACACATGATTCACGCTGTTCTGTGTTCGTAACCTTATAGTTGAATGCACTTATCGTAAGTCGCTTTGGATAAAAGTGTTGACTGTTTTAATGGAATACTGAGAAAGTTTAATAACAACAATGAGACAATTGAAGTTCAAATTATGAAGGAATTTAAGCTCTATATTGTGTCTCCTTTATATTTAAAATAATAATCAAACTGAGTGGAGATGTATGTTGTATCCAAACAGCCGGCTGCTGTGTTTTGTCACTGTGCAGTCCATGGGGGATTAAATATTACTATTTTTATTATTAAATCATTAAATCAATGAATGTTTCATAGCAATTTTGAAAGTAGTGGTGAAAAGGTACCATTTATAATTCATGGAACAGCTTAGTTTGCCATTGACATGTGAATTTGATGCCAGTATTTTGGGAGGACAGATATTTTTATGGAAAGCCAGTAGAAGTTTGGAGCTTACAGGACACAGATGATCATACCCAGCATCATTTATTTGCTGGAAGAGGTGTGGTTTACACTTCCTCTGTGCATTTAACCAGCACAATTGAAAAAGTGACTGTAATCATGCCACTCTGTACAGTTGTTGAGATTTAGGATTGGATGACAATAAAAATTTGAAATAAAGTGCATTGTTTCATTTCTTTTGACTGCATTGACCTTTGTTCGTGGTATACAATATAATTCATTATAGCACACTTACTTACTTAAGAACAATTTAAAATTTCAGGTTTAATATTTATTTTAAGCCTGGTTTACTCAGCCAGATAGTTTGTTGGTGCCTCTTACACATTGGTGTTATCTGCTCTCAGGGAAACTGATTTGCATTTGTGAAGCTCAGAGCATTGTCATTTGCATGTGAAAGCGTCCTCTAGGAGTTGGAGCAGGGGGGGTCAAATCTCAACAGCTCACAGGCTTGACAACTGCAGGAACCCTGAGCGTTTCCTTTGCTGCCTGCAGATACGTGTGAAAGTCGTTAACCGAAGGATGTGCCAACACTTCTCTGCGACACAGATTGACACAAACGCTTCTTTTCATGCAGTGTTATAAAGTGGGTGTTGATCACATGGTGCATATTTGCAGCAATTATTTCAGGTCACATGTAGTACACACCTGGGCTCAGGGAATGTGCACGTGTGTCATTGTCTCATATTTTTTAGATTTGTTTCCCTTTTTCCATTAATGTTAGATCCTGTAAACTTCCACATTGTGAAAGCAATTCAATAATCAAAACTGCCAAATTTCAAAACAAATTGTTTATTTGTCTCTTTATATGATAGGGAATAAAGATTAGCATAGAATACCAAATGTAAATATGCTGGAGTTCTAATTTACATCCGCTCTACCTAGGCAGGTAAGAAACAGAAAAAGAAACAGAAAAAGAATGTGAAACTGACAAGTACAGACACCAAAAGTACACTAGCAGTACAATACACAGTAGGTTTACCATACGCTCATCAAGTACCTTCTAAAATACAAAATATTTCAGCTAAAATAGATCAATAAGTTAATGTTTGTCAAGATTGTTAACTTGATGAAATGACAGTGGCTTTTTAAAAATGTAATAAATTCAAATTAGGCACTTTGGGATTTATCAATCTAAACTAATCACATATACAAATATTTGCAGTGAAAAGCAAGTCATTGATTTACAAATTGAACGCAAAGGGTATTTGATGTTTTTTTTTATATGATGTTAGACAAATTATCTGTGAAATAATCATTCATAGCGGTCAAGTCCTGAGGGTACGGTTGTTCATGAAAAAAAAAACAGAGATCAATATTTAGGGGTGTTATCAATTTTAGAAAAGAGATTTGAATCTAATCAACACAAACCAATTGAAGGATAAGGAATGTGGGGCCTGTGGGAGCCCTGAAGCCCATGGGCAGCTTTTTGAATCCAGCCTCGTGTGGAGAATTCAACAAGCAGCATCGGAGCGATAAGAGAATCAGTCATACAGCATCTATCTCGCCTCACTCAGTTTAAACAGCTCTGCTCCAAGTCACACATGGGATAAACGTTTTCATGTGTGAAGCCCTGGAACTGAACCAGGGCCCCTGATCTGACCGGAAAACCCCTTCCCACCATAACCAGTCCAGGAGGAAAGGACCTGTGGCTGTCAGTGATGATGTCTGGTCACCAGAGGGCGGCAGAGGGGAAGCAGTCTCTAAAAATAGCTCGTTGTTATGGTGATGGTGCTGATGCAGACAGATACAGACATTTTTGTTTATATTCTGTAGCAACACACAGCCGTCTAGATGTTCATCACACACCCACACACACACATACACACACACACACACACACATACACACACACACACACACACACACACACACACACACACACACACACACACACACACACGTGGTTTGCTTCACAACACCACTTCCTCCCAGATGGATTAGATCAGATTATCAGAGGTTTAATGGGGATTAATGAAGATCTAGCACGCGAGGAGGGTGAATCTGATCACCTTGCACCTGGAAGATGTTATGACCTGGTTCTATCTGTGCTCAGAACACACGGGATTGAGTGATGACTTTTTTTCCTTAGATGTGTATTTGCTCAGTTGAGCTTCGTTAGTGTGTTTGTCCCAAAAAAAAGTTGTGTGGAGATTTCATGACCTAATTACTTTGATTAGCCCGGAGCTTCCTGCTAATGACTGACCCGGCACATTACAATAAGTGAGCTCCCAGAAACTGGTTCGTCTGATCAACAACATTCACTCCTTACACCAGAGGATATAGTTAATAAGTACTGGGGGAAATAACTTTACTTAGGTCCAGTTTCGAGGCACATGCCTTATTATAACACAATATTTTAATTTATACTCCTACTCCACTACATTTCTCTGGGAAATATTGTTCTTTTTACTCTGCTATATTTATCTAGCAGTAACTTGTTACTTTTTAGGTCATGGTTTTATAAGTAAAATATACAGTCAGTTTGAAAAACCTATGGTACTGTATAACATGAGCTCTGCCTCAACTTCGACCTCGATGTCCAGTGTGATGGACTTAATAGGATCTAAGAGCAGATTAAATACTTACTTATTATTTTCTCATTAGTATGTAATCACCATCATTTTTTCAAATTTTGAATGAGACTCTTATATGTTCATCTAGAGCTCGTCCTTTTCTTCTGAGTCGACCATGTTGCCCTGCCATGTTTCCACAGAAGCCAAGAATGGACAAATGTAACACTTTGTCTATGTTTCACGTTTGTAAAATAGGTAGTTTTTTTTACTGTTGATAGCTAAAATACAAATTGAGCCCTAGGTTTGGGGTTTGGACTAAAAAAAACAACACAAGTAGATGAAGCCATCTCCACCTGGAAAGGCTGAAAAACTAAATCTCTGCCGCTTAGCCGGTGCTAACCATCTCATGACGTCAGGGGTTGAGTCATCTCAGGGTACCGGGAAATGCAGATAGATATGAATAAAACAACACTCTCAAGATTCAGATGAATACCACTAACAGAGGATATAGAACAGCATTACAAACACAACAACATGCATAAACCTGGAGGAATAAATGCTTTCAACAATACCAGCCAAGTCAACAAAAACTACCAAAGTCATAGAGAAGTTTTAAGATGATTCTCTGCTTCTCTGTACCTCAGCAGAGCAGACCTGTAGCAGTTCAGCCTGCGGCCTCTAAGTGGTGCACATGTGCCGATTTTTCTACTAGGAAGCGTTTGGAAAGAATTCAGCTTCATCAGGCCAAAACCGGATGATGCTTTCACCTCCACAATAAAATAAAAGATTGAGGCTCGCCAGGTTGAAACTATAATGAATATGAAGGTGTTATTAATTTTGGAGCCAATGCAACACACATAAACACACACAGACACACAGAATTTGTTTGTCTTTTACATAAATTATTTTTGTTTAACATCAAAAATTTTGATGTTAAACAAAAATAAGATTTTGATTCAAAATCCATAAAATGATCTTTAAGGAAGCAGCAAATTTTGAGTGAAGAACTAAAAAGAAATATACATAAAACAGCATATTATGTATAAAACTGGCTTAGCTCTATGGCAGGACTTACCTAATTTGTATTAGAAGCAAATATTTGATAGTTCAGGATATTTACCCAAAACATCTGAGTCAGCAGCCTTGTTTAAATCAAAGCTTAAACACACACCTGTCCTATGACTTTACATAACGTTTTATTATTATGTGATGGATTTGAAGTTGTGGTTTTTACTATGATGATGATGATGATGATTATGATTTGCATCACTTTTATTATTTAACCCCTTGGTGAGGCAGATTAAAGGGCGTGTGAGCGTGGGTTTTATTCTGAAACGTGACTCCCGGATGTGTACGCCGGTATATGAAGTGTTGACTCCGCCACAAACAGCAGCGACCCACTTCCAGCAGCGAGCGGAGTGAGAGCGCAGGAGCCAAGAGGAGCGACGCCGAGTGTTTCCTGCTCAAGGACCCGCAAAACTAACAATAACAACAACACAAATAAGAATAAGAACAAGACTCCATTAGTTATTTTATTTCTTTGACTTACTTTCCTCCACGGAACGCGACAAGTGTCCGCAGGGACCCGGAGAAGGAGAAGGAGAAGAAGAAGAAGGGCAGAGGACTTTGAAGCAGCTGAGGCGTTCAGGCTCCTACTCACCTCCGACATGGCGACAACCACCTGCACCAGGTTCACGGACGAGTACCAGCTGTACGAGGAGCTTGGGAAGTGAGTTCTCCACCTTTTCTACTCCTATCAGTGTTTAAGTGACAGTGAAGCTGCTCCAGAAACCTCCCGCCACCTCCGCCCACCTGTTCCTACCTGTTCCCACCTGGAGAGTCAGTCACAGCCAACTCAAATTCCACAATATCTCCTTTTATCTCCACTTACAGCGTAAAAGAAAGTGAATACAAGTGGTTCATTTAACTTCGTCTTGGGTTGAACGTTTCTCTCGTGTTGCTCTGGATCATTTGAATCTCTTCCCCCCCGCTCCACGCCCATGAGCCTTTATTTTGGAGGAAGCGTGTATTAATAACGCCCGATCAAGTCAAATCAAAGAGTTCAAATTGTATTGAAAACAGCGCCGTGTGCATTGCAATGCATGCCGGATTAAAAAATAATCATGTTTAATTTCGTATTCGTGTTAAAGAATGCTCCTGAGGTCATGTGCCTCGGGCGACGCGCCGGACAAGTGAAAACACGCAGAAATCTGGGTGGAATCTGGTGTGGATGTTTTTGTCAGAGCAGGTCAGGCAACATGTTGACCCGCGTCTCTCTGTCAGCTGCAGTGTAAGATGAAGCCTGATGGAGAGATCAAATAAAACAATTCACCACAGCATATCTTAATCCTGATTATTCCAAAAGCTAGATAAACACTTTCCTCTCCCAAAGATACTGCAGGTCAGTTTACAGAACCACGGGAAACGTTACAATAAGTGGGTTTATTGGGGGTATTTTTTATAAATTGTGGTTGCAAGTAGGGTTATTTCGGGGTCCTGGGCTGAGACATCAACGAACATCTGTCCTTAGACTCAGCACCTAAACTATAAAGTTTCAATAATTTTTTTTATTAAAATTTTCATCATGACAGCCTACAGCTCAAAAGGTATAAAAAGAAGAATCTAAAATATTATAGTTTGAGTAAATCACTCTTAATACAGTATCAATATCGTATATCTCTCTAAGTACAACCACCATGATAGGGAAGACATGACCGTTGTCCAGAAGACAATCGTCCACAGCCTCCACAGGGAGGATAAGCCCCAGAAGGTTATCAGTGAAAGGGCTGGCTGTTGGCAGAGCGCCGTGTTGAGCCATAGTTTTCGAAAAGTGTGGTTGGAAGAGGTGAACAGGCAACAGGGATAACCGCAGCCTTCAGGAGATTGTCAAGCAAAGCCGATTGACGAACTTGGGAGAGCTTCCCAAAGACTGAGGCTTTAGTCAGAGCATCAAGAGAAACCACGCGCATACGTCTGCAGAACCTGGGCTGCATCCATCGCATTCTTATCAATCCTCTCCTCAACCAGAGAATACATCAGAGGCGTGTTACCTGGCTGAGGAGAGCAAGGAAAAGGACCAGTCCTCTTTTCAGATAGAAGTTAATTTCCCAGAGTGTGGAGGAAAAGTGGAGCGGCACAGATACCAAGTTGCTTGAACTCCATTGTGGAGATTCCACAGTCGATGATGATTCGATTCAATGTTCTTTTAGACGTCTACCAGGAGATTTAAGAGAACTTCAGGCTTCAGTCTGCTGATACACTTTAAGGAGAAGCCAATTTCCTTTTCTTTTCTTAAGTATTGAGTGCATACATGAACATTCATCTCAGAAGTTGCACATTTCTATGTTGTAATTCCTGTTTTTAACGCTCTCTAAGGAAATATTTGAATATTTTGAGAATGTGGAGTCACCTGTCACCCGTTTGAAACATTTAACTTTATGTGCAACAAATCTAATATATGAAATCTTCCCCCTTTTGAACTAAATTTTCTGAATAAATTCTCCAGTATCAAATTTTTAGAGATGTGCCTGTATGTAAACTAGATGGAAATGAGACGGTCACAGCGCCTCTCTGTCTGTGCGGTTATCACCAGTCATTGGTTCGTCCGCCTCTTTTTAGTGCAAAAATGTGGTCTTACCTCAGGCGCTTCCATACCTGTTTGGTTCAAAATTTGCATCAACACATGCTGACACAGATGATTTAACCTTAGAAAGACTCATTTCAGAGGAGTTGGTACACTGAGCACAGTGACCTGTATAGGGCTGGGTTATAAAACAATATTGAAAATTATTGCAATATAATTTCCATGAATATCAAGAAAGCAAATGTTCAATATATATCAAAATATGCATTTTGTACAAGAGCAGTGAGGAGGTTGAACACATAACTGATGAAATTTAAAGAAGAGTTTAAAACCACGACCTACACTCTGTCTTTACACTTTACAGAAGTATTAAAGTGAAATAATTATAATGATTATATCAACTTACAGGTACATTTTTATTGTGTTATAAACATTCCAGTTATTTACCATCAAACTGACTCTACACCTGTTAACTTTCAATAAATCATTTATTGAGGATCATGGCTGACTAGCGGCTATCAGAGTTTTGATAACTAATAATCAATCCATGGATACGTTCATTGAATGGGTAGCTGGAGGGAGAGTTCTCTTAATGGCTCCATGTGCTCAGTAATTTAGGTTCATGTTATTGCAGCTGCATGTTTTTAGAGGGAGCACCTATTGTAAGCCCTTGTAACACGGGTGCAGGCTGAGCACTTAACTGGTCGCAATTAAAGGTGTGGCTGTTATTTTGTAAAGAAGGAAAGAGGAAGAGAGCGGTGTCACAGTGCCAGTCGCAGCGATTTTAGAATGAGTGAATAGGTGGGAATATCTGTTTCCAGTGAATTGAATGCCTGCAGATGCAACATGATCTACCTCTTTAGTTGTTTTCAGTGACCTTTTTAATCTCCTACCAACTGAGCTCGACTGACATCTTCCTCTAGGTGCAGCCGTTGGGGGAGGAACAACCTGTGTGTGTGTGTGTGTCACATTTTGCCGAGCAGTACTATTTAGTTGTAGGACCTTGGATGTATAAGTGCATAAATCTAAGGAAGCAGAGTATATTTACGATGAATAATTCATGATTTTAGGTTTATTAAGCAAAGAAAAATAACAAAATACAGTGCAGAGGGTGGCAGAAAACCCATCGAGTTTATTTTAAAGCCTCTACTTAAATATACTTAAAATTTCACAAACTTAGACCATACAAAGTCGACAAGCAGAACTGAATATGATTACCCATGAGGCAACATTTTTGATAATATCTCCAAGTCTAATCTGGACCCACCCAGGCTCATTAACATATGACCCGCAGACCTGACCCGTGTGGTTTGGAAAAGTATCTGTGAAATGTCACTTCGCTTGTTCTCCTGCAGCAGTCAATGTGTTTCCCCCATTGAAGACCTGTCTAGCTCGCGGCTATCAAAAGCTTATACATTGTGGCACTTTTTTACAAGCGGCAAAGCCACTGAGAATGTAATCACCACTGGCCCTATTGTCTTTGTGTGATCCATTTGATTTACAAGTTAGTTCAGAGGCAATAGTGATAGATTCTTGATTGAAAGTGTATACCTTACTTTAGCAGACCAGGTCTGGTTTGGCCCAAAAAATAGGAAAATATAGAGCATCAGCTTTGCCTACCAGCGGCAAATCTAAAGCATTCCAACTAGTCTTTTACCGTTCCCCCTTGTTTTCTGGAACTATGCAACTACAGAGCCTCTACAGATAATTTCTCTCATGTTTACACTTGTCTGGACAGGGATGCTTTTCCCCTCTGTCCTTCTGTAGCAAAACTGACCGATCTTTATGTGTTTTGACCGATCTCTGCTCTTTCCTGTTGTGTAGGGGCGCTTTCTCAGTCGTGAGGAGGTGCATGAAGATTTCTACGGGGCAGGAATACGCCGCCAAAATAATCAATACCAAGAAGCTCTCTGCCAGGGGTGAGTACATAACGCTGAGCCGGCTTCAATCTCATGAGAAGCTGTTGTCACTCATCATGTTGCCGCTGTGTCATATGACTTTAGTTTCAAGACAAGAGGATGTGGCCGCAGTGTCTTAGCTTGGTATGGTTCACCAACTGTCTCCTCCTAAACTCTAAACTCCTCCCCCCGCTTTCCATTTTTTCTGACTCCACTCATCGAAGTGGCACCAACATGAAGGAGCTCCTCTTCATGACTCATTTCTCTCGTATCGACCACAGCCCCTGAACTCCGATGAGCGGCCCGTGACTCACACAGCTGGTTTTCACAGTAGAATACAAGCCAGTGAAGGCAACATGGTGGCAGAATGGAGACACTCTCTCCTGTTGCTCTCTCCTCATGGTGCCACCCTTTTTTTTTTTGCGTCTGTGCGCGCTTTTGTTGTCCTCCCCTCCCCTTTTTCAATCCCTCCGTGATTATCTGTGCAGCATGGGCGGAGGCTCCCGCGGATTGGATTTTTGCGCCGCTGATTGATCCCTCCACAAGAACCTAACGGGCTGATGGCAACACACAAATAAACAGGACACAAGGAGACGGGCTTGAAAAAGCACATGGTGATGGGAGCGATTGCACAGCGGCAGCAGATGCAGCCTCTCATCAGAGAAGCAGGGGGTTTCCTCACATCTTTAGAAGCTGCATGAATTACAAACTAAACAAAACAACGGCGTGCATGAGGTTTTTAAATAAGAGAGAACAGAGGCAATGCTGAAAATGAAACGAGAACCAAAGAGAGATCTTGCTACTCCTGATGGATCACCCCGACACAGTGTCTCTATTCATTCACAGCCAGTCTTGCCATATGGTGGGAAAAGAAACAGGGGTCTGAATGAGAAAGTTTGTGGTGCCCGGGTGTAATCAGTGGTGCTGTGGCTGAGGTGAGGGGAGAACATGAGCGATGAAGGGGACGAGAGCAGAAAGGAGAAGAGGGAAGATGTTTATAGAAGGGGAGTCCATGATTGATTCCATACTCGGATTGCTTTGGCCCGATGCCTTCACCGAGGCCGAGCTTCCCTCACCTGGAGGAGAAAATGAGGGGAAAGTGGAAAGCTTAGAAGAGGTGTGTGTGTGTGTGTGCATGTTAGTATTTGACTGCATCGCTGCTCTGGTGTTTGTAAATGTTGAAATCCAACTTCTTGAAGTAAGGAAAAAAATCTAATTAGTGTTTTGTGATTTTTGAGTTTACACAGAGAAAATGTTTCAGTCATCAGAGGCCGAGGCTTATTTTCAGAGGTTTGGTTGTTATTCCTGTTGGTAGAATGAACGTTGTACTGTTGTTTTGTGCTGAGCGAGGGGAACATGGTCCAGGTTTGCCAGACCTATGTCAAGACACAAATGTGTATGTGAAATAACTGTAAACGTTATTCTATAAATCCAACACAGTTTATAGACAAACCTGCTGCTTCAACTTTGAAGCACTGTACTCTGTGAAGTAATATACCTCTGCCAAGGAGGTTATGTTTGCTAGCCAACAGATTTGCAGGAAGTTTTGTGGAGGGGTGAGGCGTGACCCAAGGAAGAACTGATAACATGTTGGTCCAGATCAGGAGGAGGAGGATCCAGGAACTCTTTTCTACTGTCTTTAACATTAGGAGATAGGACATTTTTCAACATTTGGTTGCTTTCACTGAGAATAATACATTGATCCTGTCAAAAAAAAAAATCTGTTTTACATTTTAGCATGAATGAATAGAAACAGGAGTTTTTCAAATCTCCTCTTTAGAAGGTGTTTGTAAAAAAAAGCTTGTGGTAGGGAAAGGCTGTGTACATTTGCAAATACTGTGCAAAGACCTATGTTAAGAAAGACACAACGATGCAGAAGCGTTTAGTCAAGTGCCCAAAGTTTCCTGAGGGCTCAAATCAGCCTATGACAAAACAAAATGTTTATATTTACGTCTGTATATGACAAGGTAAATACAGTTAGTATAAATTACCCACAACATTTCCAGTTTATTCCCGTATATTCCCGTTAATTCCCATGGAAAGTTTCCAACTTTGAAAATTCCCGGAATTTTGCAACCCTAGTTGTGATGCATCAGATTTGTAACCGTCATGTCTCGGCTGTGGCTGCTGCCTTCACCATGATTGCCACAACACAAACCCATTGCTGGTCATGGCGAGAAGCCACAATGTGGTTAAAATGAGGCCATCCTCACTGTCACTGAAAAACAAAACTCAGACAAACATACAAGGAGTAAAAATATAGGGCTACACCCCCAAGGTTTTTGTCACCCAATCAGATTCACCCAGCCTGTACCCATCGCGGGCATCTTTACCAAGTGGACAGGACGACTTGACAGAGTGGACTGACTTGACTCCAGCAGAAAATTGAAAGTGAGGAGTACTCACTCTGCAGCTTCTTCTCGGGACTGAAAACTGATCACTGACTGATGGAAATAAAAAATGCCACTCTTGAGGGGTGCGACTAACGACTGAGACATCTTTATCTTTTGGTTGCTTTGATACAATAAGTGCATTTTTCCGAGAGCAAAGACAGTACTGGTGGCACTTCTTGCCCTTTAGCTAACAGACAGGCAGATACAGTAGCGCACTGTGAGAATGGATGATGGATATTAAAGCAGGCGGGCTGACCTCGAAGGCCACTTTCAATGAGGGGGAAACCCCCGAGTCGCTGCCGCTGCTACTACGTGATGAGAAATCCTAAACGGTAATCTCCACCTCATTGGAGTGCCTTCATGTGGCTGTTAAACCTGGGCTTCGCTCCAACAGGAAGTGCTTTCTGGTGCAGTGCACTTCCAAGAAATATTGACGTAATCGCAGGGTACCACAGCTGGCCTCACAAGTACAACATCAGGAGGACTCTGAGACAAAATGGATCATGTGCTCTCAGAGAGTAGACAATTCAAAATCACATACACATCTGTTTGTTTGCAAGGGCATAGGCTTTAAGTGGGGATTACATTCTGTGTCGTATTTCTTGGTGTCTGAGTCTTTCTGTATTTGCACCATTGAGATGTCAAACTATGTCCTTGGCATTGAATCGTAGGATCCTGTGAGAAAGCATCTGGGCCATCCCTTGCTGTATACCGTTATATTAAAGGAAAAGCTTTGTGCAAGGTCAGCCCCTCCACCCAGGGGAATCAGGAAATGGGCCGTTGATGTGTAGATGGAACACAGCTTGGATTGAGAGCAGCGTTGGTGTGACTCCTCTGGGTGCAGCCTCCTCTTTGACTGTTTCCAGGCTGTGAGGCTCGCCAGACTTCAGTTGAAACAATCAAGATTTAACAGTTTGCAGTGCATGTTTCATTTGAAAGTGTCATTGGTTCATTTTCAGGTTAAATGTCCTTGTTTGCACAATGTGTTACCTTTCGTGAAATCTTAAATGTGGTGCTGTCAAGGGTGAGATATAGTTCAGAATGGACACAGTGGATTAGACAGATGTGTTTACATCTGTTGGTGTGTACAGGCAGTGACCATGGTGGTTTTCCCCCTGGCTTTCATTTTGTGTCATAAAGCAGTTCACCAGATTTTCTTCTTGTTGAAAAGGTTCGGCACAAGGTCTTATTTACCTATTTTAAAAAAAAAAAAAAATTTGATCAGGATAAGAAATATTAGTAATACAAATTTGGAAAAAAAAAACCTGCATCTCCTCCTTCCAAATAAAACCAGAGCATATAACCAAAACATTACCCAGATGTGCTGAAGTGAAAGCATGTCCTCAGTGGCAGTGCAGGCCTGAATGAAGGGAAAACTAGGACAGTGGTTAAACACAGACCTAGTGATGCTTGGACTCGGCCGAGTGGAAATGATCACTTGACAAACCCACCAGGCTGTGGAAACGCCAGCTCTGGTTCGGGAGCCAGCCATTCTGTAATTTTTGCTTCTGGAAAATACCCGAGGCCCCAGCCGCTCACACCGAACTCCTCATTCCCATGGAAACAAAAGAGATGGAGAACTAAATATAGTCCGTGGGGTAATATGGGCATTCGACTATATTACAGTCTTTGTGCTGTTAATTGCCCGAGTGTAGGATGCCGTGAGGGTTGTATGAATCACTCAGATACATTTAGTTAAACAATGAACAGTAGTATTGTTCACTGAATTTAAACTGCCCCTTTTCGATCTCACACACACACAATGCAAGTTCCTAAAATGCTTGTGCCAACGAGTCAACAGGAGTTATGACTTGACCCTTCGAACAAATGGTCTGTATTCAGATTTGGTCCCTGTTCTCACACACACACACGCACACACGCACACACACACACACACACACACACACACACACACACACACACACACACACACACACACACACACACACTGTAAATGTGTCCAGCTCTATGGGAGTGTAGTGCAGTGCAGTGGTTGGCTTGGCAGCTAATGTCAGGGACTGAACACGCCATTCACAGAGTCCCCTGCTAAGACTGGCTCTTAGAGAGATGGATCAAGGGAGCTATATTGTGTGTGTGTGTGTGCTTATAAAGGGGAAAAGAGACATTACACAAAGCAGCTGTGTGTACAGTGTACAGAATATTTGAGCGTGTCCTGTATTATTGGTACTACAGCTCATCCCTTAGGTCCTGGCTGACCCATATGGCCTATGACTTGGAAACCAGTGAGCTCTTGTTGACACGAGCACAAGTAATGGACCATTACCACTTAAAGAGTTAGTCTCTGCCTAAATGATGTCCACTGAGACCAATGTTTTTTGTTAAAGACCCTGAGCTAATTGCTTATGCATGAATGAAATGTAAAATATTAAGAAAGCCCTTCGTGGAAAATTCTGCAGAGAATCATTCAAGTGGAATACCCCAAATTTGAGGTTGAGAAGTTTCAGGGCCTGAATTAAAGCAACTGGACTGTAGCAGCTTTTAAAGAAATTTACATTTTTTAACATATTTTGAGTTAATTAGTCTTAATCTATTATCTTAAGATATCTTGCTATGCAGATTTTGTTTGATCACAGCCAGATGAGCCCCCTCTCCTAAAATAACCAGCTGCTGCATTTGGCACCTTTGTTTACAGGACTGAGTGGATCCATCTTCTCATTGATCTCTCAGCTGTAAAGGGAAATTTCTAAAGGTCAGGATCTGCTGAAAAAAGCGGAAGAAATAAGTCAGTTAAACGAGGGCTGAAGAATCGTACACATGTTCTTTACAAACCCAGGTCATTGTTTATCTACTCGTGTTTCTTTTTTTTTCCTCCCCTCACCAAGGCTCAGTGAGCCTGTATTGATTTTTACATGAGCATAAAACCTCAGTGTGTTTAAACCCTCTGTGACCGATTCAGCGGAGACCACAGGCTTTAAAGCTTTCTTACTTTCTACTGTGAGCTTGTGGGGTTGCTCATCCATGTTCAATAATGATGAAGAGAAATGGCATAGTGTGAGATGTCCAGAGGGAAAACCAACCAGAGCCTTATGGCAGCAGCATTCGTATATGTTTGCATATTTGTAATCATTCACCCCAGACTCCCTGTTCTTGTAACTGATGCACAGCTGCTCACGGTGTTCTAAAAATATCTCATTAGACTGACACGAGGGAGCATGAAAAACAGAAATCAGGCTGCCATGTAAGAGAGCAACTGTCAGCGGGGTGGAGGACTCCCCAGTCCTCAGCTAAAGGTATTTTCATCGCTGGCTGCATAATTTACCCATCAACTGGCAAAAGACAGACTTCCATCTCTCTCTTTTTTTTAAAGGGTAATTACTCTGATTTCACCTTCACACTCTATCTAACTGTATTTAGGATGAAGAGGAGATGAATAATTGAAAGAAAGAAGGAATTGAGGACAACAAGTCAGGGGAAATCAACAGCATGAAATATGTAAGATAAGCACATGCCATAGAATGGCATGCATGAGAGGGCAAGCTGAAAAATGAACCCAACCAAATGTAATCTTATTCTTTCAATTGGGGGATTAAGTAATCTAATACAAAGCCATTTTGTGACATGTCCCTCCATAATTTTAAGTGTCAGTTGGGCACAATTTTTTTTTAGATTTACATTTGTATTGCTCACTTGGCAGGCAGCAGATGGCAGGTATCGACTGTTTGATGAAATTAATTGGCAGGCGCTAAGCTGATTTGCCTCCTATCACTCACTTAATCAGAGCCCACAAGAGGCACCTCATCAATACTGATAAGCTTCATTGTCTCTTCTCTTGTGAGATAATAACACTGGATGGATTTCTGTGGATTAGTGGCTCAGTTTATCTGAAGTCAAGCTTTTGTGTTTTATAAATCCACCTGGAGTAGAAAAGAAAGAGGAGGGGTCATTTTTCTGTCCGTCTGCTTTCTTTCCTTTTTCGTAAATTGGCTTGAAAGCGCTGAAATATTTGAAGGCTGATGTTGATATTTTTGATTTAAAAATGATGGATGCATGAATGCGACTATAAAAATGTCTGTATAATCACAGACATTTTCCATATCGACAAGATTATAAGGTAAGAAGCAACAATTCTTTGAAGAGGATTATAAATATAATCAACTGGGATGCTTCTGGAAATAAATGAATATGATCAAAAGTAAACTCTGTCATGCAACTGTTCCTTTGTCAATCATCTTCCTGCTTTAATTACACTCAATGCTTTTAGAGGAGGGTCTTCCTTTTCCCCTTGCCAAGTTTTTGTGGTCCCCTTCCTTTTTTGGTCTTTTCATGTTTTAAGGTGGTTGGCAAGTGACTCCTTTCGACCACCCACTGCTTTGGAGTATGTCATCGGTATGTCATGGCTTTAATGTCAGAACCTTTGCCCACTCTGTTGCTCAGGGACATTTCTGCCGATCTCACTCGGCTGGCACTTTCACCCACTCTAGCCAACATTTAGGCTAAAAACTTGGGTGACATCACAGGAACATTTTGCTCATGGCAATCGGTTTGGTTTGGAAAAATGGCAAATCATAAAACCTAGTCTTGTCCAACCCATCACAATATTCTCCCTATTCCTAACAGCAAGTATTGTGGGTGTTGGGCTCTGCCAGGGTCAAACCTTTTCACCTCTTCCACATTCTCAAGATGATGTATGTAGTGTGTCAGGTGGCCTCAGGATTGGATCTCTCCTTTTTGCAGATGATGTAATTCTTCCTGTTTGATATAAGGGAAAAACTGAGACGTTGTTTTAGCTTAGGGTGTCGAGGCTAGGATGTGAGTCAGCAACAGGGGCCAGCTCTGGCTCAGGAGCGATAGCAGGTCATCTACTAGCCATAAGGTTGGTGGTTCAATTGGTTTTCCAGCGCACTGAACCCTGTATTGCCCCTGGCGGCTGTGCAGATTTGTAAAAAAAAAAGCATGTATATTTTATTTGAAAAGTGTAAAAATAAATGTCACTTTATGTAGTCATTCAGTCATACCTACTTGAGTTAAGCTGGAGGACCTTTCCTGCTTGTTTTTCAACGGTGTCATCCACTCAGGTGCTGTATCTCCTGGTTTCTTTGAAACATGGGAATGAATTGGAGTACTCCCCCTGGGCTTTATTCTAAATCCTCATATAGCCAAGTAGGCCAGCCACTTGAGGGACAGGCTGCCTGCTTTAATTAGGGCTTCTTTGTCTGTCAGACAGAGACAGGGTCCTCCAATCGAGAGATGACATCTAACAGTGTTGCTCTTTTCTGCCTTAATAAACCATTCCAGTAGCTCTGAGACTCCAAGGTCAGTCCATCTCTGTCCCTCTGAAGCTCATGAAAAAGAGCAATCCCTTTATTCATTCCCTGTCCGTTTCTTACCTCTGCATCTTGTGTGAATAGCAATGGGAGGGTCATTATTCTACATAGGGCTGATCTCTGAATTGGATCTTTCTGCTCATTACTTGCTGTGTGAGCAGATTTGGGTACAGCTGGAATGAGATGTAGTCCCAGAACTCCTGACATGCACCTTCAAAACACCCTTCATGATTTGAATAATGTATCAATGTGATATTGCTCTACTACAAAAGTGTACAGGTGATGAGAGTTTCCTCCTGCTGCAGGATTTGCCCTTTAGGTACAAAAAAAGTACTTACTTTCATAATTTCAACAGTCGACTTCTCCCTTTGTCATTTTTTAAATTAAAACATGTTGTTAGAATGGAAATAAGGCATAACAATGTTTTCAATGTCTGCATAGACCACGTTCTATATGGGGCATAGCAGCATCCCCAAAGCAGAAAGTCTTTAATACCATATTCTTAAGCATTTGATCTATTAATCGCAAGTCATATCTATCGTTATTGTAAAATTCAACTATGTTATCGAATATCAACCTAATATCTTGAAGCCCTATAAGAAGCACAACCAAAACAATATATATTTAGAACATTGAAACTCACTGTTTACAGCGTTAACCACCTTGAGATGGCACACAGAAAAAGCTCTGTGGACTTTATGAGCTAAGTGATGATCCTATGTTGTTAAAAGGCCCCTTGAGGGATTCTCCTGTAGTAATTAACCGCATAACCAATGGAGTTTGTTGAAGTTTCCTCATGACGCTATCCAAACTGTGTAAATAATAGATTCCCTAATGCTTGGACAGCCCACACATATTGTGCACCGACAGCAGAGGTGAAAAGCTGCCAGAACCATGCTAAAAGGCATTGGGCCCTCCAGGGAAACTCTTGGCAAAAATCTTGTTTTGTCTCTACCCGCCGTCACCTTCCCTCCTTTCAATATGTTTTCTCTTCTCTCGTGCTTGGTGTATGAAATCAGAAATTGCATCACTCTCTGGAGTTGATTTGAATCATGTTTTTAAAGGCAGCAACAGCTTGTTGTCTGCCAAAAAAAAGGGCTGAAGGTAGACTGTGGGAAAAGTGGAAACACCCTCTTCACTGTCACACAGCTGCCCTTTCCCCAGTGGTTTTATCCAGTTGTATTTCTGCCAATTTGGAGGAGAAGATCATTTTCTTTTTTCGACATCCATCTCTTAATTTGTTTCACACACATATGTTTGTATGTGACAAGGATCTGTTTTAGTTTTTCCATAATTGACTGCAGTTGCTTTCACATCTTCAATTGTGAAGGGTTAAAACACAAACAAAATGTTTTGTTAACACTGTCAAATTTAATGAGAAGCCAATTTAACAATAAGATCAGAGCACAGTTTTTTTTGATAGATGTTGGAATAAAAATATCAAGCGAAATTTTTTTTTATCATAGCCTTTCTGTCAGCTCTAATCAATCCGACCGGTCTCCTTTGACCACCCACATTAACAAAGTGTTTCCATCCACAGAACAGCTGCTCTCTGGATGTGTGCGCCTTTCCAATTAATTCTAGCACCAACAAATGATGCCACATCGAAAGTAGCACCAGACCGAAACAGATGTTTGTTGGCTGATAGCAATATTTGGGAGTAAAACAATTCGGATACAGACATATTAGTCAATGCATATGTATGGATATAGTGAAAGGAAAAACAATTGCAATGACTACTATAATCATCATATTAAATAAATGCAATTGATGTTGGATATTGTACAGCTTAACCATACATTTTATTTTAAATGACAAACAAAACACAAATATAACATATTATGATATATATAAAAAAAAATTTTAACTTAACATTTTAAAATAAATTCATATCTTCTCTGCATTATTTATTTTGTACAATGTTTAATGGAGGTTTTTATACCTGCCCATATCCTCACAACCTGATACAAAACTTATCAAAAGGCTCATATCTGCCGATATCATCGGCCGTCCAATATCTCTGTCATTCTACTGCAGCATAATGTCACCATTTCCATTTTATTCTCGGTTTTTAACTTGTGTCAGTGTTCAACCCATGTGTTGACTTTGCTTTACCTCAGTATGTGATGTTCCCATGACAGCAGACCCGTCTGGTCATTTGTCAAATCTTAATAATCAATAGCTAATCTAACTTTACATTAGGCATTAAGCTGACGCTTTGATCCAAAGCAACTTCCAATTAGTGTATTCAACATCTATGAGGGGCCATTCGGGGTACAGCATCTTGCCCAAGGACAATTGGGCAGGGGCTGGAATTCGAGCCGCCGCCGATCTTCTTGTTGGAATAGCATCCTAATCTTGAATCCCATCTGGGCAGGTGGTGCTTTCATTTCCTAGCATTGTCAAAATCATCTTGTCCACAATGTCCTCACGGTAGAGGGGCTTGAAAATGGATCAGTTTGACAGCAAGGTCGATGAATGTTGAATATCTGGGAAGAACATAATAAGAAAATAGAAATCTAATGTGGAAGAAGAGATCCAGGTGGGTGGTTTTTGCTGTGTATAGTCTGCTATCCAACAAGAAAGGGGCCAAAATCTCTTTCTACTGGCTTTCTGTGGAACAAAAACATCCTTCGCACTCAGATGTTAACCTTAGGTCAGAAACAAGGTTTCCTTTTTGAAAGCAGTGAATTTGAAGTAGAAATGCAAAATTATGGTCTGTAGATGGGCCAAGAGGAAATAGGAAGTGAATAGAACCGATGTGGACAGAGGTTGACAATGTTTTCTGTATATGCAAGGTTTCCTTAATAAAATGGCCAAGGCATGCCAGGTTAAAACTACACAGAGAAGAGAGTAACAGTGAGTAAATATGGAGTGAGAGGACGAAAAGTGTTTTCGGCCTTGTGGAGAGAAGAAGCGACATCAGCCCTGGAAAAATTATCAGTGTGTGGGCGAGAGCTAATGGAAGCAAAGTTCCTGTGATTGTGCTGGAGTCAGTATAGGTCTGCTCCAGCAAAGTTCTATTGAGCCTGACAGATACTGCTGGAATGTTAAGTAACACAATACATGTGTTATGTGTTAAATCTGGGTGTGGCAGTGTCAGTCAGCCACTAATTTGTTTCACACTAAATATCTCTGAGTTGGTGATCCCTGACTTTTCCTCTGAAACTGCAATGAAGTTGACATTTTTGGTTTTGAGTCCACTGTGTTCAACGGTAACCAGCACATATATTCAGACGTATAAAACCACAAGATTTAAAATCACTTACAAAGTTTGACAGCTTTGACCCAAAACAAGGCTTAAAGCTCTTTGTTAAATCGAGAGCACCTTGACACGATACCATCAGCTCATCCCACTGGAGCACTTAATGCCTGACGTTTAGATAAACAGAAATGATGCATCACATTTTTTTTCCTTGCTCATTCCAC
The DNA here is from genome assembly GCF_963576545.1 of Limanda limanda. Classification (NCBI taxonomy): domain Eukaryota; kingdom Metazoa; phylum Chordata; class Actinopteri; order Pleuronectiformes; family Pleuronectidae; genus Limanda; species Limanda limanda. Next base: position 15,783,002 of record NC_083657.1, read on the forward strand.
GTCTGTCTGCAGCTGTTGCCGTCACCTGTTTCCCAGAGGACTGGCTTAAACTTTTGTCTCTAAGACCAATTTTCATTTGCAGTCCAAGGCAGGTTGATGTCTAAAAGAGAACAGAGGCAGACAAAGCAACAGAATAAATATATATATATATATATATATATATATATATATATATATATATTATACATGTTTATACGGCAGGAACGCGACATGGTAATACAGCCACCATCTTTTGTGTTAAAGATTGTGTCAGCACTTGCTGCGTTAACTTTTGTAGAATGAGCTTCTTAATAATAATGCCGATAATAATAATAATAATAATAATAATGACGGTAATTGAGTGGAGGACACGTTTGTAACTTTTCACTTTTTACATTAGAATCACTTAGACATTCTTCTTGTTCATGGAACATAAGTCTTGGACTGTATTTGGTCGTAAGGTCAACATGTAGCAGTGGGAACAGGAACACTCTTGGAGAGTACTTGTCCATTTCCACCTTATGTCAGAGCTGGTGTTCTGCCAGTTTCAGCAAGATAACACATGAGTCACCTTTTCTTATCGTGAGTTTAGAGTCGAAGTATGTGCTTCAGCTAGTGTTTCTGTGTGACCGCACCACTAACACTAGAACATTAACTGATCTATAATTGGCAGCAATGCAACAATTAACAATATTTAGGCCTAATTTGCTATAAATGTCATCGTCGTAAGCTCTCATTCACACATCACTCACCAAGCAATAAAATGTTACCTCATTTCCTGTCATGCTGAATTTGGCACAGTTTAAAACACAATCCCTCTTTCATCCCACCTTATTTCTCGTTTCTCTTCTCTTCTTTCTACACAACTTTCAGCCTCTATTTTTTATTTTTTTAAAGGTTGACTCGAGAACATTCTTTACTCTCTTTACTTCACCCAAAAAATATTGTCGCCGGTCTGTGTTTGGAGACCAGTGGAAATCTCCCCAAACAGATGGTCACTTTGCTCGGCGGTGCTGGGCTGAGGAAGAGCAGGCTTACACGGTAGTTCCAGTTGAACTCAGGGATTCCACATGCAATTCTACTGTGGTTACTCATAAAAACACAATGGAAACTGGAACACATTCCCAAAACTGTTTGAGTATATTAGTGTTTCCACCGAGCAAAGTTTTAAGCATAGGATGTAAGATAATCTGATTTTATTTTAGAATATAAACACAGTTTTTTTTTTTTTTTCCGTCAAATACTTAAAACACAATGGCTTTAACTAGGGTTAACCAACAAACGAGTCAAAGAAATTCAGTTTTATTGAAATATTGTTTACCTGATTTTATCGGCTGATTTAGTTGTTTCACAGATACATAAACATGTTGTTGGTTACAAGAATCTCGGCTGTCAGCAGCACATGTATTAATAAATTCTAAACAGGTACATACACATTTATAAAAATAATTGAGATTGATATCTGTATTCAAATCTAGCATGGTTGTGCTCTTAATTTTTTTACAAAAATAAAACAGCAGTGTCTGATGATGTTGATGCCGCAATGCAGGTTGTTGAAAGTTGACTTATAGGAAAATACCTGAAATTCTTGGGTTGAAATAATGCAGTCTCATTATCAGGCCAGAGAAAGCCATTTGTCAATAATATAACCTTGGCAGGCTCCCAGGACTGGAATAAGAAAAAGGAAACATGGAAATGAAGTGAACAACAATTGCCAATCAGAGCAGAGTATTTAAATGATGCGCACAACAGCCCTGGGTCTCAGTCTTGCTTCTTCTAAGCACAAAGAACGGAAGGTCATCAAGTGTGACATTATTCTCACTGGTTTTTCCAAATCAGGCTGGTCAGGTTAGGGATGCTGTCCATGGTGCAGACACAGAGTTTCCCATTTTTTTGGGAGCTGCCTTCTTGCTTTAAACGTGTTGTGTTGTGACTGTCGCACCAGGTATCTTGTGTTAAGCTCCTCAATGCTGTCTGTCACCTGTGGTCGTATAGGTTTCTACTCATTGGCTTTGAAAATAACTGGAAACGAAGGCAGGGATACAGAGCATCGTCACTGACACGCATCTTACCTTTTTTAAATGAGGCGGAATATGCAAAAATATGTAACAAACCTGTGAAATAATAGTGTCAAAGCTTGATTTACATGCCTGTGGCCTCATTCCACAGCTGTTGCTTTTTTATGTAAGTGTTTGGAATCGGTTTAAAAACTGTGACATATACCATTGAAGGATGAAGCCAAGGGAAAAGCTTATTATTCAAAAATATACACATGCCAGTGGACGTGTTCCCATACAAACTACAGCGTTTTCTTTTCATGCTGTTCTGTCAGGTTTGACTCTGGGAATGATCTGTTGCTGCAGTGAAAGATAATTGAGGTTGTGTCACATTGCAATCGTAATTTAACGCCTCCACTTGAGGTGACTCACTTCTATAAATTGACTCAACGAGCTTCATGAGAAGGGGGGAAAAAAGGGTTATTCTTTTGTGTGTTGTCCGTGTGCATGATGTTAATAGCGTTGTGTGTCAGAACCCCTGCTACAGCCCCATTCTTCTAAGTTCGATTCAAAGTTACAGTTTATCAAATGCGAATTGCTGCTGCAGGTGACAACCTGTTCAACAGAGGAGTTATTACAGGGGGACTTCGTGAAGGGAGCAAGTCCATTAAAATGTAGTTGTCACTGAGGGACTGTGTGAAGCATGAGGAGTTTTGTTCTGTAATGAAAGTAATGAAGTTCCAAGTTTGAGAGCACCTTCTCAAGACCTTTGGACTTCGCTGTCTGAGCCTCAGCTTTTGTGTTTTTCTGAAAAAACCTGAACAAGAACATGAGAATATTGACTGATTTGATCTATCCCTCTACAACCAACAAATATGTAACTCTGTTGCAAATTGCTGTTTGGCTCTTAAATGCTATTAATCTTTATTGTAGTGTTGCTTGATTCTGCTGCTCTGAATTAGAGTTGTCCACAAGTGCCAGCTGTTTCCCGAGAGACTGCAACACTGCCCATTCTCTTTGAATAATAATATTTATAAAACACAACACAGATTATTGTTCTTCACAAAATACTCGAGAAGGAAAGTGGGAAAAAATTATGCGTACCTTTTTAAAGGTTGAACAGTCTCCTTTGTTTCGGTAAGCCTCTAGGGAGATACATTAAAGCACGGGCAGCAAGGATGACCTCTTTCTTGTTTATCTCAAGCAAGTCCGGCCATAGCTTGCTTTGGTAATATTGACCCACTGACACCCATGCATCGCTAGTTTTCTTCATGGGTCTGTATTTATCCACTACATCCTAAGCATGGTTGAGCAGTTTCAGTGTCTCTAGAGCGAGTGTGTCAACAATGCCTCCACTGATGTCATTTAAATTGGCATCAGTTGGGTCTGAAAACTAGAAGCTTGGAAAGGGAAAAGAAAATAAATGTGTTGTGAAAGTTGAATCCAAGGGGCAATCATTTTGTTATTTTATTGTTATACTTTAAGCCAATTTGGTCATGACTTGATGGTTTCACACCTATGATTAACAAAACTGATACGGTTCTACGCACAACTTCCAATAATAATAAACTGGCCACAGCAGTTGGCTGTGTAGTATTGTATCCTTTGGCTTTTCCCCAGCTTTTATTGTGTATAGTATGACAATGAGATAAAATGATGATATGCTGAGCCTGTAAACACATGAAGTTTCAAGGCCAAAGTGAAAGAAAGCAGGCCCTAGGATAAATCCAACATTGGATTTGTGTTTTTGTGTGCTTGCGTGTGTAATCCAGGGTTTATAATCCCAGTCTCGTGCTGCCATCCCTTCATCGCAGCCAGAGACTCACTCACTCACTTCCTCCTCGCTTGCAACTGCTCTGGATTATGTCCTCTCCTGGCTTTGTTTTCTCACACAGCCATACATCTGTCTGAAAGCCCTCCAGGGCATGAGTGGTTTTGGAACAATGACAGCTGAGTGTTAGGAGGAGGAAGTGGTAGTCGCCCAGTATGTGCATTGAAGCCACATTCAAAACTCTAAAAGATCTGCATATTTTTCCGTCCATTCGCGGACAAGATGGATTGGGCATCATCAACAGTTTGGCTAGTACCCAGGTGTATTTTCCACATCGGCTCAGAACTAATGTAGAAAATAAATATTAATCTCAAGATTCAGTCCGCTGAGCTCAGAGTGTACTGGGTCAATCTAAAAGCATGATCCCAGTTCAGCGAGCACAACCTCACTGCACACATGTTCTGGACTAATTGTTTATTCATGCCCACATTTGCAGAAAATAAAAGACTGTTTCAGGATTTTTCTCACTCGTATGTCTGTGACACACACACACAAACAAACACACTTCTCCTCATGCTGATAGTGTGATCACTTTCGCCTTTAATCCCATAGACAGAATCAGATTAGATTGCTGCTGTAAGGTAAATGCATTGGCATGATCCACTGCTCTGTGTGTGTTTGTGCTCTACAGCCTTTGTCAAACATGAACACACACTTGTAAAACTTGACTTCAATTCAACCCTCCCAAATTTCAGATTTCTTTGCAGCACGCAAGAGAGTTGTATAATTAATACACACCTTTGGTGCTGTAATGACTTGTAAGCTTTGGATAATTAAGGCAGGTTAGTCAGGGGTTAAACTTAATGGAAATTTATAACAGAGTCCCCATTCTGCGCAGTGGAGAGTGCAAGCCAACAAATTTTGACTCATTAAACACACTGTTTTCCTGGCCAATGGTGACTCACGCCTGAAGCACAGCCTTTGGAGCTGAGGAGCGAGAGAGAGGGTGGGGGTTGGGGTGAAAGATGGTGGGACAATGTGGCCGGTCATGTCCAGTCGAGAAGCTCGTTTTGGGGCCAGAGCAACAATCTGACCTTCTGGTCCAGCAGATCTAAAGCTTATTTGACAAATCAGTATGGTAGAAGTTATAGCTTTGAGTGATAATCATAGACTGTCTATAAAGATGGTTGATGTGACTGATTCCAAAAGTATAGCTAAAACATTGTGTTGTCCCCTGCCTGATCCATGTGAGCAGATGGGACATAGGTCAAGCTCAAGTGCTTATTTTGCTGATTTCAAAGGTGCGCAAGATGGCAGCGTTGCTATTAGTGGTGGGGGAAAAAATCGATTCTATTCAGTATTGCGATTTACAATTATATATGTAACAGCCCCTGGCTGGCAAAGCATGACGAGGAGAGTTTCAGAGTTTAAAAGATACCTAGTGTGTATGCGGAAAGGGTGTTCTCCACTGCAGGAGATATAGTAACGGCCCAGAGGAGCACTTTAACATATGAGCATGTTAACCAACTCTTTTTTTCTGAACAAAAATGCCAATATTCCCAAATGAATTTAACATTTTGTGTCATGACCTTGCAGCCAACTGGACTGGACTCTAGTAGTACACATTTGTTTATTTTTCTCAATTTGATTGAAGCTCTAGGTTACTCTTATTTATATGATTATTCTCAGGTTTATGTTACTCTATTATGTCTGCTTTATGTTACTGTATTGTATTTAAATAATTGTAAGTTATGTGCTGGGAGCTCAGTGTTCATGTGAGAGGTCTCCTATTCAGAAAATAATAACAAAGGTCCTGTGTCCTGAATATTCAAGGACAAAGTTTTTGCATTACCCTTTCTTAGTTTTTGCACTTCAGTTAATGTGTAGAAGACAATGTTGTTCACAGAATTAAATGTGACATTTGAAGTGAGTTGAGCAGTCTTATTTTCCTTATTTTTTGTAATGCCTTTGAATAATATGGGGGACATAAATCGCAATATATAGCAGAATCGAATCGCAATACTTGCAGTATCGCAATATATCGCAGAATGAATCGAATGAATGAATGAATTGAATCGTGGCCCAAATATCGCAATACTATTGAATCGTCACATTTCTGCCAATTCCCACCCCTAGTTGTTATCCGGGAAATTCTGGCTTCATTTCTGGCTCTGGATCAGCTGAGACTGACTTACAATTGGTCTTGCTCCTGGAGCAAGAAGGTAAATGCAGGAAAAAGGTACTGTGTTCTAGACTCGTGCATATTTCTAGGTGAGAAACATTGCTGTGCAATGAAATATCGAGCTGCTGCTATTACTACGCAGCAGCATCCCAGAATGCAAAGCGCACCTGGCTACAGGAGCCGGTGAGCTCAAAGTCACAGATTAAACCTATTGCAAGCAGTGGGCAGCTGGTGAACATAGTGGAGCATTTAATAGCTACAGAGCCTCATGATTTTCTCAGGAGACTGAAAGCAGACTCATTAATGGACTCGCATTCATCAGGTGGACAAAGACACAACTCTGAGTCAATGCTTGTTTTCCTCCATGGCTGCTGGGTATATAAATAGGCAAATTTTCGCTTATTTTGTTAATGAACGGTCAATGGCAGATAAGATGGGTCTCCTGGTTCTCATCTCACCAGCTCATAGATTCACATATTCTTGACAAAAGTGACATGGTGTTCAGAGGACCTCAAGTAACTTTGTAGATTGTAGAACATTTTGAAGTTATGTTTGTACGAGGGAAATAATAGAAACATATAACTTCATATAAGCCTATGTTGGCTTCTTCTGTTTTCTCTTTTTTTCTACTTATTTCCCCCAAACACTTCCAAGTCCATTTCCTCAGCATGTCTTAGCCAATGTCGATGTGAGCGTGATGTCAGTCTTACCTCTTTCAACCTCCTGAAATCCAGTCTGGGAGAAGGTTCAGGTTTGACTTTCCAGAGTGCTGACTAAACATCACATTAAGCCAATCACCACCTGACTGTTGTGTGTCTGCATGAACAGAATCCTGGATACGATTTCCAGTTTTCCAGTTTGTGGTGAATGGTGTTCACACTGCAACCCTGAAAAGCTTGACAGATGGAAGATGGCAGCACAGTTTGCAGTGTCAATCCATAACTGATGATTTTGGAAAAGTGACACTGCAATGTTGCCAAGACACTGGGAAATTACGTTGGAAATAAAACCATGATTAATAACACTGCCGGCTTTTGGAGATAATTTATTGAAAATCATATCATGTGCAGTAACTGTATTTAGTTTAGGTTACAACTGTATGATATTTCAACCAATTATTTCAGTAGAATAATGTATATACCACCCATCTAAATGTCTGGCAACTTTCAAACAACCATTTAAGAAGTCTTACCTTGTGGTATGCGAGCTTCAATGCAGATTTTCATTAATATTTATAGTTTTCTCTCTCATTTGATGATGTGTAAAAAGATAAAAAGGTAAAATCTGCCTTTTCTGTTGCTTTTTGTTTATTTTAAGCGACAACAAATGAAAACAAAACATTGTGTAGAACGGGTGCAAATTTACAGTTTTATTTTCATATTGTTAACGGATTTTCAGCTTTCCTAACATAATGTTTTGGAAAATAAAAGCTCAAGGAAAAACTCAGTCTTTCACCATCAGAAAGTCTGTAGTTTAGGGCCATCAGGTATAGCACACCCAATATTGAAGTACTTTTACAAATGTCCTTTAAGGCCATGTGCTCTCTATCTGCAGTTAAATACACTTTAAAAATAACTCCCCCAACACTGGTGGCAGCAGGTCAGGAGAGGATACGAGGGATTTTTGGCCGAGCTCAACTGTACAAGATTAGCATCTGTACAACTTGTTTGCCCTGGTTATGTGTACATTCTATATAAAGATAATAATTTGGTCAGGCATGTCACTGCTAACATGATTATTTTAAGCTCATACAAGCTCCATGAACCAGATTATTGTAGTTATTGCTACAAGAAGATTTTGCATATTTCAGTTCCTTGTTTTGGTCTTACAGCCCATGAGTTTGCTGTGGTTCACTCTCTGGATGAGTAAATACCCGGCTTTTGGTTAACATGTTGTAAATAGCCTTTCAATAAATAATTTTTTTTCCATCACAACGTCATTATTATGATTATCTCGACTTTGGCCTTGAGACTTAACTTCTATCTGAGAGCCTGTATCACGGAATGATGATGTGTAAAAAGTGTAAAAGAGGTATGCATACACCAGAAAGGGAGGATCTAAACTAAATGGGACATGTAGAAACAGTTATCTCCAATTATTTAATTTAGATCTTATGCAAGATACAACAGTCACAGTCTGGATTGACTGTTGAGTATGAAAAGTATTGCAGAGGACACAAGTGACTGTGTAAACATGTCAGGATCTGAACAAGGTCGACTATTCCCAGTGATCACTCAGTCTGAACCTGGCTTTCTCGCCCTGCTTTGGCAATCCTAACTCTCCTCATGTTGTTCTGTCACTGTGAAAAAAAGACACTGTTCCCTGATGCATCATAGATTTCAAACTAATGAAATGGTAAATGAAAATACTACAAAAATCTGCTTCTATTATTTGTATATGGGTCCTGTCTTTTTCCTCCTCAGAGTTGATGTTTAGTTCTGTCATCAATATGTGTGTGTATATAGATGTAAGCTCTGTCCATAACCTCAGAGACATGGATTAACTCCCACAAGATGTTACAGTTGGTTATGTGTAACATATCTTTCGTGAGATGTCATATTTGTGAGATGATGTTGAGTATAGGAATGGAAGGAGGCCAACCAGAAATATTGGATAAAATGATTGAGAGGAAAAAAGGAAAGCGAAGGATAAAGAGAGTGAAAAGATGAAAGTGAGAGTGTGTGGGTGGCGGTAAATGAAGGTCGCCAGTGGGGGATGTACTCAGAGCCATATGTGCCTGCATGGGCTTTGATAGACAGGTCATGTGCTCGTATGTGTTTGTATATTCCCCATGGAGCAGACTGTGCAACTGTCAAGAAACCAACAGGATCATTCTTCCATAACCATAATGACAACAAACAATCAGTTTCCCACTTGGAACATACACCGTTCCCGGCCTTCATGCTAACACCCGTGCGAGCTGTCCAGGCAATGCTAAATGGAAATGAGCATAATGGATGAATTTATACCAGGTTCACCAGCTGCCTCTCCTTTCTCCGCTTCATTTTGATTTCAGACAGGACCTGCATTTGCATAAATGTGATTGGATCAGCTGTTGCCTGCGCCACAAGTCCTGCAAAAACCAACACAAGCAAAGTGAGGCAAAGCAACAGCAATGCAGTTCGACAATGCGTTACGTCACCCCATTCAAAGTGAATGAGCAGCATTTCTGTGGAATTCTCCAACTCGTACATGTGACTGCCCAATCTTTGTTTTCTAGTTATTTACCAAACTCATAGATGTTGACTCTTTTTGAGCTCATCTTCACAATTCCAGATGTGTGACTGTTTCCTTTCATTGCTAGCGAAGTCATTACTTGTTAGTCGGTGACTTCTCCCAGTGGCAGTGGTCGTAATGACAAAATGTTCAACGAAGCCACATAGCTTGCGTGTCAGCATTGTTGACTATAGGTAAAAATGGAAAGACAAGTTCTGAAGCTCCATGGATCTCCATTGGAGGGCAAACACTATATTTGGTAACCTTAATCTTTTTAAACCCTAGGTGACTGCAGCACTAACTGTTTTCCTGCATGTCTTATCCTCCCTTAATGTTTGTGAACGTGCATTATGCAGATGTGTGTTTTTCTGTATTGTTTTGAAATATTTGTACCCATTGGAATGTGTGACACCCAGTTGCTTGCATATTCCAGGGTAGTTGGTCCTGCGGCTGTTGAAGCAGGCTCAGGCTTGCAAAGATGTGTCAGATATTGAAAGATGGGCGGGAGTTCTGTAAAGAATAGGATTGGTCTATTGCTGCTAGAGTGTAAAACATGTATCAGTTACTGTATTCCAGTGGAGCTCATACACTCCCGTGCACGCTTTTATTCCTAAAATGGCATAAAAGGGCTGCACAATACATTTTACAGTCATCGCAATGCACCATGCACATTATACGTATTGCAAAAGTGTGCTAGAACTGCGATAAATGGTGTTCCATGTGTCATGCATTTCAATATATATGGCCAATCAGATGGTGCCCTGCATAATGAATTAAAGATATTTAGATCATAGACAGGTCTGTCCAGGGCCAAATTATAGTATAGTGGAAACTACACACACACACACACACACACACACACACACACACACACACACACACACACACACACACACACACACACACACACACACACACACACACACACACACACACACACTGACTCCGCTGCTCACTTTTCTCTGTCTCTCTCTCAGACTCAGCTGACGTCTCTGACTCACTGAAGATTAAACGTTGATTTATTTGAAATAACGCCACAACATCGACTCTGTTCATCACATAATGATTGATACTTTTCTTAAACAAGTTAAATCTTTCTTCAGAGCAGCATGCGCATTTATCAACTCATCCTTCTGAAAGAATTCATTGACTATTGATTATTTAATCCTGTCAACCCACTGTTGGATTAATAACCGCTGTCAGCCTCTGGTGAAACTTATTTAAATGATGCACTTAACGTCTTCACTGTGGCATAAATCTCCTGTAAAGTGGGTTCAGACCAAAAATAGCTCCACTTAAAATAATTTACAAGTACAAGACTTTGTCATCAACACAGCCCTTTCTTTTTTTTTTTGAGTCACGCAGGGTGCAGACAACTTTCATTGCAGCATCTTCCAGAAGAGAACACCTAATGAGGTGCTCTACCTGGAATGTGCTTTGCTTTGGAATCAGGGTCTGAAACATGGATTGGAGATCTCTGTGTTCCACTGGGAACAACAGCTGTGGGAACTCAGGATTCTGGGCATGTGTGAGCTTGTGTGTCTGTCTGATTAACAGTATACTGACACAAAAACACCTCTTCCTAACAGCATTAAAGCTATGATGCATCTGCAGCTACACTTGAAATGCTATAATCACTGAGGCAGCAACTATGGAAGGCAACTATTTTCATTATCAATTAATTTGACAATTATCAGGAACATCTTGTTTGACCGATTAAGTGTTTTATCCATAAAATAGAATTGCTTGCAGTACACAACCTAAAGCATTTACTTTAAGATAATGACAGAAATAATGACAAGAATTGTTGTTGCCCAGCCAAATAATATACAGTAAGAATAAATCTGTACATTTGAGTAAAATACCATGTTATATGGAGTTTCTGCAATTTTGTTTTTAAAATCAAACTTTCTTAATAGCAACAAGGGGAATGAGTGCAACAGTCCTCTTAGTAATCGTTTCTAAAATGAACATATGAAGAGTTAAAAACAGTGATTTATTGGCCCATAACAGTCGTATCTGAAGTTTTGCTGTCCCATAGCAATTTAGAGCCAGACAAATGTATTCTTAAACAAATGAAAATCGTCTGATATGAGGCTTTCATAGACATATTGCTATGAGTGTTCATGTTTGCCGTTTAAATCCTTTGTAATCTTCATTTATTTGTTTAGATATTTACAGTGATCAATACAATGTTTGCAAAGATGTTAACAATGCAGAAAATATGTGCGTTGTTTTGTTTATTTCCCAAATTGAAGCTATTTGATAGGATTTGTGTGATTTAAAATATATTATATATTTTATGAATAATTGCCAAATTATCTTTATATATACAATGTGTATATACTATATGTATAACAATTCAGGAAATATTTTACTCCTTATTAGCGGTATCGGCCTCAAACTTTAAATCAATTTACGTTTTTTCGAACAGCCAGAATAGGCATCTGTAGAAATGCAGAGAGGGAAAAATAATGAATACACAGACCAAATAAAAATACATCACAATAAAACCATGCAAAAAAAAGAGAAAACAGGTAAATTGCAAGTTGATAATTTCCCTGTTCAGTGGTTTGTAGTATTTAAAATAAATCTGTGTGAGACCACAGCACGTAGTCTGACCTCCTGCCGGGTTTATGTTCTGCCCTCAACTCGTCGGGAGAGGAACTCTTCCTCTTATCAGTTTTATGTGCGAGCCGGGGCACTTGCCCTCTTCCAGTCCGAGATTAGAGGCAGCAGAGGGGATTTAAGGGTCGGGCCTTTCAGTGGGCACTCAGCCTGAGAGCAAGGAGAGAGGGATTTACTGAGCTCCCTGCGTCTTTCTGCTCCGCTCACATCACAACGCAAACTGCACACAGGCATTCAATGCGCTGGCTCTCTACTGCTCCACACAGCACTTGTTTATATTGCACAAGATATGCATTGTAACGTTGCACGAAATAACATAGGCTTTTTTAGAACGCTGCGGTATCGCTGTCGTCTCATCCCTTTTTTGAATTCTATTTCATTGTGATTACTAAATTACTGGTGGGTTGACAGGCAGGCAGAAGTGGCACAGGCAGCCAGGCAGAACAGCAGATGTACTGTAGATATCCGTTTCATAGACGGACGGATAAACCAGTAGCTCTTCCCCGGATTTCTGCTCCATCTTCCTGTCCGACTCCGTCTCCCTTGAGAGCAGAAAGCAAAGAAGTGTAAAGACAGAACAGTTGTGAATGGGGGTGGGGGTGTTTGGGAGCAACACAGTGGGAACATTTTTCTATAAATATTTTGTTGCCTCAGAGGAATGTACTGTCAACAGGTAGGGGATGTGAGGGCTGTCTTAGAAACCATCTGTAGTGCTTCATTCCACCTGCAGGTTTTCATGTTTCCAATGGTGATATCAAAAAATTGGAGCTAAAAGAAATCTGTAAGCTGCTTTGCCTCCTCGCCCTGTGTCATCTCCCTGCGTGCATCCTTTCCTGTGTATGAGTGGTTTTTTTTTTAATGCTGCTCACATTTCCTTCTGCCTCCTCATCTCACACAATTCTATATACTTCTCTACCTGGTAATCCCCTCAGTCATGCCTTCTTCTCCCTCTCCAGGTCATTCTTTTTACTTCCTTGGCTGTTTGACCCTGCTAAAAACATTTCTTCTCTATTGTCATGTCACTCCTTTGACCATCTCTCCCACGGAGAGGAAACTGTAAAAGCAGTTTTTCAAGAAGGCTGTGAGGGCTTTTAGTCTTGTCAGTGATTGCCATGTTTATTAATTAGACAAATGTCCATAGTGAAAATGCTTTATATACCTTCTTCCACACCAATCTGTTATGGAGGACCCATGAAATGTCATATGTCACAGTATGCTTGTCCCAGTTTAGTGTCCTGTCAAAATGTCTGAAAGCTGTCTTTGATCATATCGTCATTTTGTGTCACCTAATCGATTGAATTCTGAGACTGATTTTCCCCATTGTGTACTGAGAGGTTACAGGACAGCAGGCTATACAGTGTCCTGTTTCATTCATGGTGGAATGAAGGTTTTCTTGTAACTACAATTTTTTTTCTTTTCAACACCCATTTGGGTGTGAGTAGTAGGCCCTAGTAGTAGTTGAGGGGTATTTTTGGCGCATGTACTAGACTGACATCAAACCAGACCTTCAGCAGAAAAGCCAGTGCCATATCAGAGCTCGGGTGAGTGTCTGTGGGAAGCTCGTCTTCCTCTGTGCAGAGATAGATGAAATGAGCTGTAACCCGCCCTGAGGTGAGAGGCAGTTGAAGAGCTGTTAAAACAGTTTGACACCTCATCCCTGTCTGCTTTGAGTATCAGTGTACATTAAATCAAGGCTGCCGGGGAAAAAGCTGGTGAGAACCAAAACCCCAAACGACACCATCAGACTTTGACATGGTTTGTGATGGTTGACTCTACAGTGTTAAAGCACGTAGGTGTTGGTTTTTTGACACTGTAGTGGGGTTACTGTTGAGTCATTGTGTTTAATGCTTTGTCACAGGAGTGAGCGGGGGGTTACAAATGAAAGTGTCAACAGTCTCTCCATATTTTACCTCCATATAGTCAATGTGATTACATTGTCTTTTAGTTATCCTTGTAATATTATCTTTGCAACTAATTTTACTGGAACATGCATTATAGCAGCTAATGATTAATGATGATGGTAATGTTTCCCCAATTTAAATGTGCTGTATATACCTCAATAAGCAATATTGTACTAATGCCTTTTCAGAATGAAGTCATTGTGACGTAATGTATACCATATGATGACAGATGATTGGTTATTTGTTGCAAAAGTTATTGCAATTTAACACATGTCACTGAAGTCAAGAAATTAAGTTGTATAGTGCAATGATGATGACACCAGATAACAACACAAGACATTTTGATTCCTATCTTTTGTAGGATTTAAGCCTGGGGAAAAATGGGGAATGGATTCATGTTAAAAACCATCTCTTAGTAAATCTCACATTTGCGGACATGTTAAAATGTTTCATTGACAATGCAGAGTTGTCCAGGGCATCATTAAATAAAGAAAAAGAGCATCCCTCGCTCACTGCCCCTTGGGAAAAACTACTCGGCACAGAAACCCAGCTGGTGCGTCCAGCCTCCCCCTCCTTCCTTCTCTGTCTAACAGCTGGGCCTGTCCTCTTCCTGTTTACACTACATCAACTTTATCACATGAACAGTCCAAGCCATCAGTACATGTCCTGTAATTGCAATCTGGCTATTAGTATTTAAAAAAAAAAAAAGAAGATAGTAAAGAACGGTGGTGAAAACCCATAGGCTTTGTGTACATCACCATAGTCTGTATTCAATCCTGCATTTTCAGAAACACTACTACAAGTCTTTCCTCTTATCACCAGTCTTCTGAGTATCAATTTACAGATATTATGTCATATAATCCTCACAGACTCCAGTTCATCAGAACGGAGAGATGAGTGCGTGGCGTGTGTCAGGAGGCTGGACTGTCAGATGCAGGATTATGATGGATGTCACACTGACTGCTCTTGATGGCGTCAGAGTGTCTGGCTGCTGTTGATAGCTGGCAGCGCGCTGACAGCAGCTTCCTCCCAGCTGTGCCACCTGCCTGCCATCACGCTGACTTGTCATATCAACGTGCCACCATAGCTTGAATAGCCGGGTAGAAAGTATCTGTAGGATGCTAAAAGGGAATATATAGAGGTTACTTTACTGCTGGTCGAGCACTGGTCTGACAATTTGCACGGCTTAATGTCCACTGACAGGCATCTTGCTGCTTGTCAGAGCGAGAATGGAAAACTTATAGAAGGTGATTGATGAATGATCATACAGTACGGTATGGGTGCAGAGAATATAAGTTTATATTCACCATTAGTTTGGTTTTAAGCACTCACTGAAAATCTCTACTCATCCGTGTCTTATGTGAGCAGCAGATACATTTTGGCTCCAGATTAGCAAAATCGCAGCAGGGATTTTCACATAATTTTCCCTTTTAACCTTTTAGAAATCCCAAAGTTCACTCTTGTCACGTAGGGATGATGGCTGAATAAAAGTAGCAAGATTAAGAATATCTGCTACCAATGACGAGTGCAAATGACAGTTTTTCAGAATCTGTCCAGCCCCTAACAGTCTTTTTCACCTTCTTCCCTCCTCACCTTCATCTCAATCCAGGCAAAACACTCTGAATGTTAGTCACACCTGCTCTTTGCTCTTGCCCACGGCAGCATCAGTCCGTCTCTGTGCGTTTTTGTGTGTGGGCATGTGCTGTGGTTTCCTGGCGTGGGTTATTTTTAGCCTCATACACGTCACATCTGTGTGTTTTTTCTCTCTCTCTCTCTCTCTACTGATGCACTCCATGATGTCTATGCTTCTTGTTTTTCCTGTTTTAGTGCTAACAGGCAGGCAAATATGGCATGGAAATACGATAGATGGAGCTTAAATAGATGCCGTCTCCCACACAAACATACAGTACTAATGCTCCATCTTCCCTTCTTCTCTGCCTTGAGTTGTCACTGAGAAAGCTTGCTGATGCTTTTGAATTGCTGGTTTTTCCAGACATCTCACATGTTGTATTTAAGTTATTTCCCTGCCCTTTTTACCCCATGTTACCATGAGGGCAACATCAGCCATCTATGGTTTGGACAACATTGTGTGGTCTCTAAGATGCTACGGTCTAGCCTCTGGTTGGAAAATCCTCTGGTGCTTAAATTAGGCCAGTGCGATTGGGCTACAACTTAGCCATGTTTGCAGTGTGTGTCTAAGTGTTTTTTGCTGTACCACAGGAATTGGTCTCTGAGGAAGCCCAGATTGTCATTGTATTCGTCGCACATTAAAAACATTACGACAAACAAGGCTGAGAATGAAATATCATGCAACACCCAAGGTTACTTTTTCATTATCGCATCTCAAAAGCAAAAGTAACCACAATTGAAGGTTGGGCAGAAGACCTGCACTCAAAGCCTCTTCCTGTTTGCATTATATTGCTGCAGCCTTTCTCCAAGAGCTTTGTCTTTTGCATGTCTTCATAGACCTGGTGTGATGAACCGTACAAATGGGGATAACCCTGGGCTCTATCCGTCTCTTGACAGAGACAATGTTATGGCAATGTGACAAGCTGTGAAGGAGCCTTGTTTCCACTAGGAGCATCATCATCACTATAATCTGACATTAGATCCTTTGCCAAAGAGAAGCAATTCTAGCATTCACATTAGAAAGATCAGTGGGACATTATTGTGATTCAGTTATTCAGTATGGCCCTCGAGCGATGTCATTAACATTGAAATTGGCCTTGACAAGAAAATGTTTCCCAACGTTAAACAGCCTTCTTCCACATGTCGGTATTCTTGCCGAAGTCTTTTGCGTGAAGATATTATGACTTTTGGATTCTCCCTCTGATTTCGGTCATCAGGAAAGGGACGATCCAACAACGTTTAGTCTGAAGCGCACAGGGCATTTTTTTGCTGCTGAAAGGTTTTGCTATTCTTACTATTCCCATAAGAAAGCAGCTGACTCCCTCTGTTCAACCCCTCGTCAACTTATGTGCAGGCAACACACAGGGATCGGCACACATCATTGCACACATCAAGGATCCTAGATAACTACTGCTAATTGCATTTTGACAGGGCCCTCTTATTACCATTCCTGCAATTACACCTACACACGAGTCTCCAGAGCATAGCAGCTCCACCAGTAAATAAATCCATGATGATTATGATTGCTAATCATGATTGTCAGCTCTAGCATCAGAAAAGATCCATGTGTCAGACCTATTACTTCTCTGTAAGGCTGCGCAATGAGGATCGACACATTGTTGGTGAGACGCTTGCTTACAGCCCTCAAGTTATTTTCTTATTCATGAGCCAGTATGCTAAAGTTTTGTGTTTGGACTCCCCAGCCGTCTTGAACAAGAAACCAAAGAGCTCGCAACTTACTTAGTTTTGGCATTCAGGATTACCACTTATTTATGGTGTTGATAGAAAACTGCTTTTGAAAAATGGTTCCTAAAGGTGAAAAGAAAATGGTTCCTTCCTGTTTCTCAATGTCTGAGGCTGACTGAACCGGCTTTGTGATGTAAACATTAATGAATAAAAAATATGTATTCTTGCAGCACATCACTACGTGCCTCGACAAGGAACCCAAGAAATATTCCTTGGGGAAAAGAGTAGGAGCAATGACTTTTATCACACTTTCAGATGCAGGAACTTTTGATGCATCTGTTTCTTAACTTCAGTTGTGAGGAACTGATGGATGTTTGAATGAACGGTACAACAGGCTTTCATACAAAGGGATATTACTTACACTATAAATGTATTATCTTCCAATAGTTAACTCTATTATTTGTTATGTAAAATGATTGAAAACTGCTCAGAATGCTACTGACAGGTTCCAAAAATCCACGATGACGTTATCTGATAACTTGTTTATTCTTTTATGGTGTATCAAGACAAAAAGTAACAAATTCTCACATTACTAAAAACTGTATTTCTTTTTTACCTATTTTTTAAATAACAGCAAGTAAAAATGAGGAATGATGGATCCTTTCTTCTACTTACTCAGTGGTCAAAGGTCAGTAGATTGAAAGAATGTTTTAGTTTTTTTTAAATGAGGTAATGGATTTCTGGAAATGTTCTACTTTTGTGATGATTTTTGACAGTAATGACTGTCTGGGCACATTGAGGGATTATTTTGTTAAGTGACTGAACCTGCAGGCTCTGGATGAGGAGCCAGATGTGCTGCTTTGCAGTACTGTTCATCTGATCAGTCCTCTGCCTTGAAAATAGCTGCTGTCCTCGTTTTCTCTGGCTTGGTGAAGATGTTTGAGAGTTAATGTGGGTTTTCTAAATGGGTCAGCATCAGAGTGAATCACCCCAAGGTCTTGGATTCGTGATTGTGAAACATCAAGGGGTTAAAAATGCTTTTTGTGCTGTGATGAGGTGTAGCGGCCTGTGAATCCTAGCTTTTTTATTTGTGTCTGATGTCTGTCTCAGACCAAGGGCTGATTCACTACTCCAACTGTCTTCCTGTCAAGTTCTTGCATAAGCCTAATAGCATTTTTCCAGCAAATAATCTCTATTTAGGATAAGGTTTCTTAACTGATTCTGTTTACATTTTTAGAACCCAACAAACCCACCGACATTCCCACCAGTTTTGAGATGAACCATTGTAATCAAGGATGTCTCATTAATGAAGGGTATTGAATAATGCCAAAATAAGCTCTTTTGAACCTATAGAATATTTGTTAGTTTTTGGTTTTAGCTGGGAATTAACTTTTCTGGTTCTGAACCAATTTATTCTAGATCTAAATGCTCTAAAAGGTTCAAACTCGGGTGCATAACTCCACCAGCCACACACGTCATGTTGAAGCAGTATGTATGTAGATATTTCTAAGAGACATGTTTATGTGTAAATAAACAATACAAGGAGTTATGTATCTTGCATATTATTTATTCAAATGTTTTACCTATGGGTCTTTTTAGAGGGAAAAATCAAGTCATTTTTGGCAAAGATGTGAGTTGTACACAGACTAAACATAGGCAACAAACACTGAACAGTGTACCTGTGTGCATGTCCTTAAAGAACTCTAAACATACAACTGCTGAAGACATCGGATTTCAGCCAAGGATTGCATAAAATCCGTGTTGCCTTTCAGCCGCAGTTATTTTTATTGCCGGAGGAACTTCTGTTCAATGAAAATAGAGAGCAAAAGTCTGAGTCAAATACATACAAAAAAACTGAAACAAACTCAAGTTTTGCTCTTAAACTTATTTTTAGTCAACTTAGTCATAGGTCTGCAGTCCTAAATAAAACTTAACAGCTTGATGTGTTAGCAGGATCTCGCAGCCATAAATCATGCTCAACACCAGCTCTGATACTTTTGGGTAAGGGTTAGGTTTTATAAACACTTGCATCTTGTGTGGTAGGGTCCCACATATATTACTTAGACTATGATTGCAGCAGGACTGCTTGATATATAGTATTGAAGTTATCCTTTAAAATGTTTACCCTCATCAATGCTGCTAAAAACTTTAATCCCAATGATGTTTTCCTACACTTGACATCTATTGCACTTCTGTCCGTCCTGGGAGAGGGATCCCTCACATGTGGCTCTATCTGAGGTTTCTACGTATTTTTACCTGTTTAAAGGGTTTTTAGTAGTTTTTCCTTACTCTTGCTGAGGGTTAAGGACAGAGAATGTCTCACCATGTTAAAGCCCTATGAGACGAATTGTGATTTGTGAATATGGGCTATACAAATAAGACCAGTTAAAAAATTGCATGAATTTGCATTTTGCACTGTTGGATTTTAGGAAGTTTCTAAGTAGAGCTTCAAAATGCAAAAAGAAGAAATGGCAACAAGAGACCAAAAGTTGTGTGCAGGTAATTTGTTGAAAACAACAATTTAACTCAAATAGGCTGTTCATCAGCTGATCAAAAGTTTAAGACCAGAGCCTTTAAAAGCCAAAATCTGTGCAAAAATTTGGATTTCATGTAATTTCCTGTCAAGTAATCACACTGTGAAGATCTCTTGATGGCAAAGGCAAAAAAGCTCACCGTTTTTGAACGTGGTAGGATTGTTGAACTGCATAAACAAGGCCTCTCACAACGTGCCATCGCTGCTGAGGTTGGACGCAGTAAGACAGTCATTTTGCATTTCTTAAAAGATCCTCAGGGTTATGGAACAAAAAAATCAAGTGGTAGACCCAAAAAAATCTCACAGGCGCTGAGCCGGAGGATCCGAATAGCTGTCCGTCAAGACACGGGACGATCCTCGTCCCAAATTAAGGCCATTACTGGTGCTGACTGCAGCCCAATAACCATCAGACGGCATCTGCGAAGGAAGGGCTTCAAAAACAAGAAACGTCTTCAAAGGCCACGTCTCCTTCAACGCCACAAAATTGCCCGTTTAGACTTTGCAAGGGAGCACCAAACATGGGACATTCAAAGGTGGAAGAAAGTTTTATTCTCTGACGAGAAAAAATTTAACCTTGATGGTCCTGATGGCTTCTAACGTTACTGGCATGACAAGGAGATGCCACCTGAGATGTTTTCTACGCGGCACAGTGGAGGGGGCGCCATCATGATTTGGGGTGCTTTTTCCTTCAATGGAACAATGGAGCTCCAGGTTGTGCAGGGGCGTCAAACAGCAGCTGGCTCGTCTGTGTGGTAACGACTGGGTTTTTCAGCAGGACAACGCTCCAATTCACAATGCCCGTCTGACCAAGACTTTTTTCCAGGAGAATAACATCACTCTTTTGGACCATCCTGCGTGTTCCCCTGATGTTAATCCAATTGAGAACATTTGGGGATGGATGGCAAGGGAAGTTTACAAAAATGGTTTTCAGTTCCAGACAGTGGATGCCCTTCGTGAAGCCATCTTCACCACTTGGCGCAACATTCGCACTAGCCTTTTGGAAACACTTGCATCAAGCATGCCAAAACGAATTTTTGAAGTGATCAACAATAATGGTGGAGCTACTCATTACTGAGTCAGTTTTTGACACTTTAATTTCTGTTTTAGGAGGTTTTTGGGTTTTTTTGAGCTGTGGTCGCAATAAATTGCCTGCTCACAACTTTTGGGCTCTTGTTCCCATTTCTTCTTTTTGCATTTTGAAACTCTACTTAGAACCTTCCTAAGATTCAACAGTGCAAAATGCAAATTCATGCAATTTTTTAACTGGTCTTAAGATTTTGATCAGGAGTATATATATATATATATATATATATATATATATATATATATATATATATATATATACATTTTAATACCGAATTTTGGATGTTACTAGAAAGATCCATGTAATAGCTCCAAATAACATGCAGCAGACTGATAATGAAGACAGTGTAGCAAAGGAAGGAAATGACAGAGTATAGAAGGAAAAGACCAGTTGCTTGTGGTTGGAGATCGCGAGTGTCAATCTTGTTACATCACAGATTAGGAGCAGGCCAAGGGTTGGATAGAAATGGGGATGTGGAGAAATGGAGGGAAGTTGTCTTCAACCCAGTGACTACAAGGATTGCAACCCTTGTGAAAGCACATGTCATTGGTGCTGTAAGGATTAAGAGACTTGTATACCAAGGTGTGATTAGAGATGGTGCCATGACATCTGATTGCAGCCAAGATAGGATCACAGAGGAGCGAAACATGGGTGCTGGTTGTGGATGCTCTTGTTTCTATATCTCTACTGCAGTTTCTTTTTATTTCTTGACCAACTCTACAACCACTGGCTCATATGTCTTGAAATTTGTCTTGAGAGGGAACATGAGTGTTAAAAGTAAACGTCACTGAAATCAGTGCAAATGTTGTTTAGATATTTCAACCAAACTAAAAAGTATCAGCCTCAATGTGGTACAAGAGGAAAAGTCAGTGTATCATCAAAGTTATGGGGATTTATTGTCCGGTAAACATGAATAGGTTTTTATAGCTGTCGTTGTTGAGGTGTTTCAGTCTGGACCAGGAATCAATCAACTGTTCAATCAAATTGATCAATGCTATTACCTAGAGCTGGATCCCTGTGATAGCAGTGTGTCAGTATCTCAATATTGTCTCTGCATTGGTTCTAGAAAAAGGAAGAGACTTTGGTGGTAGCTTGGTTACGAGTGATCATGTGTTTTCTCAAATATCCATGAATGTCATTGGTGGTTAAACAGCCTGCCGTATTAGGACGTTGTTTTAAGGCGGTGTCCTGTGGTTGCACATGAGCTCCACCTGACACTGTACCTCCATTTTCATAGTTTAATGTGGCGGTTTCATGCCCACTTCTGATCCACAATGGTGAATAATACATACTTCAACAAGAGCTGTTTGTTAAATATTTAAAAGTCTTTTTGGTAACTTGGTGTTCATTAATTCAACATCCTGAAAACCCTCTGATGAACCTGGTGACACCGCTTAGAAATAATTTACACCTGGTATTATCTTGGTCTCAATTTCAGATTGTATCTAGACTTGATTTTACCCGATTACGTTTATATAGTACCTATCAGAGAAGCTATGTTAATGTGTTATCCTGCTTTTAGATCGGTGTAGTGAGAGGATCACCTCCTGTTCTTACTGTATTCAGATCAAGAGATGTCCTCAGTGTGTTTTGGGTACACTGACACCTGCACTTTCAGGGGGTCAAGGTTTGTCACATTGTAACCTATTGTATTTGCAGGTGTAAGTGGGGTATTAAATGGGTGACGGTTTATTCCGCCATTGCATATGAAGATCATTCGACCTGTTTGCTTCATTTATTTGTACATTATTGCTTATAATATTAATTCAGTATAATCAAGTAAAGTCAAAGTGCTGATAAAACATTTGATTTGCTTTTTTGTTTCCAGGGCACATTAGTAAAATTGTTGTCATCCTTGTTTCAGAGTGTATTTGCTTAGAACCCACCTTGAAAACAACCTCTCAATTTAATTTGCCTGAAACTCAGGGAAACAAATCTATTATTGCTACAGCTGTTTGCTCTACAACAACTCTACTGTTCTGTGATGTTTGCTCTGTGTGGCAGGAGAGGATGTGTGATTTAGAGTTGGCACAGGACAGAACCTGTTAAAAAAATAAAAAAAACTCCACTGTGTGAATGTACTTCACAGAAGAGCAAATTCTGTAAGTGGATGTTAACGTTTATACACTTCACATGCTCATAGTTAATGAATAAAAAGGCTTGTCAAACAGAGATCAAATACAGCACCTGGATTGAACAACACGGGGGCCTGATCATATATAAATGTCAATTGGTTAATAAGCTTTTTTATGACACATTGTCAGTGGCAACAGACCACTACTATACATTTCATAATGGTTGCATTACCAAATAAGCAAGTCAAAATAGTTATATTTATACTATTTAGACCTAATCTTGATTTTGGGTCTGTGATTTCTATGTTTTTCTTCACAATAGGTGGTTTGTTTTTCATTGAGCTTCAACACTCACTCACACACACACACACACACACACACACACATTCCAGTTATATCTCTGACATGATGATGGGGATCTGTTGACATGCCAGCTGATTGTTAAGTTTGACTCAACAATCCCAACGTTGCTGATGACGACCATGTGTTAGAGTTTAAGGTGGGAAAGTGTGGGACATTGAGTTGAGACCAATTTGTTGTACCACTAATTCCATTTACAACAGTAAATGTCATGTCTGAGACTCTTGTAAGAATTTATTTACAAGGTAGAAAATGATTGACTGACTGCTTCGTTGAATGGTGCCACAGAGCTGGAGAGTAGTCTGTGACATTGCTAGTTCTCTGCCTCTTTGAACAAATGATTTTCGTTTTTTACATGTCTCGAGTCTTTGTGTCTCATCCTTCCAGATGCATTTATCACTGCAGGGATATATCTGCAATGATCAATCCTTTTTTTACTGCTATCTATTAACACACAACACCAACAACGCGTATAAATGTGCCAATACTTCCAGCTTAGCCTCTTTGGCTTTGCTTTGGTTTGGTAGGCTGTGAATGAAAGGGCTGCTCCAAAGCAGTGTTTCACTTTCATGTACTGGGGAGAGCTGGGTTTAAAACAATGATCACATCAGTAGAGGCTGAACTGTAACTTAGTCAAAGCTCTCAAAAGAATGACGGCTACAGTTGTTGTTACCCTTCATAATGAAGGCATATTGGTCACAGGCCGTATAGCTTTGATATATTTGTGGTCTTAATCTTCTTTATTATTCAGTCATTATACAATGCCAATCCTATTCTTCAGTGTAATAAATGTGTATTTGTGTGAATGAGCAGAGAAGGTGTGATGAGCCATAGAGCTGGTTTATATTGTGACCTCAATATGCTGATTTGAACATTTACTGCATTAGCACTAATTCTGGAGACATTTTCTTTGGATTAATCCCCTGTCCTCTGTTTACTGTAATGACCTGTGACAGTTGCTCGTACTGCTCATCTGTTCCCGGCAGGAGGGAGAGGTGGGCGGTGTTTAATATGTGGAATCTCCGTGGAGAGGTTTGAAGAACTGCGGGAGGGCTCCCCCCTGACACAAGCGACAGATGTTTCATTATTTCTTTTTCTGTCTCTACAGATCACCAGAAGCTGGAGCGAGAGGCCCGGATCTGCCGTCTGCTCAAGCATCCCAACATCGGTAACTTGCACTCCCCTTCTGTTTACCTTGTCTGTCATTATGTCTTATGTCATAAGAGTTATTTTTCCATGTGTTTAAAAACATACAAGAGGTTCCAGAGACCTATAAAACATACCATTTCATATTTATACATTTTCCTTTTAACTGCTTTTGACTACATACTGTATCTACACAGAAGCCAAAGAATATTCCTCACCTACAGGAATGGCGACCACATACAACATCATGCTAAACTAAACTTAGACCCTCCATGTAGGTAAAGCGGGGGGGTCCTCATAAACTAGCATTTATTACAGAGAGATGTACACTAACCTTAACATGACAACATCCACACTGCTAAACAACCAACTGCAGACTAGACAATCTGCTTCCTACCAACCTGCACATGAGCAGTGCATGTGAAACGTCATGTAATATGTTTTCTCAGTAGTTGTAAAATAGTCATCTGGACAAAGATCATTTTAAATTCTGTTTTTATTCTGTTTTAACCCAAAACATATTAGTAGCCCCAATAAAACCAGTATGGCGACAGAGTGAAAGTGCACAAGAGAAAGACAGACCCACAAAATGCAAGGAAATGAGGATACAGACTCTTTACTGTAAATGGAAATTAGTTCTGCCTTAAGCCAGGTTGTAGAGTTTAGTATATTCAAATAATGCTGAACCCAGGCTTGTGGATCTGCTCCCCCCCCCCCCCCACAGAGGCCTAATGACTATAATTACCACCTCAGCAGTGACTTTGCCACACATTGAAAACTGGCATTTATTGGTTGTTTGGCCCCCTTTTATGCTTTAAGGGAAAACGATTGATGAGTGGGCGGTGGCGACAAACGAATGGATGATAGGGGGTTATTTGGTCCACTCCTCTATTGTCCTGGTGTCAGGAATCGACTCACCAACATCTCACCACGTAGGCTTTAGAAAGAAGAGGGTTATTTGTAGAGAGGTCTGGGTTCCCATGTCTAAGCTTTAGTTCACTTTAACATAGTTATTTCACATTTTACAGAGACAGCGTTGAGAGGTGGTTAGTTTTCAGTCAACACAAAATAACTCAATAAATATTAACTGTTTGTCATGGGTCCAGTTGCTTGACGGTTAGTAATTTAGGAAAATAACTCTGTGATACTGATATGTGACATGAGAGTAACAAATTTGACTAAAGTCCATGATCTAAACATTTTGCAAAATGGTTTTACTTAAAAATACATTTTAAGAATACATTGTTTTGCTCCTGTACATTTTAACAACAAGCATCCATATGTGAATTATTTTAAATAGAACTAATAAACCTTATGTAAATTCAGTTTTTTTAATTCACAAAAACTAAACTCAAATACTGCAAATAAAACATCAATTTCTGCAGTTAACTGTTCTTGATATTAACACTATTACACCAATGTTACAGTTCTCAGCCGAAAGGCCTGAAATATCACAGCACATGCAACAGTCAGGGTCTGCAACATGTTTCTCTAGGAGCATTCTTTTAAAGGTCTGCCATTGTGACCATTGAAGAAACTTTATCTAAGACATTTATAGGAAAGCTAAGAATAGCTGCCAATCTTTGTGAGTTGCCCTGTTGGATATTTTTTATAGCTTTGTTGCCATGTTCCTTCAGCTAACAGTTTGACTGTCATGCTGAGCCCAGTCCTCTGCTACAACACCTGTGAAACTACCTGTTCTCAAATCTCTCACGGATGTAACATTGGAATGTATATCAGTAATTGTTGCATCAATCAGGTCTCGTCAGGTGTTTGAAAACGTCGTCTATGTCTCAGATTTCAATATTTCCAGATGTCTCACTTCGAAACTAGGACGCTGTACAAGGATCTCAAACATGCACTGGACACTATTTATATGGTATTGTGCCAAATCACTGCTGCTAAATCCCCGGCCCAAACTACGTCGCTAGGTCCCTGGCTAAAACTTCCATCTTAAGGTGCAACAAGGAATGACAGAAACTGCCCTGTTCTGTTGGCTTATTGGGTAAATTGACTGGGATGCTTATAGCAGCATGGTAGTTTCCCTTTATATTTTTGCTTTTGGAAAGTCTTAACAGAATAAAGCCTACCTGTTGATGTATTTTGGGATCAATACCGATTATTATTATTATAGGGTAGAAAATGTAAATACATTTATTTTTTTAAATATTTATGCACCAGCTAACATATATTTTCTATACAAGACACAGTGTCTTGAGTAGACAATGAAGTCTCACTCCCTCTGTGTGCAGTGAATATCGATTACAGCGTGAGATCTCTTAGATGTAGTTCAGGAGATGGGCAAACAAATGTCAAAAAATCTTTTTAAATGTTTAATCCATCATCTTACAACCTGACCTCTCTTGAACTTCTCTTAACCCCTGAAATTGGAATCAGCTTTTTCCTAAAGGACACTATTTCACATTCATACAGTCAGTCAGACACCCACAGCACAACCAAAGGTATTAGTTTATTATTACAGAGTCCATATTACCGGGGAAAAAATTGAAACCAGCAGATGAGCTATTCCCTGCTGGCCCGATAAGAGGCCAAACACAAATCAATCATATGTTATTGAAACTGAGACAAAATCAATTGTGGCAGAGCTTTCCACTGTACTGCCTGTTTAGATCTGCTTGACGGTGGCTCCTAACTGCAATTGATCACTTATTAACCTGACTGGTCGGGGGTGGGGTTCCATTAAATTAAACCAATATTGAATCTACATATCAAATCTCAAGCCCTTCGAGTCCCTTATTAAATCCATGTAGGATAAGCTTTGAACAGTAAAGTAAACACACAAATCAAAATTATGCTCATAACCTGCTGCTAAAAAGAGAAGACTAGAAGTCACAATGTAGTGAAATAACTGAAACGAGTGTTTTGGAATAAATATCATGCATCCAACAAAAAGTTACATGATTGAAACTAAGTTTTGAATAATTGCATAATGTTTGGATGGGCTTAAAAAAAATCCAATCTCTGCAAACATTAATGTGTATTTGACTTTTCTCCCTTGAAATTGGTGATTTAAAAAGTGGTGCACGTATGCCAGTAAAAAAAAGTTTGAGCAACTTTTTAATGTGAAACTTTGCAGATGCACATCTGCACCCTCTGAAAAAAAGTCAGGATCCATAGACGTAGACCGGAACGAGAGGAAAACATGAAAACAAAATAATTTTTGCAGGTATTAAAAAAATGTTCAGCATATAAAAACGTGCAATGCTTCAAAACGTAGTTTCTACCCCTTAAACAATTTTCAACAATTTCAATTAGATTTCAAGGTTTCCGACACTAAGTTTCAACCTTTAAAAGAAAGCCTTTTTGTTATATAGCACATAAATATCTCAAAGGGTATAACCTACCTATTTTTGTTCATCTTGTTTGTCAAGCTAGTTGCTCTAAATACTGGAGAATCCTGATACAGAACAATTAACTTCATAAGTTCTCACTGTAAATAACATAAATCAAAGTTTAGACTCAGATTAAGACTGATTTGATTTGACCTGTCAGTCACAATGTTCCATCCGTATGTTCTTGTCTCATTGAACTGCTAATACGCACAGTTCATTAGCAGAATCATAACGATGCTTGCTAACTACAGCTCATGAAATTCTCAGGGGCCGTTTGTAATATGCACAGGTCACTGCTGGAGCAACATGAGCAGACTTTTGCCACAGTGTTTTCTGGAGTTCAGTTATTATCCTCCCATGTATAATGTGAGGGATAGAGTGGTGAGCGTGTCCATCTGTCTGTATCAATCTGTTTCTGGAGCAGAATTCAAGGTCAAGGTGTTATTGAACGTGGTATTTGCCCTACCTTCTACACATTTTCATTTATTTGCCGTACAGTGTTAATTTTTCTAAAAAGTTAGTTTATTATATTAAAACGGGGAAATGCTCTGTTTTGTGAGTGCATGTACCTCAATATAATTCCAGAATCACATTTGTTCTTATTCGAGATGTATCAGGTTCATTTCTGGGTAGTGGGAGAAATTAAAGATGCATTGTCATTTTTTATTTACAGTCTATGATGATAACGATACCGAGGTGCAAACGTAGTGTTGGATTGATTTGTTGGCTTCGGAGATCAGCACCAGGCTTTGCTTCAGTTCTGCATATCAGAGTGCACTTTGAGTGCAGTGAGGCTGTAACATACTTTATTATTCCTCTAGGTGTTCAGTGCATTTGTGTCTTACTAATAAATAGGTTAAATAATTCTATGAAAATAAAGTGAGACCAACCAAGTATATTTAACCCCGTCAGCTTCTGCCACAGAAGGTTCTGTACTTAAGTCCATGCTAGTTTCCCCTTTGGCTCTGTCAGTTTATTCCATTTAGTTTCATATCCAGTCGGCAGGGTGGCTGATTGACTCAGTGAAACCCCGACTTCTTACTCTTTTTGAGCAAAGAGAAAGAGACACTGACATTCATGCTCATTCACAAGACTTGAGCACTTAAATAGAACAGGAGTGATACTGCCAGTAAATCCAAATGCAGAAGCATGGGAGTTTCATTATGATACACACTGTCAAATAAGACTTTATATAGTAGAATGGCACTTAAGAACATAAAGCATACCTCGGCCAAGTCCCAACAATCTGCACATACTCTTATATATCAGTTCTCTAAATATGCCCCAAAAAAATATTCTTATCAAGATCCATGAATGAAACCAATGAGAAATCAACAAATGCCATATCTCATAATGTTAAAATGTGATGGTTAAAGAAATTCCAAGATCTGCACCCTGATCTAGACCATGACCAACAATTAAAGTTAACGTTTCGTGGCAATTTCTCAAGAGGCAACACTGCACTTTTTGTCTTATTTTAGTATAATGTTTTTTAAATGAACCTCACTGCAATATTAACTAAAATTAAGCTTGTTATATTAATCACTGTGCTTGAGACGACATGTTAATTGAGCACCATAAAACATTAACTCATTTATAGTGATACATTTAAAAGCCTTTATAGGGTACATTCTTTAAACATGACTTTAATTTCTGCTTAACATCTTTAAACATAATAACACCTGAGCAACACATTATGTTCAGGTAATGTCTGAACTGCATTAGTGGCTTTAAATACTAAGCTTCACTTTTTCTGTTCTGGACACTATACAAGTTTGGTCTAATTCATGTAAATCGTAAAAAAAGACATAATTAAATAGAACATTATTTTTCTTCAATATAAATCGATCAAATACTTTTGAACTATTAAAACCGTGTAGATTAATATTGGTTCATATTAGCAGCATGTTTGAATGTCTGGGAGAGAATGCAAGTGAATATTGTCAATAATTCATTTTATATACTGGTGTCTGAATCTGCTCCGAGAACACACGGAGAGATGCAGAAAATAATATTCCTGGCTCTGCCGACATTTGAGAGTTCATCACGACAAAGTAGCTGAGAAAGTTGTGCAGGAGAGCAACAGACACTGATAATTAATTTATAGTTGCATGGGTAATTTGGATCTAAATGCTGTAACTGACAGTGATGCATTGTAAGTAAATGTAATTTAAGAGCTTTTAGGGCAAATTATCATTCAACAACATCATATTGCCTGTGTCTTAAAAAGACCAGTACTGAACATGCTCATTGGCATATTAGTAAACTTGCTGTCGGGATCCGTGTGACTGGATTAGACATTAGCGCTTTTATGGATGCAGAATCTGTGTCTGTGAAATGTGGTTTGGTTGGAGGACCTGCACTTAAGAGGAATAGTGTTTTTAAAGTGTCCCTCTATAATTACACTTCACCAGACACATCTTTGCCAAAAGGCCTTTGGGCGAATGACATAGAGACTCTCTCTCAGTTAATCCGCCAATGGTATCGGGTCTTGTTCGCAATTGAATATAACTCTAAATTCAACAGGTGATGGGAGTTGTTCCATCCAATCAGAAATCCCCCTCAGCAGACACAATTTCCAATTTAAACTTCTAAATGTGCCAATAACAGGTTTTATGCATGAACAGTCCTTTTGAGGAATAATTTAAATAGATACTTAGCCCCTTAGTTTTTGCTCAAATGTCTATCATAAATTAAAAAGTTTGATTTAAAAATAAGAAAGCCAAATATCTATAGAATATTTGAAATGAGAGAATATCTGCACATCATTCTTTCTGCATCAAAATACCCAACAAATGTGTCTGTAATAACAACAAACACTTCAAGACTCTTAACCCCACTTGACACTGAGAACAGCACCCTGGTGCTCAGTGCTCAGTTTGTGGTTCAATGAAGGGTTCGGCATTCACACAGTTGCCCTTTGCTGCTGGTTTGGCAGTTCAACCTGGTTCAGTTGAGCAGGATTTTACATGACACACTGACTTTCTTTTCTCTCATTCTCCTCCTCTCTCACAGTGCGGCTCCATGAAAGCATATCAGAGGAAGGATTCCACTATCTGATATTTGACTTGTAAGTGCACAGTTTTTCTTTTTGCAGCTTTAAAGGGATAGTTCACCTAGATAATGAGGGAATAAAAAGATTTTGCTTGGTTTCACTGCATCCTTACTAGGGTTATCAGAGGAGAAGGTTAAACTCACCAGTGTTTCCCTCGAGTGAGGTTAGCTCAGGTAGCTAAGTCAGAGCTGGTGATCAGGATCAAGGTTTATCAAACACTCACAACACATTATTAGCTATTTGGTCACATTGTCAACCTGAAGGCTGATGTCATCCATTACTGTTTTGTTTTGAATGTTGTAGAGAGCGACACATGAAATGCATCACGGTTCTATGACCCTGTATCCTGTACTTTTTCTTCTTCAGAGTTGTTTTTTGGTTCTAACCTGTTTGCCTGAATTACTCCTATATTACTATATGTGTCACTGTATAGTGCACAATAGTTGGCAAAACAGAAAACATTATGTGAAAGACTATTTCTTGGCCAGGTGTAGTCACTTCACCTGGACTCTTGTTCATGGTTACCAGGCAATCAGTAAAAACTCCAGGAAGTCCTGCTATTCAAGTGGGAATTATAACTTATTTAAATCCAGATTGACGGCCTCTAAGTGAATGTGTTTGATTCACTCTGTATTGAATTCTGATCAATTTTTCAATACAATCTTATTTGTGTATTGCCAAATCAAAACATACATTTATAAGGCACTTAAAGGTGCAGAATACAAATTACAGAAAAAAACAACAGATCCCACAATAAGCAAACATTGTGTTGACTGTGGAGAGAAAAAAAACTCCCTCATTAGCTGGAAAAAACCTCTAGAATACGACTCAATTGGCAATTGCTGCGACAAAATTCCTCTTGTTGCTGCCAGGTTTCAGTTAAACAGACTAAATCCATGTTATGGTCAGTTATCAGATCACTGACGAGCAGAGATTTAGATCTGAGAAATATGAAATTGATATTGGGAAATAACCCTCATCCATCCCAACCGTGTGACACATTTAAATTTCATGAACTTGGTTTCCTCCAAATTCTGTTGTTTCTATGAAGTATAAAATATGAGCTGTCCGTCTCATTTCCTGCTGTCAATATATAACTGAAATATGAAACACACTATTGTATATTGTTGCTTTTCTCCATCACTTAACTTCATATTCTTTCTTTCCCTCAATGTCTCCCTCCATGACTCGCCATCTCCTTCATTCCTCCACCTCTCCTGCATATTGTCAGCTATTGTTTACTAATCAAATGTACTAATCTGGCAACTAGAAAGAAACTGCTTCAAACTTATCTGAAACAATGTTACTTCAGGCCATAAAATAGAATATCGGATGTTAACTGCTAAGGTCAAAGCCAAAACTCCTCTTCTTTTTCCCCTTAAAAGAAAATGAATGTGTTTAACAGTAACTAAATATACTTTTGATGAAAACACACTGGACCAAAGGAAAATACTCTATCATGTTTGGGTCACTGTTGAATGCATGCCAGCAATACCACAGGGACCCTGCAGTCCTTTTAGAACTGAATCTGTCCCAATACCAGAGTCATTAAAATTTGCACCAGACTTTTCTATGGAAACCTCTGAAGACTCTACCTGACGGTGTTTTCCACAGCCCATGGAAAAATATCCTTCAATTTATCTTTATTTTTGGGGAAACTGCTCCACTGACCCACTTTAAAAATCATGCTGCACTCAAACGGGGAAACTCCACTGAGTTTCCAGATGAAGGTCAGTTTACAGCTGCCCTGCTCAGACATTATTCGTGTCTGACACCATTGAGACTGCAAGTTTTTACATCAGCCCACATTAGTGTTTTTGGAGAAGTGACTTTGACCATTCTCTCTCTCTTAAACACGTCTTTTTGTCTATGCCAAGCACCTCAGTGTAGGGAGCATCATACCATATCATAGCAAAGAGTTGTTAATGCATCACTACCTCCCTTCCATTCTGTCACACACATTCCAGGTTGAGGTATTTAGATAAGTGCTGTGGACTTGTGGAAAATACCTGTATGTTTTTGTAGTGAGTTTATATTTAGCATCAAAGGCATAAAGTTGTTCTTTTATTCTGTAACATTCTCAAACCTTTATGCTATTTTTTCACTGTAATTCATGTGTTCTTCTTTATAACTCTCTCATTCAGTGTTTGTCCCTCACTGTGGTTGTTCTTCCTCCAGAGTTACCGGCGGTGAGTTGTTTGAAGACATCGTCGCCAGGGAGTACTACAGCGAAGCCGATGCCAGGTCAGTGTGATGCTCTGTTGTGTTGATATTTCAGAGTTAATCTATAAATGTAACGTTAAAGCTTTTTGGCACCATGAAGGCATATCAATATACGATACAACTAATCCAGAAATTGTGACAACCTACATATCAATGTGCGTATGAATCTTTATATACACATGAACACGACCACTTTTCATTACGAGTCACATCTTGATATGCCTTTCATGCCCTAAACTCTCCTCTTTCCACATTTCCTGTTCTACCTAAAGTTGTCCTCTGGTCACGGATCTACTTTCCCAGTGTCACCTTCTCTCCAGTTTATTGAAAATCCACTCAAAAATGGAACTGTATTTTTGTCAAGAAAAGCAGCTTCATCCCAAAGTGCTTTTCAGTGTGTTTTCATCCAACTGGGTTGAAGTTTGTCTTTGAGTTGATTAAGCAGCTCAGTAGATTTTTTGCAAATTAAGATCTAGATGTATATAATTAAGGTTCTGGGTTCTATTTTGCAGTGGATTTTTAAGATTTGTAAAAAACTTGTTTAATTAGTAGTTATTGATATTATTTTTAGGGTAAATTATGTTTTAAAGTTGACATCTGTAAGAGCTTTATTGATGAAAAGAACATGCATGTTACCTTTTTATATATATTTCTCAGTGTTAAATGTCCTTAAAGGAACAGTTCAACAATGTGCTTTGTTGTGGGAAGTTCAACGATAGCATGTCTGCTTGTTTTGTTAGCCTAGCTTAGCATGAATACTGGAAACAGGGAAACAGCTACCCTAGCTCTGTTCTTCCTTGTGAACACAGCTGAAGAACACGGAAAAATGTGTTGTCTCGTTTGTTCAACTTCTTCTACAGTAATGACAATTTCTGCTTTAAACTAGAGTTGGGCTCCTACAATGCCGGTACTTAATGGACTGAATCAAAACCTCAGGAATATTTTGCTGGCCTAAGAACTAAAGCTATCTTGTATCAAATTATTTAGGTTTGGTTAGGTTTTATTTACCATGTGATCTTTGTTATGTGAATATGTCAGGAGTTTTGAATTTGTATTTAAGTTGAGCATACAACTAAACTATTACAATTAATATGTTAAATTTAAACTTTGACTTAGCCTTAGCAATAAAGGGCTGTTCTTTTTGTCAAATGTAACTGAACCATTTTAAAATGATTGATTTAGCACTGGAAGTAGGCTGTGTGAGGTCATCTTGGCAAGTTGCGAACCAAGGCAATTGGAGTGTTGGACAGAGCCAGGCTAGCAGTTTCCCTCTGCTTCCAGTCTTTATGCTAAGCTAGGCTAACAGCCTCATGTCTCAAACATGGTGTCAACCCTCTCTTCTCACTCCGAAAAAGAATAGCAAATAATCTTATTTGCCAAAAATGCTGAACTGTTCATTTAAAACTCTTCCTCTATATATTAAGTGTTTAAACTGGATGTGTTGTGGTGTGTTCTGTCTGCCTGTTTCCTGACATTTACCTGTTCTCCCTCTTCCTCTCCTTTTTGCTTCTGGCCTGGTCTCTCTCTCCTCCACAGTCACTGCATACAGCAAATTCTAGAAAGTGTAAATCATTGCCACGTAAATGGCATAGTGCACAGGGACCTAAAGGTTAGTAAGTGACCACAGTAACGCCAAAAAGACACAGGCCTGCCCACCTGTGGCGCCTCGCCTCGCTCCTCCACTGCCTGATCAGTCGACTAGTTAACCTTTCGCAGCGTGCCGCCTCCTGCAAAAACCTACCCCACCCCCCTCTCCACCGCCAGACACCCTCCACACTGCCATCTGACAGGAGTGTTTAAATAGCCACTTACTGCAGAGCATTGTGGGCAGGCTGGGCGGAGAGGAGGCGCTGGGTCGTGTCGTGCTGGAGGAGGGGGCTGGTAGATCTCATCATGGCCTGCCTCTCCTGTATGCCGGGGCACGAAGTGCATGTAGCATCTGTCCAAAATCATGCTGTGAACCCGCCACTGAGCGGCTGAGACCTGAGTGGGCAGGGGGAGCCAGAGACAGGGGGGTTTATTAAGACCCTTTGGAGGTGATCTTTAGCGCATGACTATTTGAACTCTAAATTCTGACTCCAGAGAGTTTGACATAAAATCTCTTTGATTTGTATTTGGATATCAATTTAAAGTGCTTTAACTCACAGCACCTCCACTGGCAAACATTTTAGCCACTTGAATACTTTGGATCCTTCGATCCCCAAAGCAGTCTTCATGACTTATGAAGGTTTCATTTGACCAAATTACTCCAGACTTTCCTCATCTGTTCAGTCCAACCAAAACAAGTTTGTGGAGGTGATGTGAGTAGCATCTAGTTTGTGACTCGCGATGCTGTGAATCCAGCCTGTTTCAGATTTGAACCCTTACCTCCCTACTCAGTCTCTCAGTGTCTGACTCTGGCCTCTCTGATTGGCCAGGAGCTAACACCACTTCTGTTTTGGGACTTGGGGAGCGAATTGGCCGTGTTTTGTGAGTAGCAGATGACGGCATAATTGCAGCCATGTTTTTCTTTCCAGCATCTGTCACAGTGGCAACACACACACACAACACACACACACACAAACACACACACACACAGAAAGAACAAAACTTGCTGAGTACTATTGAGTAAATGATCCATTTTACCAAAATTGCCCATCAATATAGCCTCTGGTTGGGTCGGTTGACACATTGGTGTACAATCCCCCAACTGTCACACGAACACGGCCAGCAGCTCCCCGAGTGTCAAAGCGAGCTCACAGCCACAGACAGTGAGTGGTAGCTTGTCACTAACCCATGGCCACCTGGTGTTTGCATGCAGTCATTGCATTCAGCAGATCCTAGAGGCTGTGCTCCACTGCCACCAGATGGGAGTGGTCCACCGCGACCTCAAGGTAAGTACAAAAAAAAAAAAAAGAACAAGCTCAGAACACCTATTGCCTCACATCCCAACAATTCTCTTTTTGTTTGAACTTCCTTCTCCACACTGACGTTTCGCTGTCAAAGCTTTATTTCATTTTTACCTACTGAACCCAACTCTGAGACATGGGTTAACATCTCCTAGGTCAGGTCTCGATAAAATATCAGCTACACACTTCCGCTGAATATGCAGACCACTTACCCCGACACCAATGGCCACAATAAAGTTTTGATGTGCTCTGCAGTAAACAGCAGCATATCTTCTCTGTGGACCATGGCAAATAGACACACATCTAGAGAGCATCTATGATGTTTCATATAAATGCATGAATAAGTAGTTTAAGTGAACACAAACAACAAAGGGTAACTGAAGATGAAAACGCCATTGCTCCAATTATAGATTAAATGCTAGCTTTTCAATATTACAGGTACATTATTGACAGGTTAATATGAACAATTTATGATAAGCAGTATAGATATTTAGCAAATAGATATGTATATCCTGTTGGAAATAAATGTGAAGCTTTGGGCTTGTTGGTTTCTTCGTTAAGCAACATGACAACAAGCGGTAGCAGAATCTTTCAGAGCCGGTTTGTGCTTCTATCACACGTGAAGTCAGGGACTCTGTTACCATGAGTGTTCCTGTTCACAGCCGCATTAAAACTTACTTAACACATATAGCTGAAGTGCAAGTCGATGGCCACCTGCATGTTCTCATGGCAGAAGTATTCACATGCACAACTGAGTCAGCTGTAAACATGGCAAAACGTGACAGTGTAGTCCAGTGAATTCTGTTCCTGGTTAAACCATTCTGCTCCCCCACATGTCACACAAGTCATGAGAAAAGACGAGCTGACAGTAGTTCAGTGAAGTAGA
This sequence comes from Limanda limanda, assembly GCF_963576545.1. NCBI lineage: Eukaryota > Metazoa > Chordata > Actinopteri > Pleuronectiformes > Pleuronectidae > Limanda > Limanda limanda. Next base: position 15,819,594 of record NC_083657.1, read on the forward strand.
CTTGGAATTAAGGGACCATGTGGCTTTGATTGTTGCAGATTTTGTCCCGGTCTGCAGGATAGTTCCCTGATTTATTGTTGTATTAAAAATTGTTATAGTAAAGTATATTGTTTATGTTACTAGAATGCATGATTTAATTATATATTTCCATTGTTTCTCGGCTGTAATTTGGAAGTTGTTGCTTTTTTTAGCACAGGTATATTGCTGGATTCTTACCGCAGCCAAGGTGGTTTTGTTTTCATATCCATTTCTCAGTCTGTGAGCAGGATTAATCAAAAACTACTCAATTGAACCGATGTCCATGAAATTTGTAATTTGAAATTTTGTAGAGAGGAGGGGCGTGACCCAAACCTTTAATTTGTGAGCTGATCCAGATAAACAGGAGGATCCAGGAATTCACTTTCTTTTAGTGCATTGCACTGGACTTGCACGTATGCGTTGCGTTAATGCCTGATGGTTGGCGTGCTTGACGCTTGGTGCTAAACAGAAGTACATGAAAGTAAAATCCAGAACCACAATAAAAACACACCGCGTTAGCCTGCTGCTTCAGCTGCCTCTTTTTCCTTAATTGACTGACTAGCGCCTGCGCTTGAAAGTTTGTCTCAACACAATTTGATTGGCCTGTGCCTCCACTGCCACATGAAAAGTTGAGCAATGCTCAATTTCTACCGTGACACAATGCAAGGGAACCAGAGCGTTTGGCAACGCATGATAACGCCCCATTCAATGTGAATAGCATGACAGCAATTACTTTTTCTTCAATAAAAGAAGACGACATAAAAGATCAGAATTACATGTCCTTCAGGGTGGTTCTTGCTTGTCAGGTAAGGGTGTAACCGTTGCATGTCATCACTGAGAGTTATTACAACTGGAAACATTCAGCTGAACTGGATAAGTTTCCAGGACAAATGTTCTTGGATGAAGTTGAAGCTCTTTAATGGAGTTTGTCCCCACAAGCATCTTTCAAGAAGTTGAAACCTACTTCACAAGGAGAAGAAGTGAAGGCATCTCATTGCTGCTGTGGAGCTGTGGAAACTAGACAAATGGTTCCTCAGTGTGAGTTTGTCTTGCAGAACATTCTCAGGCAGATCAATGACATGAGACACGATACCCAAAAAACACTTAAGGACACGACAAGACAAAATTAATTCTCTCTGGAATGTGATAAAACAACCAATACAGACACATGTCACCAATCAGAGGCAGTTCAGGCCATGCCAGGACAGAAATTTGTGTGTTTACAGTAGTTTAGTATGGCCCATAAAGGACATTGAAGAAAATAAAACTAGAATAGGTTCTTGAACTCTGTTTGAAAAACAGCTTCCCTTGTCACCCATAGCACAGTGAGGTATGTGGTGAACTCCGCACCTCCATGGTGGATGCCTCAGAATGTTGTTGAAGTTTGAACACAAGTAAACATCATATTCACATCGGTTTCGTTTGAGGCTGATTTTCACACTGCGGCCTGTTCCCAAGGCTCAGGATTTGCTTATCAAATGAGCCTGGGTGTGTCTGAGGTTTGGTTTACCATCAGCCATAATAAGCTTGCTCTTTGCATTCGCCGACTGCCGTCTCGCTGCAATCTGATTGGCTGTTGCCAGGCAGCTGCCTAGGTTGGCTGCAGAAACCCAAAAGACAAAACAAATATAACCAAAAAACAAACAAGCAGAGAGAGACACTATGGGAAAGCACTGTTTGCCACTTTGTGTGTGTCTGTGTGTGTATTCATGTGATCTCATATCTCACATAGCTGTCTCTATTAAGTCCTTGTAAACCGTGATAGTTAGATATATGTCATGCTAATAGCAGTTAATTTATCCAGGAGCCTCTAGCAGAGATGAGGAGCAGGCTACAGAGATTAGCTCCCCTTCATTTTTAAAAAACTTTTCAGTGTATTCTTCAGACCCAACCAATGCTGACACAATAGACATCACTTGAGGACATTTAGCAGATTTCATATCCCCCTCTGAAGACACTAAAAGCTCAAGGGCCCGGTCACACATGCACAAATGTATCAGCGGCATACCATCGCCTCCTGTTCACTTCCAATCTGTGTAGGCGACGAGGTGAATAAAACATTTGCTTCCTGTGGAAGGCTAATGTCAATGTAGCTTTGCATGGAGTTCAACTCTGGTGATTTGTATCACCTTTTACTCCTTTCAGCATCATTTCTAGTCTCATTTATTTTTCCTCGATTTCTCATAGTTTCTCCCTAGAAAACCTCAGTAATGTGTTATTAATGTGGGATATTCCCTTTCAACGAAAAACAACCTGGGGAAAACATTTGTTTGTGTACAACATTTTGGCATCAAATGCAGTATAATTATCAGTATTAGTCCTCCAAACTACAGCAGGAACCCCAGGCTGGCTCAGAAGGCCACTAAATCGTATTGCTATGTTGCTTGCTGTGTTAGACAGAATCCAATTACACCTATTAGACATCAGCAGCAATGACGGGCCATAAATCCTGATCAATCTGTTATTAACTATACTTTGACCACACATACAGAGAGCCAGTCGTGTCTGTGTGTGTCCTCCTACCTTTCATGCTGTGACCTTATGTGTGTTTCCATGTGTGTGAGGCCTGAAAGCCACATAATGTGGTAATTAAAGGCTGTTGGAACACCTTAAGGCTTTAGCGACATGTCACCAGGTCCAGGTGTCGCAGCAGACTTAGCACCTTCCACCCCTATAGCACCATCTGTGTGATCATGAGGGAGAACCCTTCTTCAAGGAATGCAGCTTATGAGGAACAGCTTTTTACTACAGTTTATTATAAGAAGGGTTTATTGTTGTAGTCTTGGCCCTTGTTTCTATCAGCTATGATTAATTCAAACTCACCAATATAATAACTTGAATGGCCCTTAGTGGACAGCATTGAATCCATGACCCGTTCACCAAGTTTCACCAAAATCAGTTCGATAGTTTTTGCGCAATCCTGCTAAAAGACAAACAAACTGCAATGAAAGCATAACTTTCTCGGCAGAGGTAATGAATTTGCAAAGAGAGGAACCTCATGTAGTGTTTATCTCCAATCTGTAGCCTCATTTCATTTGGTAATATACTCAATGTTGCTTAACATAGAAACACCAGAAACTTCCATGTAATGTAAACGTCTTTATGTTGTGGCCACCAGTTAAAACAATTTTTAACTTAATTTCTTAGAAAACAAGTATTTCTTGCAGTAAGATACAGCAACCACATGGCTCAAATATACTACATTTCCCAAGAGCCTTGGTAGCTGGTGTTATGGAGATGGAGCATCAGGGGGCTAAAGTCATGACAATAGCAAATTTAAGATGCTTTGTCACCGCAGTTGTGAACAATACAAAGTGCAATCGTCTCTTAATGAACTCAGAATCAAAAAGGGGAGAACGTTGTGTGTTTTATCTTAGCACTAAGAAATGTAAAGTTCAGTAACTGAAGGTTTCTTGCCATAATGTAATTTGGAAGTCACGGTTGACTCCTTTCAAGAAATCTTTATGCACAGGCCTGCAGATTTAATTTTGAATTCACTAAAAACAGATGCTTTTGTCACGATGATTCAAGCACAATAATTCAATGCCTATTCAATCTGTGGAAGTGTACCAACTGTGACTCATAGCAAGATGAAGGAAATTAATGTTCTTTCTAGGGGATGACTCTTGTTTTTCTGTCACTCCCCTTTTGTGTAAAGGCCTTAACTAACTTTGACTGAAAATTCGACCAGAATTACAGAATGAAATATGATACTGTAATGGCAAAATTATTACATATCATGACACAACAAGCAATTATCAATTCTGGATGTTTAATTCAAACCGTCTGCGGACGGTTTACAAAGGTCAAGTCACGACAACAGACTTGACCTCAATGGCACAGAGCTCAAACATCACGGTGACAGATATGAGGGCAATGGCAATGAGCTCTCAAAAGTACACTCCATTTATACAATCAGATCCCTCCTCTCCACAGTAAAATACATTTGTCCAATCAGCTTCTCTCCATGTCGTTTACAGGAAGACCAGACATTGGTCTCTGGCGGTCTCTTTGAAGTTTGAACAAGATGCTAAACGCATCTTGTTCCAGACCCTGTGAGTTTCTCAGAGATCTCCTGTCTCTGCAGGTCACACCTATTAGCCTTTGAAGCTCCCTGCTGCAGAAGACTTAATTGGCCCCTGTTGAGAAACCTTTTGTTCACACTAGACTGAGAAGGCCACGTCTATAAGGCCCTTCAAGAGTATTATGCATAGTGTTAACTTGACCTAAACTCTGACTATGAGTCTTAAACACAGAAATACATCTTTCAGTAAACTTCTTTCTATATAAATGTAATCTGTTACATTTGAACATGTCTAAATACAAAATTCCCATCACAATTCCTCCCTTTTTATCAATCTGGGATCAACATCTTTATAACATCTCATCATTTAGATTGGGAATTTTCCAGGATATGTGAATTAAAGAAGTAACACTAGTCTTAGTGCAAAAACAATACAACAGAGTTACACAATTGAAAATGATCAGTTTCTACAAACTTCAATAACATATTTTACAATTATTAAAATGATGTGCATCATATTATCAAAATGTTCACTGTGTTGGTGCCACACTTCGTCCTGATCGTGTGTCGAACACCTCCTTGTTGAAGAACATCTTGTTTCAGAGACATCTTGTATGCTCTGACTTTGATGATCAGAAATTTGATGTTGTTCCTGCCAAGCATTCGTGAGCAGGGAAACCATCTCTTTTCCCTTGAATGCTTCTCAGTCGTATAATCATGTGTTGCTGATCTCCTGTTGGTGCGGTTGTGTTCAGCGTGTAGCTCTTCAAATGTGTTGACTCTCCTTGCAACACCTAAAAATTTCAGACTGAAGCTCACACACTGGCACAAAGCACTTCCCGTCCTGTAGATCCACCCCTGGCTCTGGAAATCCTCCTGCGTTGGCCCTCATCTCCAGGTTGACCTCTGCGACCTTCCTGTCATCTGTGTTGAGAGGCATTTGGCTTGCACTCGTTCCCATGGACGTCGTCTTCTTCTTCCATCCGCACGTCCTTAAGCACAATCCAGTCTCCTGGTTTCAGGTCACGCAGTCCTCTCTCCATGGATTTAGATAGAATCTCCTCGTCTGCCTGTGGATTTTAAAGAGTACAGGAAACAGTTTAAAACAATATCTACCAGTTTGTTTTTCAATGTGTTTTTCAATGTGTTTGTTATGTTTGTTTTTTACTTCCTTCTCTCTCCGCTGTCCCATCCCTGGCGGGATGTGGCATGATGTTGCCTTGTGTTGATACTCATACTCACCAGTATCCATAATGCTATACTTATGAATATGTTACCCTTGTCAGCGGACATCCTTTTGAAATCTTCCATCATGGAATGAGTTCTCCGAACAGTATCTGTTTCACCGCTGGAGAATCCTGTTTAGATGTTTGGGAAACACTTCTGCTTGCATAGAAATCATGTCATAAAACAAAACAGTATTTATTTATTTCCCTAACCTACTTTATTTAACTTAATCTTTATTAAACCTCTCTATAAATGATTAAACCGTTTGTTTTGAGGTGGATGTCAATCTTGTAGAATCTGGATGTCCTTATTTTATTTGTAACTCAAATTACATAACTCTGTTAAAAAAGTTTTATTGAATATTATTTAGAGTGTTTCTTGTGTACACCCAATAACCCAATTCATCTATATCCAGCATATGTTACTCCTCTCTCTTGACACACTGACTCCAGTCATGTGTCAATCCAACCTAATGAGAAAACATACACAGGTTGAACAAAATCATCCATATCCCACATCAAAAGTCCATCGACCACCAAACAAAACACAGTCTATCAAGACTACGTAATTCCTAAACTAATGAAACTAAAATCTACATTCTAAAAAAAATTTAGTTTGATGTAGCCTTGCTAACCGCTCCTGTAACCCACATTAAATGTCAGTGTTAAGAATCATTCAAATGCCTTCCATGTCCTCTACAGACTGCATACTGTTTGCAACCAGTAACACAGTCAAGGCAAGACAATGGTGTGAAGTCAATCTCATGAATGTCTTCTTCAGCCCAAATCACATGCAGAACCCCCATGCAAACAAGCTATCAGTGTAAATCTTGACACTCTCGCCACTAGCATATTTGCATCTCTTTGGTTCATGCATGTAATGATGGGGACGGTTTTCCTTTGTTTCAAACAGAGTCGTAAAACCCCTCTGTCATTCGTTATCACACTGTGATGCTGAAAACCTGTCATCAAACACTTCAGTTTCACAGTAATCAGCTGTTAACCATTTAAATCTGCTCTACTGATAAAGTTAAGAGTTTCCTAGTTAAAAACTTTCTATTTGTAAATAGTAATGTCTATCATCCAAAACAATACTGTATCATAGCTGAACCTCCTAGCTGTTGAAAAGTGAACGTTATTTTCTCCAGCAAATATCATTGTTACAGCATATGACACTAGTAAAGTCTTATTTCAAAGTATCACACATATCACATTATTCTGTTCTCTCAGAAGCTGCCATTGCTCTGAGACTTGCTTGAAACTTTGCATCTGTTGCTTTTCCCCTAAAGGAAAAAGTTTTTCTGTTTAAACAAAAGATTACTCATATTCCACAAGAAGATTTCAGATATTCTTTTCTATTGCGTCTGCTCTTCTGATCAGACCAAAATCATATATGTGTCCGTTTCACAAACATGATAGTACCTGTTATCAACTCAGAAAAATCAATAATGTTTACAACAAACTAAAAATGTCAATCAATTACATCAATTACAATCACAATTACAATCACAATGTGATTTAGCATGAAAGAAAATCGTTTGGGATTAACTTTAAACCTTCCTTTTAAAATCTTTTAATTTGATTAAATGTATTTTCTTTTCTTATAGCCAATGTATCTATCAAAAACTACTGAGACAACACCGTATTTACTATTCTAAATGCAACCAAACTTATTTTATCCTTAATTTACTTACTATATAACCTTTTAAACTAAATTTGTCTTACCAAGTGTTTAGATAAATCTAAGTAAATACCATTTGTGCTCTAATTTGATCTCTCCCCTTGCTCTTTGCAAGAGGATGTTAATTTAGAGGTGAGAAATTTGTCTCGGATCATCCATTGATACGCTTGTGTCAGATCCCCCTTTCTCGTTTAAATAAATGCAGATGTTATTCAACTCTGTCTTCCACTACTGCCCTGCTGTTTCAAAATTTAGCATACTATTCTATCTTCCCCCTAAATTTTACCCAGCAGTAAAGTGACAACAGAGATAAATGTTTGTCTTGCATTTAGCCTCTAACCACATTATTAAACCCCAATGATAAAAATGGATCTATCTACAACTTTGCATATGTTTTTCTATCATTATGAGCTATATAACATTCATTCTAAAAGTAATATCACACTATTCACACATATTTACTGGTGCTTTTAGTTCCTGAACCTAAAAATAGATTTAATTTGTGTGTTTTTAGCAATTAGTTTTATTGATTTCTAATTTAACTATAATAATGTTAACCATATGCTTTATGTGTAACATTAATTCACATGGTGTCTGCAGCTGTGTTCTTACTTATATGAAGTTTTGTTGAACTTCTCTCTCTCCATCATGGTCTGCTCTTGATGGCTGCTCTGTCTCCATGATCTCCCTCTCAGTGGAAATGTATCCAGATCAGAACCTATTTGGAGAGACTGATACCTGGAGATTATTTCGGTTACTTCCTTCTGTATACTGTCTCTTATGTTGACTTCAGTCAACCAACACTCAAATGCTCTCCAGTCTGGCACAAATAGCTCCACATCTCTCCCTCTTGTTGCTTCTTTGCTTCGTTCTTGTTCAATGAGCAATTTGATCTTAAGTTGCTTCAACTGATTTAAAGTTATGTTCCCTGTGTTTGGAAAATCATAGTTTTTTACCCACAAGCCAAACTGTGTAACACTATAATGACCATACTTCAGAACCATATCTTGAACTGTAGGAGAAGAAATCTGTGGTAAATTCATCTCTGTAATGGTTGTTTATCAATTTAAACTCTGATTTATTCAGTAGAATACGAATCTTTTGGGAATTTAAGTTCTACTGATATGGAAAAGACCCTAATGTTTCAGAATTAATTTCTAAAGCCAATTATTTTCCTATTTCTTAAAAAACGTCTATTTTCAAATTCGTTTTAAGATTGATCTGAATCTTTTTCTTTTTCTTTTGATATAAGCCTTTAAAACTTACACATATATCCCAAATATGATTGAAATTATACTCACCTTATTCCAGTGTTGAGAATTCCAAGAAATCCTCTCTCACTCACTCCTCACTTTTTCTTTTTCAGCTGTAATTCTCAGATTAGTCTCATCAAATCATGCATGTTACTTGTATCAAATCATCAACATTTGTGTAACGTTGATAGTAACCTTTCACCTTCAAAACACTTTTTAAGAGACAATGAGAAAAACCCCTTCAGTTATAATATTGCCACTGTAATCACCTCTTGTAATTACTAAGTTTTAATTTTAATTCCTCTAATACAATTCTAAAACTCTGCATGAATCAAATCGCCTTAGAGAAAACTTCATTTCACATTTCTCTTAAACAAGACACATGTAGGTATAAAATGTATGGGAATTTATCAGATTTTCAAACAGATTATTATGCTGAGACGATACAGACCTGGCCTAGGTCTCTCTGTCACAGCTTTTCCTCCATTTCAAAATAATAATACTATGATATATTTATATTCTACTCTTCTGCTTGTTTACAATAACTATGAGCATGCCGCAGCGCCCAATATTAAAGTAATTTAGCATTAAACTCTTTCGCTAAACCCTGTTTAACATTTTGATCTTTTTTTGAAAAGAATCTTAACCTATTAAGCTTATTGTGAATCCTATACCGGTCTCTAAGACCTCCTTAGTATATACACGTCTGTAACTCACTTCCCTGAATGAGTGAATTTCTTTGGACCTTTTTCCTTAAAAGATCTAAAAACAAGAATTATACTTTACCAGAATGAAACTGCTTGCCTGTCCCAGTCGGTTCTTTAGCCCACCTCAGTGAGCACTCCGGATTCTCAGAACATCAGGCCCACTGAAATAATAAAGGTTTAGTTCCAAACGTACTGCCCCGGCGCAATTACCTACCCTCAGCACCGAGAGCCAGAGTCGCTCACGTGGATGTCACTGCCAACAACAGCCAAATGTAATGGCAAAATTATTACATATCATGACACAACAAGCAATTATCAATTCTGGATGTTTAATTCAAACCGTCTGCGGACGGTTTACAAAGGTCAAGTCACGACAACAGACTTGACCTCAATGGCACAGAGCTCAAACATCACGGTGACAGATATGAGGGCAATGGCAATGAGCTCTCAAAAGTACACTCCATTTATACAATCAGATCCCTCCTCTCCACAGTAAAATACATTTGTCCAATCAGCTTCTCTCCATGTCGTTTACAGGAAGACCAGACATTGGTCTCTGGCGGTCTCTTTGAAGTTTGAACAAGATGCTAAACGCATCTTGTTCCAGACCCTGTGAGTTTCTCAGAGATCTCCTGTCTCTGCAGGTCACACCTATTAGCCTTTGAAGCTCCCTGCTGCAGAAGACTTAATTGGCCCCTGTTGAGAAACCTTTTGTTCACACTAGACTGAGAAGGCCACGTCTATAAGGCCCTTCAAGAGTATTATGCATAGTGTTAACTTGACCTAAACTCTGACTATGAGTCTTAAACACAGAAATACATCTTTCAGTAAACTTCTTTCTATATAAATGTAATCTGTTACATTTGAACATGTCTAAATACAAAATTCCCATCACAATACCCAACTTGCTTGTTTAGGGCTATAGTTAGGGAGCTTGGTCTAGGGAACACAGTGCTTTACACGGCAACATTTAAAACTTATTTTTACCTCCTTCCCTCTTGTCCTTCATTTGACCCTTTTTGCCTCTCTACTAGGTTACATGGTTGTTTTCCAGGGCTGGGATTGGGTGTTTTTGAGGTGGGCTGTGGTGAAGAAAACCAGGGTCGAGCGTTTGCAATGACTGCATGATGCTGATGAATGCATTTACCCAAACTCCTCCCGCCATCCCTTTTTTGCCCTCCTTTCTCTCCTCCCCCTTCTCAAACATCTGACTCCAGCATGCCCTCCTGAACTGCACGACTCAGGATTCTCAAATGCTCTACTAACAGCTCGAGCAAACACAAACACTACACACACACACACACACACACTCTCTCACTGATCAAAGGAATTCCATTGTTCGTCAGTGAATGGCATGGATGATACCTTCTGGAATGAAAAGCAAAGATAATTATGAAGTGTGAAGATGATGTGTCAACAGTGTTTGGAGAGCCTCATGACCCATAATTCTTTCTGAGCCTGTCACATATTTGCATTTCCATTCAGATTTACATAAATCTGCTCTCATATATAGGCCTGAAGATATCCAAGTTCTTAATCAAATTGGCTGAGTAACTAGAGCGGGATCTTTATTACTTGTTTTAAAGGACTGATAGGTTCAGTCGAGGCAGTTAGAGGCAACTGGGTGTAGCTACTCAGACCTACATGTATTTTTGCATTTGGTTTCATAAGCAGTCATTTGACAGTTTCTATACTTCTTGAGTCCAACAAATCTTTGCATTGACAGATTGATTGATGTGTTCTAAAAATCACCATCCAACCTGATGTGCCTCTCAGATATTTTATGACATGATCAAAAAGTGTTTTTAGTGACAAATGAAGGAAATGTGGTTGTTTAACTAAAACGAGGACATTTTATTTGAGGAAAACAAATGTTTTAGATAATAAAGATAATAAATAATAAACACAGCAGAACTCTGCGTTGTGCTAAGAGAAGAGGAAGCTCGTCAACATGACCCAGGATGAGCAAGTCTTTAATAATCTGAGAGGCAGTGGACAGCGGCCTCCACTTCCCTGATGGCTTCCAACTCCACCCAACCAGGAACCTGCAACAAAAGACTGGACACACACACAACACAATAACAGCACAACACACAGAAGCCCTGGCAGAGGACCCTAAAGTTTTAATTAAACAGATGTGATTTAAATTGTAAATATATCAAATTAAACCAACAGTTTAGCAAAAAGTGTGTGATACAGTCAAGTTCATACATTTCCATGGAGTAATCCTATAGGGACAGGATTATAACACATGAGTTATGTTTAAAGGCAGGTACTAATCCTTAGTTCTCAGATGACTGGAGGTCAGATTTGCATTTGAACGTTTCTTTTATTGCTTTTAAAAAGTGATAGCACCTTCATTAGGAAACAGAAAGAGGCTTCCCTTATTATGATCTCAGAAGCATCTGACAGGTTATTTTATAGTTTCTAATTTTATGAGACACAGAGGTTTTGAAGCGTGTTAGTACTTTTCAATATTCCCCTTGGTCTTAAATTCTATTCTAATTTCTGGGGATTTTTTTTTAAACTCGCATCAAGTCAGATACAGGTTCATTGTGTCTTATTTATGTGGAAATGCAAATACATACCTCCATGTAACACTACACATATTTAAAGTGAAGTAATCTGATAGAATGAATGTATGTGACAGCCTCACAATGAATAATGGCTTGCTGTATAACCAGGGTACACGTTGCTGGAAAGATAGCTGGGGTTAATTGTTGCAGAATAAAAGCAGAACATATTATGTTTGAGCTCACTTATTTCCTGCTTCCAAAATGTAAGCAAATACATTATTAATTCTCTGCCAACCGCTCCTGAAGCCGCCTCCCCTATTCCACTTGCTGGGGTTTGTCACTGCTCGCCTCTCTCACCCGGTCCTTATCTACCGGTTGGGCTTGCACGGCCAACTTGATCGCAACCTGCGAGCATCTTGTTGACAGACGTCCACCTGTGCTGCTGGGTTGAGGTCAGCCGTAGCCCCTGACTTGAATCGCAGTGTAATCATGCTAAACATGAGTCAGTGGTGTCCGTCTCTGTCTCACCTCCCTCCTCTAGACACTCACAGTATCTGTTAGACTTGACACCTGCTACACTTGGCCTCCAGCCATTAGTGCTAACTGCTAAACGCCGACACTGTGTATGATATCATTCCTTATTCTTATTACACTGTGAACTATAACCCTGCCTGCAGTGTTTAAAGTTACTTAAACACTAGAAAGTCTTTAGCTCAGTCATTTCAATTTTATAATGGAATCGCTATGTCAGAGCAAGGTACTGAATGTTTTCCCTTGCATACTTTTACTTCAAGCCGGAGAACTTGCTCCTCGCCAGCAAGTTGAAGGGGGCGGCGGTTAAACTGGCAGACTTTGGCCTGGCCATCGAGGTGCAGGGAGAACAGCAGGCATGGTTCGGTGAGTACGGACAATTCTTCTTTTCATAACCTGCAGAAATGTTAGGATACATATATAAGTGTTCTTGTTAACACAGTTGAATGAAATATGTAGTTGACATGGTGAAGTTGTAGGATTTTTACCTAAAAGGCTCAAGTTCACCCTTCACTGGAAGTGGATATTGAAGTTGGTTTTATGTATGAACTGGTTAAACTTTTAAATTCAAGTATGTGCTTTCATAGACATTATATATCAATTTGCTGCAAAAGTTGGAATAGAACAATTACGTTTTTGTCCCAGTTTTCTTTGTCTTTTAACGTCAAAATCAAATGAAGATTTACAGATGGGCCAGAGCCCAAGAAACTCCCCTGTTACCTCACACCTATCTAAAGGGACTGGGTGTACCACTGCTCTTGGCTCTCATATCAAGCTTGGACTGGATGGATATCGGGTCTATTTCTCTCCCTATCCACTGAAGGACAGAGAAATAATGGGTCTGTTCCCCCAGCTCCAGCCTCACATTGTATTCTGACACCAGTCAGCTGGAACTTTGTTTCAAAGTAGGCTGAGTGTTGCTGGTCGTGAGCCAAATTTCCCACCCACAGAGGTAAATGGTAAATGGATTTGTATTTATATAGTGCTTTTCTAGTCTGATGAAGACCACTCAAAGCGCTTTACAGTACAGTTTCACATTCACCCAGTCACACACACATTCATACAGTGCATCTACTTGCAGCACTTTGTTATTCTATGGGGGGCTATTGAGGGTTCAGCATCTTGCCCAAGGACACTTCGGCATGCAGATGGTTCAGACTGGGGATCGAACCGCCGACCTTCAGGTTGGAGGACGACCACTCTACCCCTCAGCCACAGCCGCCCACAGCATGTTTCCTTTTAACCTCGGCACATAAACGTCACTTTATTGGACCACTGCTCCTCTCTACGGCAACATGAAGTGTTTGTCTTTTTACTGGACAACAAGCTTCTATAAGACTTCAATATATAGGAGGGGTTCAGGTTTAATATTGGTCTGCGTGTGTGTGTTATTGCAGGTTTTGCCGGGACACCAGGGTACCTGTCTCCAGAGGTGTTGAGGAAAGATCCCTACGGCAAGCCAGTGGACATGTGGGCCTGTGGTAAGATTTTCTACCTCTCATTTCTGGAGAAACCCAGCGGAACAGGTTTATTAGATGCACACCAATGCATTGGCACGAAACAGCCAATCAAAGGCTTTTCCTGGGGATGGGATGCTACACCAACAAATAACTAGTTGAAATAAAGGTTTCTTCATTTTTCTGTTAACACCTTTAATCTCAGTATCTAACCCTACAAGACATGGTCTTACCGATATATTGTATAGTATTATTTGCAAACCTCTTGTCCAATCGCAGCACCTGACTACAAATTATAGTGTGTGCGTGCGTGCGTGTGTGTGTGTCCTAGTGTAGTTCATGTACCACAAAGGGCTCCTGCCTCTTGAATTAATCATCACTGATGTTCATTACACACACTTCTGATGGGCCAGGCCACCTGGGTCTGAGAGGTCAAACACACACTGTCTGAAAACACACACTCGTGCTCCTTACCACACACCTGTGCCTGCCCACTGGGTCCACCGAAACCACAGCCTGTGTTGTGTTTGTGGTCACACTGCCGCCGTCAGACAGAGGACCTTTCATCTTTTCCTGGCAAAAAGCCAGCCAATGGAAAACCAGTTGTCCCTGATAACACCCGCAAACTTTGGCACAGGTTTGTGTTTGTTACCACTGTTCTGCCTGGACTTCCTTGAGGGCATAATTAGGAAGGGAGGCCCACAAAGCAACCCTTTAAATAGACATGGAATTTTTTAGCACTAATTAAACACCAGCAAAACATAATATTCTTAACATAATAAGTCAATCAATGTTAAAATGTGAGTGCCTCAACTAACTACAAACAAACCAAACACTGTCCGGGAGCATCCTGAGCAACAGGCTCCACAGGGTGGATCCTTCCAGGCCCAACATATACCATTATTCATTAAGCTTGAGTAAGAAACTGATTTCAAAGAGGTAATGGGGAAAATGTCAAGATATTATATTTAGTAAGTACTCAACCGAAAAGCTTATTCTACACATGGTAAAAAAATATTTTCAATCTTTTTAATCAACCGTAGAACATTTAAGTCTGTAGCTTTGTGACTATCCTGCATCCTAAGGCCTTCACACTTTGCTGATATTTACTTAGACATCATATGAACATCTTTCCTCACGTGTTTTGACTGTGTTCCTGTTTCCCCATTGTGGGACTAATAAAGAATTGTCTTATTTTCTGTCTTAAATTCATTTCTGCTATATTTATTTCTGAGCATCTGCTTGGACATCTGTAAGTACTAACACACATTGTGTGCATGTGTGTGTGTGTTTTGTAGGTGTGATTCTCTACATCCTCCTGGTGGGATATCCACCTTTCTGGGATGAGGACCAGCACAGACTCTACCAGCAGATAAAAGCTGGCGCTTATGATGTGAGTTGTATAGTAACTCTTCTCTCTCTCTCTTGTATCATTATCAATGATACATGATACAATTTCTTACAGGAAAGTTTTTTAATCACAAGTCAGCACCAATGGTCACTTGCTCTCAAAGATGAACTCACTTGAGGTCAGGTGACCTGGGTGGTGGGACACTGTAAATGGTTTCTGTGGCGTCTCTCTGTTAACAGTTCCCGTCACCCGAGTGGGACACGGTGACTCCAGAGGCCAAAGACCTGATCAACAAGATGCTGACCATTAATCCAGCCAAGAGAGTCACTGCCACAGACGCACTCAAACACCCCTGGATCTGCGTACGTCTCCAGACACAAACACCCACTCGTACATGTTCATGTCTTCTCCTCCTTGAGTCCGGATAAATAAAAGCACTTCCTTACTGTTTACAGCAACGCTCCACTGTGGCGTCAATGATGCACAGACAGGAGACTGTGGAGTGCCTGAAGAAATTCAACGCCAGGAGGAAACTCAAGGTAAGTGACAACAAGTGCTTTTAGACAAGATGAGGCAACCCCTGTTTTTTGTTCTAGGAAAGAAGAATTATTGCTCAGTTTTTGCACTTTTGGGAGAGTTAAGCGAACAAGTTTTTTCCTTACTCTTGTTGAGGGTTAAGGACAGAGGATGTCACACCATGTTAAAGCCCTATGAGACGAATTGTGATTTGTGAATGTGGGCTATACAAATAAAACTTGATTGATTGATTGAAGTCTTTTATTCTTAAACATCGGTCACCTCAGTCTTTTCATAAGTCTTTTGTAAACATTAAGGTCATAAAGTTTCTGTTCATCCACAGGGTGCCATCCTGACCACCATGCTGGCCACTCGCAACTTCTCAGGTAGGAATCATCCAGTTATGACATGTGACACCAGTACTGCTTTTAGTATTACAATCTGAAATATACCCAAACTGAAGTCAGCTTCTCTTTTGCTTCTGTCTCTGTTACATTACATATCTACATATTGTTAAAGACTCTGCTCTCTTGAGAGCTGCTGTTTTTTCAAACTGTTCTGGCCTTTAGAGCCTGTTAAGCTTCATCCATCCTCTTTTATCATCTGCTCTCAGCAGAGAATGAATGACCACATGGATCGATAAAGTCCTATCTTCAGGTCCATTTAAAGGGCAAACCATTCAAACTGAGTCCAGCAGTATTGATTATTTTCTCTTTATGACAAATGACAGGCAAGCTTATGGTCTTTTCCTTCATGTTAATTCTATTATTTGTAACGTCTAAACTGCCTACCTTCAATCGATGTCAGTGCAAACATGCCGTCAGTGTTTACTTTTGTTCTTCTTCCTTCCCCCTCTTGTGTGGTAACTCGTATATAAGGTAAGAGTCCTCTGTGTATTTTACACTTCTTCACAGTGTCAAACTACTGTCAGGTTTGGTTCTGAGGCATGTCATGTCTACTAAAGCACCAGTATACGGCTTTCAGCTGACGAAGACGTTCTGTGTGCAGCCATATTGTAGGTAAAACAGCTTCAGACATAAATATCTTCAAATTCCATTGTTTCTGAACTGCAGATAATTGGGAAGTGAAAATTCTTGGATCTTTACCCAATTTTGATGGCGCTTACTTGGCCCATGCCCCATCCTTCCACCAAGTTTCGTGGAAATCCATGAAGTAGTTTTTGCATAAAAAACAAAAAAATAGACTGGGGTGAAAAGCGTTTAATTGTGAAGACACAATTAAACGCAGTTAGAGTACTGTTAACAGTGGATAATATCAAATACATTCTACGTGGGGATTTTAAACTGGTTTTGAGTCATGGCTTTTGAACAAAACAATCATAAACACCTCCACCTGATGAGATCATTTCATCTAAGCTCCACAGACCAGTTATCACAGTAGGCCACTTTAACACTATCCACCTTTTCACATTTCTCTCGCAAACATTTTCCTCCAGTATGGCTGCTAAAAGACCTGATGTCACAGAAAAGCTGCTGTCAGTTAGTAAACATGCACATGTCTGTGGTTTGACAGTAAAACCCCTAACTGTCGTAGAGGATGCACAAAAAACAAACACATTCTGCTCTCCTGCAACCATCATCCTCTCTGTCTCCAACTGTGCTTGCATGTTGACCGAATAAATATGAATTATAGATAACAGTACTTAGAAAATAAACTCCTTTCATATAATTTCACCTCACTCCCCCTTCAACTAAATAGTGTTTGTATGTTGTAGTGTGTTTGAGATAAGACACATAAGTGCACGAGTGAAAGTGGGCAGGGAAGGAATAATAGGAAAAAGACAAGTTAAAGAGACAATTCCCTGGACAGTTTTGTGGTGTCTACTCAGCACTGCTGTCAGTATCTAGCCTGTAGTCTCATCTGATGAATCTAATTCCATGTGCCAGACTAATTCACTAAGTTTCATTTCATCTCCTGGCTTGATTTGCATTTTTCTCTTCTGCTTCCAAATCTAACAGGGCCCTGTCTGAGGTCGCATGTAATTGGCCAAATATGAATACACATTGTGTGTGTACGTGTGCGTGTGTGTGCATGTGTTCCAACTGGCAACTCAGTTCCTTCCATTGTTTTTTTTTGTTTTTTTTTCTCAACAGCAGCCAAGAGCCTGCTGAACAAAAAGACGGACGGTGTCAAAGTAAGTCCAGCTTCAATCTCACTCTTCAAACTTGGCTCCTCTCATTTCCTGTACAGAAAGCTTACATGTCCTGTACTACTGTTTTTACATGGATCTGTACCTTCTACTGCACTTCAGCAGCTTTAGCCTCACTTTAAATATGTTGTTTAAGTGTTGTTTCTCAAATTCTGTAGCATTGTCTATGAACAAAAAGCCACACTACAGCCTTGGTAATAAAGGAGATTGGGGTGCAGCAGGGAAATTAGTCTTTCCCAAGTGGATGTGACACATTTCTCAACAATGATCCCCTTCTGCAACATCTGTTTGTTATCTGATATGAGGAAACTGTTGGAATAAGTGATGACTAAATGTGTGTGTGTGTCCCTTGTACTTATATCTTTGTGAGGACAAATTTAAGCACGGAGTGAGGACATTTTTGGAAAGTGAGGACATTACTCCGAGGGTTAAGACTAGGGGGGTTAGGGTTAGAATTAGGTTTAAGTTAGGTTGTTAGTGTTAGGTGTCCTCACTAGGATAGAAGTGTGTATTATTGAGAATATTTGCCTCTGATACCTCTGAAGTGCAGACAATTATGTGGATAATTCACAGTCCTCTATTTCTACTGGGCTATTTGTGTTGTAGAAAATAGTTAACAAAATCTGGCCACAGCTGATCTTATTCATGTGAGTTAAGGGCACATCACCTTTTTATTCATTGTGCTCAAGTGTAAATGTAAGATAATGCACTTGTGTATGACAAGGAAGGGAGGGAAACACATAAATGCTAATACGCACAACAGTTTAAAGCTGGTGCTTCAGCTGCTAAAAGCTCCACTTTGTTCCCCAGCTGCTCTCTGACTGTCTGTCTGATGTTTGGTGCTGAGCAGGTGGTGAACAGTGCATCAGAGCCTTTTCTATTTAAAAATAAATTAATAAATTAAATAAAAAAAACTGACATCTGGAGGAATCAAGGTTCATGAGAGTGAGGCTTTTCAGTAAGTGTGTGGTGAATCTACAAAGAATTGTTCTCCCTTCGCTCTCCAAGTTCCATGTTGATTGTAACTCTGGTTCAACTGATTTCCTCTCTCCTCTTTCATCAGAGATGCATGAATGACTAATGTGTCTTTCTTATTCTTCTTCTGATGAGCTTCTGGTGGCGGCGGTCTTGCATTTTCAGTCACAATAATTACTGTTTGTCATTTCAACTGCCCCACCTGTATAATCCAAATACACCACTGCTGCTGCTCCCAAATGTGTGTGTGGTAATCTACTGAATATACTAGGCTTAATCACAGCAGTTTGTGATCAACAGGTAATACAAATGCTAATGTGATTTTATTTTTTAAGACCAGTTTTGACCACATGACTAGTGGAATTATTGTGGCCTTATTTGATACAGGGATTTATTCTCTGCAACAGCCACTTAACCTGCTGGGTGCATTTTTCAGGATATGGTCTAAAAAAAGGTATTATGTGTGTATGTGAGTGTTGGTTGCACAGTCACACTCAGATTCATTTCTGTTTTGTCGTGGTGTGGCTGCTCAACGTAGAAAAGGAAGACGGACAGTACAGAACATTTGAGGGTAGGCCTGAGCTCGCTGCTGCTTCTAGCCAGATCCAGACACCTGCATTGGGTAGTTAGCTGTAGAAAAGCCCTTGTGTTTAAATGCTGCACACTGCTAAAGGCTGGGGAGGACTTACTTACTGAGCAGACTGTATAAACATACCAACTCTATATGTAGCGTTTTCACAGATTACAGACTAGATCCAGACTCTACTTTAAACTCTCTGACTTCAATGATCAGAGCCATAGCTCAATAGCTTTTTATCCTGACTACAGCCCTGGATCTGATCTTGTTAAACAGCAGCAATCATGTTTAATGCCCAAGTGGTTAATTTATCCACCTTTCCCAACTATAACACTTTGTGTCTGTGGCAACGCAGAGCTGATGAGACAATCCACTTAAAGTCTTTTATCTTCTATTTTTGTAAACAGGAGGAGATGGGACTATGAGTGATAACAGTTCTGTTTTAAATTAATCTTTTACCTGAGACAGATAATCAGTCTGTCCCTTTGGCAAAGACATGTATTCATCATTTTGACTTTTAGTCATTATCAGCAGGCATACTGATGCTTGGTCATTGTGTTTTTCTCTGGGTATACAAATGGAAGGTTTATACAGAAACGTTATCATTATCCAGTGCAGGAGTTTGGTTTCAGACTCACAAATCAATGCCATTTATTCACTGATGTTGAAAGAGTCCAAATACGAGAACACAAACTTCACACCATCTGTGTAAAACAAAAAGCACCAACTTGCTCTGAACTGTAAAGTAAAGAAAGTTGTGATTATCAGGTAGTTTTTTCAATTTTAGTTTGCTTCATATAGTGCATCCCCAGCCTTCAAGCAAAAACTTAGAGAAATTACAGACTCTTTATTTCTTTTTAAACAAAGTACAAACCTGGAAATTTCTAGATTTGACCCTCCTCCTTGTACGTTCTGAGTTGATGGGGAAAAAAACTACAACCTGTCATGGTGTTGTAGTACTACAAGTAAAATAATGTTTTACCTTTAGTATAATATCATAGTAGCTCGTAGCAGATTAGCACTTCATACTGTTAGTCCAGCATGTTGTTTTGAAGAAAAACAATTGTGGAACCTGTTACCTGGTGTTCATCTGTTAATATGAGTCTTGTTTAGTTTTCATCATTGCATGTCTTGGAACACACATCAATTAGGTTATTAGCGTTCCTGTTTTTGGGATTTTGTTGTTGTTTTGTTATTGCAGACATGTCTGATCCCCAGAGGAACAATCCTGACTCTTTCTTTGACCCTCTACCTTTTAATCTTTCAAAGCCACCGGCTCATCTGAAATTTTAATTCATCCTGTGAAACATCCCCATTTCTTTTGGATGGATTTGGGATGACGTAATTGATCTCATGACTTCTTATCTACTTTAAACCTAAGGCTGGTATTTTTGGTTCAGAGTGAAAAGTCCCTGAAACATCAGATGTATTCCAATGGTATTTGGCCAAATTTTTTTTTACACATTTTAGCACGCTAACATGCTAAACTAAGGTTGTCAACATTTCTATTTAAACATCAACATGTCACTATTGTGATTATTGGGCGGCTGTGGCTGAGGGGTAGAGTGGTCGTCCTCCAACCTGAAGGTCGGCGGTTCGATCCCCAGTCTGAACCATCTGCATGCCGAAGTGTCCTTGGGCAAGATGCTGAACCCTCAATAGCCCCCCATAGAATAACAAAGTGCTGCAAGTAGATGCACTGTATGAATGTGTGTGTGACTGGGTGAATGTGAAACTGTACTGTAAAGCGCTTTGAGTGGTCTTCATCAGACTAGAAAAGCGCTATATAAAATACAAATCCATTTACCATTGTCATTGTGAGCATGTTGATGGTAGCAATCAACCGAAAAACAGCACTGATAAAGCTTCACAGAGCTGCTAGCATGGCTTCAGATACGTTGCTTGTCAAAGTGTATTTTGTGAGGGGATTACGTGTCATATTCAGCCATATGGCATGTAATCTCCTCATGCGTTCAATCGTGGATCCTTGTGCTAAGTAATAAATCTGTCAAATGAGAACTTCAATGTAGATTCTTGTGAAAAGGGACAGTTGTTTTTTTGCCAGAAAAACGCACAAAACTCATCATTCTCTTGCCAGGTCCCTTATCCAGGTCTCATAGAGAACAGTTTGAATTGAATTCTACAGAGTAACTTGGTCACTTGGTTTGCTTCACACTGTCATTATGTCTAACACTGGATGCGGGCCCGTGATAAGAGATCTCCAACTTGGTTTATCAACTCTTCACTTTGTGTAGTATGTTATATATATTTTTATTTATTAATTATCATTTCACTGTATTTTTCATGGTGGACTGCTTTGAGTTTGATTAAAAGTGGTTGATTTGCTCGACCTGTTCGCACTAAAAACTGAAGTTGAACTGTTCTGTGCTGGTCGGATCAAACAGGTGTGAGTCGCCGACAGGAACTCATGAGCACAATGCTCCACTTTTCCCCACCACAGCAGGTGCTCGCATTAGTGTTTGGACACTAAGCCTTGTCACTTCTGCCCTGTCCCGCCTGTCTACCTGTCTGTCCACTCTGTCCCTCCAGATCAACAACAAGGCCAATGTGGTCACCAGCCCCAAAGAGCCTGTCCCCACTCCTTCTCTGGTACACTGTCTGCTTGCCCTCACTGCCGGCATTGCTGCATGATTGTTTGTCTCCGTCTAACTGTCCATCTGTCCATATTGTCAGCAACATTGTCCTCAATACTCAGCTCGGTGGAATTCTACAGCTATCTCTCTTTATTGTTGATGGGGATTGGGTCTTTTTTCTTTCTTGTTAAAACTTTCGGACCTCATATGTCTTTGCTGGGTGTGTAGCATGAGCTGTCCACACGCAGGGGGGGGCTTCATTGCACTTCCATATTGCTGTACATGGGCTACATTCCCCTTTGTTGTTGATGACTGTAATGGCAGTACTGGGGCCATTGCATGTCTCTAAGGCACTGTTGCTACAGGTGAGACTGAGTCAAGTAGCCATATGAGAATATGAAGTCAATCCCTGAAGCTTAATCTGTTGCTTTTGCACTTTTAGCGAGCATAGAATACTACAGAGCTTTAAGCCTAGCTTTACATTTTTTTTAAATTTGAGCATTTATTGTGTTTTGTTGGAACATGAGGGACAGTTAACACCTTTACAACGCAGTAATTAACACTGCATTTTATCTTCCAGCTTTGGTCCCATTGTGAGGTTGATTTGTTTGAAATTGACAAATGGGCAATCCTCCCACTCTGTACTGAACATAGGGACAAAACATTTATATCAAACTTCTCCACCTACTGCTGGAAAGAAAACAAATGAGTCTATGCCTCAAAATTATGCATTTTTCCTTTAAGGATTTAGCTTTCTACCATTGATTCAAACTACAGTGCACATGAAGTGCCAGTTGGCTAGTCAGCACCGGTGTACAGCAAAGAGTTTTGCAATAGCATACTTGCGAGTGGGAAGCTTCTGTTAACCTTTCAGATTTGTTTAACATCTCACATATTGTTTTGACCTTTACAGGTTCATGTTTGATGTGACTGTAACGTTGTGTGTGATTGCTCTGCCTTGCATCTGAAACCGTCGCGGGTGTTGTAGCTTCAAGAAGAATGTTGGATGTCAGGAAAGGCAGATATAGCGGGTCATTTACAATGGTGTCTGTGTTTCATGTCAGTTTTTTGCCATCTTGTTGTCAGTGCTGGGTGAAAGTTAATCATCTGTGGTGAAATACTTGATGTTCTGTACCTGAAGTTCATGGAATAGTCAGAACTTGTAACATCCCGTCTGGCTGTATGCTGCAGAATGCTGTAGTGATTCTGTTCCAACTTAATTTTCCCCTAATGGCAAATACGTCAGTTACCCTTACTTCCTTCACAACTTTTATGTCCTTTCCTTGCAAAGTGTTTTCCTGTCCAACTTTTTCCCCTAACCCACTTTTGTTCTGCACCGACCTCTCAAATCAGGAGCCTCAAACCACTGTAATCCACAACCCAGCTGACGGAAACAAGGTATACAGTGGGTCAGATAGTCTGAGGCTGTGTGTGCCGTTTGTCGAATGAGAAAACAAGGGGCCATGGGACTTGGGTTGCATGCTGTTATAAACTGTTGCATGTCTAATAATGCTCATCCATGTTTACAGTTTTGTGTTTTGCTCTGAATTTTGTAAGATCTTGTGTGGCAGAGAGTGTGAGACATTTGACGAGCGTGTGCTGATGTTGTCATCATAGCATCACAGTCACTATTGCCGTTGTGTGACAGTGGGATTATGCATGTTATTGGAATATAACGTACTCCATGCAACCGAGGATTCGAAAAGCTGTTTCTCAAGCCAAATCCTTTACAGAGTAGCCTGGAGTTTCTTCTGCTTCTATATATGGATCTACATTATAATGTATAATCCATAAGAGAGAAAATATGTGCATGCTTGTGTTTTTTGCTTTGTGCAGTGACATGATGGTTTTGTTGCTCATAGTTAAGCATAATGGGTGTCTGTGCATAGTAAGAGTGTCCAAGTGTGTTTTAAGTTGTTTTTAAGCCCTTCATAAGTACCAGTACAATATTCTGTTTACCCTGTGTGTTTGTTAAAATCTGATATTTGTTCATCTATTGTACAAGTAATGTGTTGTGTAACATAAAATGTTACGTATGTGTCAAAGGGATGAAAATAGATATGGAAAATCCTGGTAAATTTAGTCTTTATTCTTGTCAACACTTGTACAATGTTCCCATGTCATTCTTTACTTTGTTACATTTTGTTAAAAGTATTGTAGAATAGACAAACTGGTTATAGAAAAAAGATGCATGTGTTTTGCACATTCAATTATAAGATTGTATTCTCTGCTGAGATGAAGTTGAGACAGTTCATTAAGCTTGAGCGGTCATACAGGTCACTAACAAACCAACAGGTAATGCTCAAACTCATAAAGAAAAGCAAACCCCACCAAAATACGAACCTATAGTAAACTTCTATTACATCACAGACCCATTTTCATCGCCAATTTGACCAACTGTTCTGTGGAGAGATGTTGTTGAATGTCTGAGTTCAGCAACAGGAGCTGCTGTAACTCTTGTGTCCCTCATGTCCTCAGCACGTCTGTCGTCTGCCTGGTTATCCTCACTGACCTTTTTATGCGTCCTTTCACAGGAGTCCAGCGAGAGCGCCAACACCACCATCGAGGACGAGGACGTGAGAGGTAGGGAGGTTTGGACCAACCAATACAAAGCACCACTCTGTTAGCAGGACTGCTCCCTTGCACCTCAGTAAAAGTCTGTCCACCAATTTTTCCCTCTCTTGGTTACTGATTCTAATTATTGCTAGTTTTGGAACTAACAGTTTTATTGACTGCACCCTCTTTTCTGTTGTTTATTGCATGAATATCTTGCATGTTGTATTATTGTCTTGTCAACATCTTTCATCCCTCATTGTCCATGCTGCCTATTTTTTACCATGTGATGAAACCATGTTTGGACTGAGCCATGGGGCCTTGCTGTGGCCCCTATCCTACTGTTTGTGGTTATTTGGTGGAGCACACTTTTATTTCAATCAGAAAAATCATTTGAAATAGATAATGTGAATAGACAGCCTACGCAGTACTGATGTGTGAAATCCAAAATTTTAGGTGGGACCTTCGAATAGCTACATGACCAAATAACCACCAACTGAATCACTGATTAGGCTGCTTTGGGGTCCAAGACACGAAGGGCCTGAAAACACCCACATTTGGGGCCCAAGGGCAAATATTCACTCTGTATTCCAGCCTTAACTTTTTTTGAATGCTAGTCCAGTATCTTTGTTCTGGAAATTCTGAACTTTCAAAGGAAACATAAACTCCAGACATTTGCAGTTTTATTGTGAGATACTTTTTTAATAAACTGCATAGTGCTCAGGTCTCAATCCTCTGTAGCATAAATAGGCTTCTAGCAGAGTTTAGGTCCCATGTGTTGACTGCTTTGTGACTGAACTACAGGAAACAAAGTGTTGGACTGTTTAGTGTAAGTTTACAGACACTTAAATCCCCGGCACATCAAAGCTTATAGTAGAACAACAGACAGGAACTGCAAGAAGGACCTTTGTGTGTCTTATCGGGGAATTGAGTATTTTCAGCTGGACTCGACCAGGGTCTGTAATTGATTTGTGATTGTGTGCCTTTCCTCTGTGTGTTGTGATTTTACTCTCTACAGCAGCGACCTTTGATAGAGCATAGAATCTATCAGACAAATTAGATTAGAGTTATTCCGTCTTTTTAACATCTTCCAAAGCATTTTCCCATTCCTGGGGCTCCTCACGTTCCTCACGTTCCTGCTCTGTGCGCATCCATACTTCCAGTTTGTACACAGGTCCATTAACAGACATGCTTCATGCCCTTTATAGTGGCCTCCATTGTTGTTCATGGCTGACGGGATCGTCCTTTCCCTCAATGCTCCAGTAACCTCATTCATCAGGGCTCTGAAATTGCTCTTCTTATTATAGTGTTCAGTAAGATGCGTTCCCTTTCTTAAAATTTTTTAAATAAGATAGTCCCGTCCCCCCCTTCCAAAATCATTTCTCTCTGCTATTATTCTCTCACGCACATATTGTATTACAGCTGCTCTTCTGTCTTACATGTGTGCTCTCAATCAGACTCTCAGTTTGAAAAGAGGCTTAGAAATCTTTATGAAATAGGCGGAAAATTTTAATCATGACATCTTTTTGTGAGTTTCACAACAGTGGTCCCCTTGCAGTGGAGCTAGTGGCAGGAATGGCAATGAGGACATATGCTGTTCATTAACACCTACATGTATGATGGACGGCTGGTGGCTGTGTCCTAAGAGTGTTTAATTTCTTCCATACTAAATGGATTTTGTAAAGCACTCAGTGTCTTCTCTTCTGGAAGTTGGTTGAGAAGTGGAAGAAGTGATGTCTTTCATACGGAGCACACATTTCAGTGGTGTAGATTTATATGATGAATATGATGTTCTCGTGGTCACCTGGGGGCCAGGTAAACAAACCAACAAGCTGAGAACACAAAGTTTTAAGTTCGTAGCACATTGTAAAGCTGTGATAGCCCGGAATGGAGACATATGTTGTGGAACTGTCTTGTGCTCTATTTGCTTGCGCTGTGAATGGCGGAAGTTGAGCAGAGCTTAATGTGAAAGAGGCAGCTGGTGAACTTTGTGTGTTTATCTGGTTGTGGATTTTAAATAGTCAATCAATGAAATATTATTTGTATAGCCCATATTTTTGAGGGTGGTAGCATGGAACGCTAGCTTAAAAGCCTGCTAAGTGTGTCCCAAGCATGAAAGTGTGATTGCTGTCGTTTTGACGATCCTGCCAACACCAAGCGTCGGGCCCGCCCAGCATCAAGTGTTAACGCAATGCATAATGTGAGACCAGGCAGCATCACATAACCACATGCCCCAATTGGCCAAAAATCAATTAATGTTGATGTAATAGTGGTGAACGAGAATACAGTTTAACCAAACAACATATATTTCTGTTAAAATGTGACTTATGAAGATCCTATCCAACAGATCCTTGAGGATTTAAGAATTTTTTTTAGGGAAATATGTTGCCTAATATACTGAATCTAAAAGAGCTAAGAGATGTTTTGGTAATTTTTAAAGTGGAAAATGCTAAAAATAATTGCATTTTTTATAAATGTATGTATATGGGTCAATGACATATAGGATTTTCAACAGGCCAATTTTAAATTAAATTTATTATAATTATTCAAACATTATGAAATTATGTGTACACATAAAATCATATAAAAATGTCAAATTATTTGATTTTAGTGTTTTTTATCTAGATAACTTGGACCTGGCCTTAAAAATCTCATGTAGTGTGACCGTCATTTATCTTAAAATAAATTAATTCCTCAATATGCTTTAATTTTGTTACAATTTCTCAATAATATAAAGTCCCATTTGGGGTTAAGGTATGACCCATTTTCTGGCTGCTCTTGTGCTACATCTACATCAACCAAATGTATCTCTCCCTGCTGTTTATTTCTCTCATAGCTGAAAAAGATATGTAATATTATGCCATAAATCAATAAGTAATTTTGGACTAATGATAGATGAACATTTTAATGCAAATATGCATTTTGTCCAGTAATAGAAAACACATAAGATAAAATGTACTTCATGTTTTTAAATGTTTTAACATACCTTTCTCTTCTCCGTGCAAGGTTCTCCGCTCTTGCTACAGAGTCAGAATGACCACGCTGCACATGGCCAGCGGTTTTTATTTTATTTTATTTTTTTTTTCCACTTTATTTATTTGTTTTCACAATTGAAAATGAAATGTCATACATACAGACGTATATGAAGACATTTTTTTGTCCCCCCCCCCCCCCAGCCCAGGGGACAAACAGAAAAGAAAAATTAAATAATAATAATTTAAAAGAAAAAAAAAAAAATATATATATATATATATAGACATCATTGTCATCAATAAAACAAAACAGATCAAAACAAAAAAACGGTTTTTATTTTGCTTGGAAGTGGCATCTGGTAAAATCAATTTAACAGTTATAAATAAACACATAAATAAATAATAAATTACTAATAAATTCATAGTAACCGAGATAAAATTACATGTTACATTTTTGGGGTGGTATGATATTGTACAAATTAAATATGAACCGTTCTTTATGAAATATTAGGAAAAAATACTGTAATTGCATAGAAATATTTTCCAAATAATACTAAAATAAAGTACTTCATTAATTGTATATAAAAAAGCCCCAAAACTCCCAATCTAGGGCATATATGTAAAACACTCACGCACCACATTCGTTCGCACCACATGATATTTTCTAATTCAGTCAAAGTTTACACATTAAGGAAACAAACTAGGTCAGCACAAAAGGTCATACAACATGTTATCCAAATGTGGCAACATACCTGCTGTGAAAATGGCTATTTATTTCCACATTTGAGAGAGAGTTACAAACCTGTCGCTGCTTCCATTGGTCCTTGGCAAAATGGTTTATGACGCAACTTCCTGTCTTTGAATGGATTTCAACATCAAAGTCCCAAATTGTTAATTTCTTGAACAAAGTTTGTTGTATACTTTGATGGAAATATACATGCAAATGCTTTGCAATTTTGCACAGGACTACAAAAGAGAATTCATGCCAAATATGGCTGAAAATTATTTGGAATAGATTTTGAGTCATTTCAAAGAGGTTTTCACAGCAGCAGTCATGGCCGGACGGTCGCACCACATGATATTTTGACACTTTAAAAATCAGAAACCTTACACACACAATATTCGATTGGGAACTTTTTAATCCTTAGGAGTCTCCAAACAGACACACAAACAAGTGTATCTCTCACTTTGTGATTTCTAACACACAAACACTAACAGGCCTATTTAATATAATTCAGCTCGTTTCTTTCAGTCTGGTAATGTGTATTATCATATTCTGTGTTATTCTCTACTCTGTTTGTGTGAAAGCTTTCCATGTAGCAGTGCAGAACCACGTTTCCCCTATTGGTGAAGAACCTCAGTCACAAATGTCTGCATCTTCACAAGCAGAAGGACAGAAGTGACTTTGGTTCTTGATCCATGTGTGCTTCAGTGGTTTGTGCTCAGAACTTCTATGACAATATGATAGCTGGTCAAATCTGTAGACAAGTTGCGTCAATTTGACAAAAGTGCAAAGCCACCTTCACATTATCCAAAGACTGAACTTGTGACATCCTGGAGGGACTGCTACACCTCCCTCTGTGCTGGTGGACGACACTCAAACAAATCTTTTTCGCGACTCTCTCCTAAACTGTTGGAATGTTCCTTTAATAACCTGCGAGGCTGCTGCATCATCGCTGTTCTTATGAGAAAATGGATCATCTCACATCCCTGTTTTTTTGTCTACCTGATCATCTTCCCTCCACCCGTTGAGCTGAGCTGTTCTCAGCTGAGCTGTTCTCAGCTTAAGGAAAGAAATTATTATTCTGAACATTGTCATTTCCTGCTTTTCATGTGTACTTCATTTCACATTTTCATTTTTTCCATTTCACTTTTTCCCTCATTCCTTTTGTGTCCACATGCTGGTCTTCATTTCCTTCCATCCTTCAACCTCTGCTTCTCAGCACACTCTCCATCCTCTTGTCCCCCCATCTACCACCTGAAGCATTTAGACCACTCCTCATCTCACTCCCATTCTTCCTCTTCCTCTTCCTCCTCCTCCTCCTCTTCCTCCTTCTCTTCCTCCTCTTGCTGGTACTCTCCTAGCGTCTGGCCCAGTGGTCAGGAGTTCGTCAAGTACATCCTGTTGGCACTGGTGGCTGCCTACCTGCTCCTCTTCTTCATATTTTCCTTCCTGGTCTTTTTCTCTGACCAACCTACCATATGGTACTGCGGCCCCCATCAGACCCCCACACAGGGGCCCGGCCCCCAGCATGGGCTGCCCCTGCCCACCAAATCCCAGTGTAAGTTCTAATTCGCAGAGGGGAAGCTGTGAGCTTCAGCCTATCCTGATATACAACACATTTTAACAGGAAGTAAAACTGCAACTTATTTCTGAAATTCGGAAGTCCTGAAATTAGAAGATGTAGTTAATAAATTAGTGTAACTTAGTTGAGTCTGTTAACTGTACTTTAATAATATGCATGTTGATCACTATGCAAGTGTGGCAGGGCCACACTTCACTTGACAGACTTCCTGTGTAGCTTCACTGAACCACACCTAAACTATGTGAGTGCAGAACTGCTGTCTTATAGCACCCCCTGCAGGCCGGTCAGGAGCCGTCACAACACCCTGACTTCTTTAACCCTATAAGACAAATTGTGATTTGTGAATATGGGCTTTACAAATACAATTTGATTGATTGATTGACTTCTCTTCAATAGGAGATGGCTTTTGACCCCCTCAGATCAGAAGACTGTGTGTGTGACCCTTCCTCACATGTTGTGGCCCTAGTTTAGATCTGCAAGGACTTTAACAGTGTTGAAGCTGTGGATTAGTGACACAGACTTTCAGGTGTTTTGTCCTTTTTAATTTGTAAGTGCCTACTATATCCTTTGTTTCTTCTTAGCTTTAAATGAGCAGTTAATTGAGGGTTGTTTTGTAGCCTTTGTATGGAAAAGTTTCAAGTTTACTTTCAGTGTGTACTATATAGACATTAATGTGTTTATCATTTCTGCAGTATAATAAGCTTTATTTGGATTAAGTTGGTGTGAACTGGTGCATTGTGAAGCAACTATAAGTAGAACAATTCATTCAAATTAGAAATAGTTATGTATTACACAAGTATTTCAAGTCCCACATAACCAGTTCAATTATTTGGAGACATTTTCCATTACAGAATCCTACTTACTATTATTGAATAGTAAAAAAAAGTTATGCAAATAGTAGTCCTATTTAATGTAAAGTATTGAAATAAGTAGATTTGTTATTGCTCACTATAACTGAATAAAGTAATCTGTGGGTAACTAGTTATAATATCTGAATATGAATCATCAACCAAATTTTCTTTCAGTCAGGACTACTCTCATCAAAGAAATCTTCATTTGAATCAGCCTACATTTTGCAGTATGACTCTGTTCTGGGACCTCCCTGCATAAGTGGAAACCCCAAGACGGAGAGAGCACCTCTCTGTCCTGTCATGGAAAGATAAATATAGGGAGAGCAGCAGCAAGACTCATAACCACAGATCACATCTTGCCTCATAGGGCTTAACAATCTGAACAAGGTGTGACATCCTCTGCCCTTAACCCTCCACCAAGGTTAAGAAAAAAAACACAGGGACCTCAGGGGGAGCATGAAGTGAGGGATCCCTCTACCGTGAAGGACAGAAGTATAGATGTAGATATATACACTTGCTGCAGTCCTCACTATTCAAACTCTTTATAGTAAAAACCTCCAGACAACCAGTTTAGTGTTGGTTCGTGGCTCAGGGGCTTCTCCTCTGTTGGAACTTTCCAAAAGAAGACATTGAACCTTAAACCACTTAGCATGTGGGGGGGAATGTCACTGTGGACAAACGCTATCTGGACTGTTTCGTAAAAATGTTCTGTTCGTGTACATAAGCAAACTTATCTTGTCCAGCTGGTCAACGCAGCGTTTGCAAAGCAGAGTCCACGGAGGATAAACAGTGTTTTCCCTGCGTCAGGCTTTCTACAAAACCAGCCAATCACAGTGGGGTATTCTGTTTTTTCTCTCGTCTAAACGTGTTTCGTGTCTTTACCTGCTGGAGCTGCCAGTTTCAGTCCTGAGCAAAGAGGGAGTATTTAGATGGGAACATGTTTCACCTCCTGGCTGTTAGTGTTTTGGTTTTGGTGTCAGTGGAGGGGATGAGTGCACAGCAGCTCCGACAGCAGCGGACTGTAAGTGTTCAGCTCGCTGGTAACAACAGTGGACTGGAGACTGAGGAAGGTAAAAGTGGATTGTGAGCGAGCGAGTGAGCGAGCGAGCGAGCGTGTGTGCGTGTGTGCGTGTGTGTGTGTGTGTGCGTGTGTATAACCTTCTCATTCATTGACTCCACCATGTTACCACTCATTTACCATATTCTAAGTGTCAGTAGTGGTTATACTTTTATCAAGCCTCAACAACCGCACTTATTCTTTCCATTCATTGTCTCCTAGCTTACCTACTTAGCATGAAAGGTAATTTTTAATGTCGTCCATGTTGATCCATGCCGACTAACTTCCTCCCAGTCTTTCCTTCGTTCATACTGAGTCTATTTAATTTAGTTTGTGTCTCTTTCTTTCCCTGAACGTACCAATGTTGTGATGTTGGATCGGTGTCGTCCTCATGTTTCACACTAATTTCTTTTAGCATTAATTTGTGCTTCTCTTCACATTCCTCTGGAGTTTTGTTTGCAAATCTAACTTTGTCTTTGTCTCTCAGCTCGGAAGCAGGAGATCATTAAAGTCACCGAGCAGCTGATTGAGGCCATCAACAACGGAGACTTTGAGGCCTACACGTCAGTTCAACTGTTTTCATTATTTAAATACGAATCATTTCCACACGTAACATCAAATATTCTCAGTCTTTGCATTAACGTGACCGTTTCCTGCCTGCGTGCTCTCTTTCAGGAAGATTTGTGATCCCGGCCTCACGTCCTTTGAGCCCGAGGCCCTGGGAAACTTGGTGGAGGGCACCGACTTCCACCGCTTCTACTTTGAGAACGGTAACAAATTTCTGTCTCAGTTGGTGTCAGGTACTTTTCAATGTTATTTTTAGATTTTTATTTCGACTTCAATTTGATTTGTGGTTCTCACAATGTCAAAGCCATGACATGAAAACCACGACTTGAAACGTGTTCGATACCACGAACAGTACAGCATGTGTTTACTTGAATAGATATGAATATTTCTTTACGAGGTTTCAAAGTCCTCCCCATCCGTTTAAATGATAGAAAACAGTTTTTGAAATTAATTCTGAGTCTGGTTCCAAAGTCAGGGACAGTCAGGATTTATATTTGCCAGATTGCTTTCTTGTTTTTAATGGAATTATTTTATTATGCTGTAGAAATTCTTGCCATGTGTAAAAATGTTTGTGTTTGTTACAAAAAGCAATCACTTGGCTCATCTGAATATTCTGTTGGCATCTTCGTAACATAAATACAGAACAAATAAAAGCACATTACCCACATGTAAAAAGAACACAAGCACCTCGGCAGAATTTGATTTAATGTAACAATGTAAACAGGATAAACCGGAGTCATCCATGTATTCATGAAATATAATGCGTCCTTGAAGAATACTCTATGGACGCCCTAAGAGGCCAGTTCTTTTTGGCTGTATAATTTGTATTTTATTTTCATCTGTGGAATCAGTTAAATGATGAAATGATGATTACCCACAAAATCCCTAATAGATAGTATTTGTTATAATAAACATTTTGGCCTCATGTTTAGTTTTAGGTTATATAACATTTAATGTCTCGTGTCACTTTCTGCAAAAACTATTTTGAATTAGACCTTCTGCCACTGACGCTTTCAAAAGTCAGGAGAAAATTGGTTGAGTTAACTAGTGTGTGAGATTTAGTGACATCTAGTGGTGGAGTTGCATGTTGCAGCTGAATTCACCTCACACTCCTCCTCCAAACATGAGAGTGAACCTGTGGAAACCTGTAAAAAACATGGTGGCCTCTGTAGAGAGGACCAGCTCCCGATGTAAATACAAAGTAATGTAAAGAAAACAACAATTCATACACTTAAGGTGATCACACACTTTTGAAAACATCACATGGATTATTTTATATTACATGTTTGCCAATAAATCCCTTTCACCTAAATCTTACATGTTTTCTCACTTCCTGACAGAAAATCCCTCTTTTGCCAAACGTAAAATAAATAGATGGGAAGAAACCCTGGAAACATTGTCTCTCTTTCCTCTCAGCTCTTCTGTGGAAAACTTTTAATTGAATGCAGAATATTTGTATGTTAAAGTGATTAGTAGCTGTGATCTTTGGAAGTAGTCTATGAAATGTCATGGTACTAAAAACTCAAGAATACACTTAGTTGAATGAGCTCATCATGCTTTGATGAGAACCAACGCTGATGAAGAGAGTTTATGTGAGGAGGATACAGGAACACATTTCTGTGCAGAGCTTTGCTGTAAACAAACCCAAGTGAAGGTAGAACAAAAAATGGTTGACCTGAAATGTTACTGTAATCCCTCACTGCACAGATGATTACACACACAGCTCGTTTTTATTGCCCCATCTAGCTCAGCATTTAATTTGGCGGTTTTTTTTTAAAGCTGACACTGATATTTGGGAAAAGTCAGATAATACATTTGCCAATATTTATTTTTCAAGTCGAGCAAAGAAAATCCCTTTTATGTACAGAGACACCTTGTAAATCAGACCGGCTCTTCAATCGACTTATACAGTGTTAGCCTCCTGTTCATGTCTGTCTCCCTCTGCAGCTCTGTCTAAGGGGAAGCAGCCGATCCACACCATCCTGCTCAATCCCCACGTCCACCTGATCGGGGACGAGGCCGCCTGCATCGCCTACATCCGCCTCACCCAGTACATCGACGTCGGCGGCATGCCTCGCACCATGCAGTCGGAGGAGACCCGCATCTGGCACCGCCGCGACAGCAAGTGGCAGAACATCCACTTCCACCGCTCCGGCTCGCCCACCGTGCCCACCAAGTAAGTTGCCCTCCGGCGTCCTGCCGCTCTGTTTGTCCTCTTTTCTCTGTGTAAAAACAACAATAACTTCTCCTGCCTATCGTAAATCCAAACTTTTACATCTTAGCCCAGGGGTCTTCAACTTTTTTCAGGCCAAGGCCCCCAAACTGGTGGAGAGATGGAGCAGGGACCCCCTACTATATATATTGTTTAAAATTGTGTTTTATATTAAACTGGGCCTAGTGCCATATATAAACATAGCTACCCTGTTATTGTGCATTCAATACTAAGCTATTCAAATATTACACAGGTTCATATATTCATGTTTTTAATTTAAACATGTGCAAGGTACAGGGTGGCCATGCCACTGACATGTATAAACATACATCTTGCATACAACACTGAGCTATTAAAGTAATTCACAGATTCATGTTTTTATTTTAAACATAGATTTAGAAGAGACAGTGAATCCTCAAGCCATCTGTGGATGGAACACATACTCCCACATTAGTGAGATGTCGGACCCTGATGGGTAGCACACAACTTATCTAACCTTGGATGGATGGAGGTTGTCAGGCAGAGGGTCAAATCATCCTCACAATATGTTGGATGCATGTTAATGTGTATTTAAAGACATTCAAATTTGTGGGGAAAAAATTGGTTCGAAAAAAAAATCAAAGAATACAAAAAATTGTCTAATCAACCAAACATTTAGCGACCCCCCTGCAGTACCTCCCTGTTGAAGACCTCTGCCTTAGCCAATAATTTAATTATTAAGTATGTGCACTCATATAAATGACATCACTGTTACTGGGTACACCTTCATATTCTCCATGGGAAAAACGACAGCTTCACCTGTTTTGAGTATTTAATGCACGTATTAATGCTCATGCCCTTTCTGTTCCAGTTGAGTTGAAGATCTGCTACGGCAGCTGACGAGACCCCGCCTACCAAGAATCCATCGAACCCCTCAGCCAATCCCTGCCCATAACAGCTAGAGCTCAGCCCTCTCAGTGTGTTGTTTACATATTGTCGCTGCTCGACTGAAGATTATTGTACACGTTAGGGGGGGGGGGGCAATTGAGAGAGAAATCGTTAACGGTATCATTTTGTCGTGAGTGCGTGGCGGTGTTCATTTCCGGATCTTTCCATCCGCAACATGTTTCAATACGCTGAGTTTTTTTTTTTAGATCAGTACGTTTTTAAATAGAAGTGATTTTCAGAGGCGCCAGTTGATTGGTTTTTAAGAGGCTGGTCGAATATGTGAAACTTCCAGTTGTCATTGTAGTGAGAGTTTGTCATTTGAATATTGCACATATTGAGGACTCATGAGCTATCGTGATGTTTTCGCCTTTCGGCACAAAGACCAATATATCACATATCTGCTTTTTACTCGTGTATCTTTTCAGAATTGCCATCTGCTATAGCGCAGACACACGCTTGCTTTGTTTCGGTGATGTATAGGTTTCGGTAATTGATGTAACTTGCTCTCTCTCTCTATCTTTTGTAGTATCCATCTGCATTAAGTATGCTTACTAGGAATCTTACTACATGTTTAAAACAGGAAAATCATTTGGAAGGGGTGTTTTTTATTTTGTGCGTTCGGAGCTCCTCTTGTGGAGCCTCTTGTGATAGAAGGTAAACTTAACTAGAAATTTGCGTATACTTCTTAAGGGCCATTCTGTCACTCTCGCCAGTTCAATCGTATTTTCATACAGTACAGAGCAAATTATGTGAATTTTATCAGTTTTTCTATTTGGTTTTGTTTACTTTTTATATTGTGATTCTGATGCTTGTCCCTCCACTTGTCATTACTATTATTATTGCATTTCTTTAAGTACCCTAATTGATGTTATTCCTTTATTTCACCTGGAATGTTTGCTCAATATTTCCATGCCAATGTTTTATAGCGCCACATTTTACACTGGATAGGACTGACGTAGAATCATGTTCAAACTCGTTCAGGAAGCAACTTCCTGTTGATTTTTGCCGTTAGCAATTGGATATTTGGTCGAAGTTCCACATCACCATTCTCTTTTAGTCATTGATATGTGTCTATAATTATGTTATCCTAGTGTCACTGTTGGGGATTGTAGGCATCACTTACAGGTTTATATTTAAACACTTAAATTGAGGTTTTAATGTGAATTTAATTAATTTAATTTCAAAATGAGGGAAATTAAACAGTCACATTTTCAAATGGAGTCACAGGGTTCACTGAGAATTTGGGTTCAGCATATTAATGTTTTGCTTACAAGCATACGAGTAATGACATCACTGAATCGTTCCAAATTTTTTTTAACATTCTTCTGTGTGATCACAAGTTCCACAAACACCACAATTGTTTTTCTATCATCTTAAGATGCATTGAAATTCCCAATACGACACTGGTATATAATGTTGCAATGATGGGACAAACCTAATGTATGTTTAAGATATATCAAATAAATTGTGTGATTTCTGCCAAATGATTTGACTTGTGCTGGTTTTATTTATTTATCAACTTCTTTTTCTACTGTTTTAACTGCCTCTTAAGCTGTGTTTATAATATGAACTATTCTAAAAGTATCAGGTCCTCTGTTATTTATCTCATACAGTAAGGAGATCTATTGTTAACACAAATCAATGTACACTTGCATGCTTATTATTATTCTACCTACTTATTCTCGTTTCCACATTTTTATTCCAGTTAATGGGGGAGTTTTTCTCTCCAGTTACCAAAGTGCCTGTTCATTGTGGGAACTGTTGGGTCTGGAATTTTAATATTTACAGTTACAAGTAAAATATATGTCATAGAATAGTCAGGTATTAAATGTCATAGAATATTAAGGCATTAAATGTCAGTATAATACGGCATTTAACATCATAGTATAGTGAGGCTTTAAAGGTCCAGTGTGTCATATTTAGGTGAAAGGGATCTATTGGCAGAAATTGAATATAAAATATTCCTAGTGATGTTTTCAATAGTGTGTTTCATCTAAATTGTACAATTGTTTTCTTTATCCTAGAATGAGCCCTTTATATTTACATCAGGAGCGAGTCCTCTCTACAGAGGCCCCCTTGTCTTTACAGTAGCCCAGACTGGACAAACTTAGCCCCTTTGAGTTTTATAACCAATGAAGGTTTACTCAGGTTCTCTTTCATATTTGGAAGGGGACGGTGAGTTGAGTGGTATTCAGCTGCAACATGCAACTTCACCACTAGAGGTCACTAAATTCTACCCACTGAAACTTTAAATGTCACAGTAAAGTAAAGCATTGAATGTCAGCATGGTAAGGTGTTAACATTAATAATACACTAATGCAGGGGTCTTCAATGTTTTTCAGGCCAAGGACCCCAAGACTGATGGAGAAATGGAGCAGTGAACCCCTATTATATATATTGTATATAATTGTGTTTTAAATTAATTTTGAGCCTAGTGCCATGTATAAACATAGCCACCCCGTTATTGTGCATTCAATACAAGCTATTCAAATAATACACAGGTTCATATATTCATGTTATTTTAAACATGTGAAGGATATAGGAGCTACAGTGTGTGCATTGCTGACTGAAAGATTTATCTGTGAATATAACAGAGAAACCCAACAATTTCCAAAATGAACAAGCACTATCGTGTCAGTAAAACTAAGTAAATCTACTTAAAGTATTAATGGTAAAGTGCAGCTCATTCTCTGCTCTGTCTACTGTATATTGTTGAACACAATACAATTCCACAAGTGCTACTGCTGCAGGAGGCGTGGTCTAATCTTACAAGCTTGGTTGGATTTCTGGGTTTAAATGTGAGTCTAATTCTTTAGACATTAATCAGAAATCATTTAAAAACCTGTGGTTATTTGTTGCCCCTTTACAAACCTGTGAGTGAGAAAACAAAGGTTTTGTTTATAAAGTGTAAATAACAGTTTTAATGATGAGGGTCAGACTCTTCTACAGGATGCATTGTTGGAGATAAGAAGTCGTATACTGGACCAGATGCTAAGTCTAGACTTATTTTCCAACACGTATACTTTGCTATTACTGGAGTCTCAATAGTTGGTCAAAAGAATTCACTGGAGATGGTCAGAGTTCAATGCAGTAGAGTTTATTATTTTACAAGATGTAAACCCGAGCTGGCTCCAGAACCCAAAAAGTAAAAAACTTCTGATTCTACGCAAAACCTAATGGTGTCATACATTCCAAGTTGACTCCCACTACAGTTACAGGGGTCGATTCTAATGGTGTATTCAAGTTGTGGTTGTTGGTCTAACTTCCTGTCTGCAGACTCCATTAGATTCGGGCGATGTCTATCTGCATTTTTTTTAATTCTTACTTTTCCACACACTTAATATAGGTCCAAAAACAATCATTCCAGTAAGGGTGCATACATGACTACATTTATTTATGCTGGATATATTTTGCTGTCTGGTGAAAGCGTCCAGTTACAACCTGAAATCTGTTTTACATGAGCTTGACCTGTGCTGTGGGTCTTTGTCATTCCCTTAGTATAAGACATAATCAGATGTAACATTATTAATCTATCTAGCAACTTATTACATTTTCCTTCCGATGGAGACTCTCTCTGTGTCTGGTGTTAATTAGACATTCTTCCCAGGCTGCAAACAGTTCCTGATGCTCTTTATACACAGACGCACAGTTTAAGCATATAAGCACACAAAGGCTATCATTCATTGGTATGGTCTAACTGCGTACAGTGATAGAGGTGTGTATACGTGGAGACATGAAACATTAGCACATGCTATGAAAGTTGAATTTTTAAAACTCAGTTTTTCTTTTCTTGTCAGAACCTTTCTCCTCCTTGTGGAAAACTTTCCCATCAGCCTGTTCTTTCCACTTCAAGGTGACGCCACTCAGTCCGTTCTCCTTCAATCTGTCCTGGAACTGAAAAACAGAAATGGAGGCTATTTGAAATACTTTCAACAGATTAGTTTGCTCTCTAAGACAGAGAGTTATGTGTTTTTAGTAAATTCAATTATATTAATATAGCTTATATATCATAATATAAATACTCTCATTGAACTTTTCATAGAAGGTCAAGACTTTCAAAATGTATACTATAGAGAAACCCAACAGTTCCCACAATGAGCAGCACTTTGGAAAAAACTCCCTCATTAACTGGAAGAAACCTCCTAAAGCGGGAAGAGAAGAGAGAGAAATATGGGGAATATCTCCATCTTGTTGAGATGACACTCATCTCAATTTGAAGTTGATCTGATGTAAGCCCTGGCACAAGTACCTCAAAGTAAAAATGTGGAATATGGCCTAAATGGCCACTAAATGCAAAATAGCCGGCTTCCTGTTGCGTTTTCCCATTGCACCACAGACTTTTTTGTTTTTCTGGTCATGATACACCTGTCTATTGATTTTTGTGAAGATCGGTCAATGTGAACCCAATTCGGCGGCCTCGGGGGACGCTGTGGAGCCAGTTTGCCACGCCCATTTAAAATTACTCATAATTTGAGCATGTTAAAAGGAGAAGATTCAGAATTATAATTGTTGTTTGTCTGAATCCTGCAGCTCTGGACACAGAAACAGCATCAGGTCCCAAAGTAACATTTTCTTTTGAGGTATTTTTGTTCTTTATTGAAAGCTGATATTTACATGGACATTGCTCTTTCGTGGCAGGAGCTGTAACAGCTCAGCTACCAAAATATTTGTCTCCTGGAAGTTTGTATTTTGTAATTGTCACATAGCAATCATGCCAAAATCAGGATCTATGTTTCTTGGTCTCAAATAAAAAACTGCAGTTCTACATTATTATTTGTCATAATTTGTCAAAAATAATCATAGGAGTCATTATATGATTATAACTCTTCTTTCCATTGTTGTTCCTTTGCCTTGTAGAACATCTGTGATTGGAGTTGTTTTACATTCACTCGTCTCCTTCATGGTTATTTGATGATGTCAAACTCTGTAATACATCTGTCCAGGGTCTATGAATGAGTTAATGTTTCAGGGTGGATTTTGGAGACTTGCCTGTTTCAGAATCTTTTCTTTCACAGCAGGGTCATTCAGGTCCACAGAGGAGTCCTCTACATTCACCTTCACCTTCACCAACGTCTTCACTGCTGCTTAGACAAAGAAAGAGGAGAGAAACAAAACACACGTTTAATGTAAAGTATCCTTTTGTCAAAACTAAAGTTATTCCTGAGATAGAACTACTCAGATCTTTGATTTAAAACACAGAGTGAGGAACCTCTGGTCTCTGGGCTGCATGTTGCCTACAAGACAGTTTGATCAGGCCTGTCAGAAAACTCACAAATACAAAATCAAGCAACTCAGAAATGCAAAAAAGATTCTCACTTGGGACGCTGTAGCAGACAAATGGTTTTCTTTCTCCACAGGAAAATAACCTCCAGTATCCGCTCTTCTCCAAATCTGCAACACCACATCCGACTTTCATCGAGCCAAGTGGGTGATCACCCCAATACAAGGAGCTGAATGAGTAGTTACTCCCGTCGGACCAATACATCTGAGGATCTCTGTACAAACCAATCAATGTCCAATAGCCAAGGCCATAGCGTATCAAGTTATGTGTCTTGTTGTTGTCAGCCTCGTTCGTCACAGTGGCCAGATCTGTGAAGTGTTCTCTGCAGTGCCTCTGAGCCACAGACCAATTCCCTCCTGTGGTCACTAGCACAAAGTCAGAATCCTCCAACGTTCCTGCAGTTAAGTTTGAGAAAAAAAGAGGGACTGTTGAGATCACACAATAGTTTTCAAAACCATATATTATACATTATGTAGTATAGCAAAGATCAATATAAAGCACATCATTACCTCTGTAGCAGATAAAATGATACTTTGAATGGCATTCAGTATCATACCATTTTCCTTCCCTTGTCTGGACCACACAGAGCTCTTTGGCTTCATTATAGTCTGGTTGATCAGACTCCCAGTTCCTATATTCAGCTCCACTCTGGTTGAACCCATCTGACCACTTCCAGTCAATATGACTGTACAGGCCAATCCAAACCTTAGAGCTGTGACCAGCGGCAGTTACTGTGTTGACAAGTTTTTTCCTTTCTTCAGTGTTTTCAATAGTGGCCAGGTCTGTGTACTTCTCTCTGCAGTAGCTCTGAGCTTCAGTCCAATTCATTGCATCAGGCACAAAGTGGTACTGATGGAGGAGGCATGTGGAGAAGGTGAGGCACCCTGAGGATGAAACAAGTTATTTTCGTTGTGTATGTGGACTCAAATTAATCAAATAATTCAGATTTACTGTTAGACATCATACAAACATTTAAATTCACTGACCTGAGAGAAACAAGACACCAATGAAGATCCCTTCCATCCTGATGCTGCTCTGTGGACTGTCTGTGCCAGTTTTCACCACTAACCCCTAACTTAACCAGTTATAGTGCAGCTTTAGGGAAATGTAACAGCAGCTCCTCCTCTTCTACTGACAATAGTCAGTGTTCTGTGGAACTCTTTATGCAAAAAGCGAGATGCAAACAACAACATTGTTCTCATTTACCTCTGGAGGTTCTGATCGTATCTGACCCAGACTGGTCTCTGCCTCCACCCCTGTGCAGCTGGTGAGGGAATGAATCTCTGTTTGTCTTGCTCACACCGTGGATCCAATGATTCCTCTGTATGTTTGAAATGTTTATCTATTAATGTTGTGATCACCTCTAATTCCATCCAATATGTAGATCAGACGAAAAGAAGGATGGCAACAGAAGAAAAAGAAATGATGATGATGAGAATTATAATTTTTATACTGCTATCATCTACTGTATGAATTGTTTTAATTATAACAACCAGTCTGACAATAGTTCCTTGTCTCTCTCTCTCTCTCTTTCTCTCTCTCTCTCTCTGTCATGGCGGAGTGAGCGTGGAGCTGAGAGCTGTGTGTGAGTGTGAAAGGTATTGTGGGTTTAAGACTTAACTTTACTGAGCTTTATCATTTAGGTGTATGTTTATCTGTTTTTGTCTTTAGTTCTCTAGTTGTGTTTTTTTTTGTTTAGATTAGTTTTGCTGTGTGAGTGTGTGAGTGTGTGAGTGTGTGCGCGCCTGTGTGCGCCTGTGCTAACAGGCAGCATGCCTGTGGCAGCGGCAGTGGCAGCAGACTTTGAGAGTCTGACTCGCCGACATGCAATCAAACTGATCCCCGCGGTGGAATGCAGTGTGGCAGAAGCCGCGCTGGCTGTGGGAGAGGTGGTCGGCTGTGACTCGGTCAGGTCGGCCTCCCGAATGAACGGAGCTATTGTCATGTTTTTAGATAGCACAACAAAGGTGAACGAGGTGGTGGAGAAGGGAGTGGTGATCCACGGGACTTTTAACCATGTTCTCCCACTTGTAAACCCAGCCACGAGGGTGATAATATCCAATGCACCCCCCTTCATTAAAAACGATACTCTGGCCAAAGAATTGTCCCGGTACGGCCAGATTGTGTCTGGAATAAAAATGGTGTCTCTGGGGAGCAAATCCCCCAAACTGAGGCACGTAGTGAGTCACCGGAGACAAGTTTACATGGTCCTCAAAGATAACACCAAGGAGATGAACATGTCTTTTTCGTTTAAAATTGAGGGGTTTAATTATGTGATTTTTGTGACATCTGAAAATATGAAGTGTTTTGAGTGCGGGCAGGAGGGGCGCCTGGCCCGCTCCTGCCCGGGGAAGGGTGGAGCGCGTCGAGCTCCGGCTGCCGCGGCAGCTGCGGCGGAGGCCGCGGCAGCTCCGGCCCCGGC
This sequence comes from Limanda limanda, assembly GCF_963576545.1. Classification (NCBI taxonomy): domain Eukaryota; kingdom Metazoa; phylum Chordata; class Actinopteri; order Pleuronectiformes; family Pleuronectidae; genus Limanda; species Limanda limanda. The sequence continues at coordinate 15,862,338 of NC_083657.1, forward strand.
CCCTGCCCCCGCCCCGGCCCCCGCCCCCGCCCCGGCCCCCGCCCCGGCCCCCGCCCCGGCCCCGGCCCCGGCTATGGCAGCTCCGACTCCGGCCGTCACTACCGCTGCGGCAGCTCCCGCTGAGGCAGCGGCCCCCGCTGCCACTGGCGGGGAGCTTCCGCGAGCAACCCAGCCCGAGGCTGCTGTTGGCGGGGCTCCGCCGACAGAGCCTCCCGCTCCTCTGGTGGAGGGGGGGTGCTGGAGACTGAGGTAGCCTCCGAAGCCCCGGAGAGTCCGCTCCCGGAGGTGGGAGTCGAGGGGGGAACCCCCGCTGTGAACAGTGTTTCTGAGCAGGCAAGAAAAAAAACCGACAGCCAGCCAGAACCAATTGATATAGATAAAACTGAGATGGATGATGGCATGAGTGATGAAGAAATGTTTAAAATGACACAAAAACGGAAAAACTCAGGGTCAGGGCACAGCAGTGCAAAGCATGCAAAGCAAGCCGTGGGCTGAGGTCCAGCCAGGGGTGTGTATCCCCCCCCTCTCAGGTAGACACCCAAGGCCTATACCCCCCCTCTGACATCAAAAAATTCCTACAAACCACTAAAGGCCAGAGGCTACCATCACTTAAGGATCATTTCCCTGACTTAAAACTATTTTTAAAGTCCGCTAAACCGCTCACCAGGAAAACAGGCAGCGATGGTTTTATAACAGACCAGGAGATTTACAGACTCCGGAAACTCATGTTGAGGGTTAACTGCGAAATAGTCACTGATGATGACGAGTGTTAGAAAGTTTTTTTACTCTTCTCTTTTACTGACCTGTTTTCTGACTGTTTTTCTTTATCTTTTATCCATGTGTGATTTTAAAATCAGCACTTTGAATGTAAATGGAGCCAGAGCTGATTTTAGAAGAGCGGCTGTTTTTAAACTTATGGACATTAACAGGATAGATGTTATGTTTTTACAAGAAACCCACAGTACCGAGGACATTGAGTGTGAATGGAAGAGGGCTTTTAATGGAGAAGCGATTTTAAGTCATAAGTCCAGCTGCAGTGGGGGGGTGGGGATTCTTTTTGCCAGGAGTTTTTTACCACTTTCTTTTATTGCAGAAGAGATTATTCCAGGTGTATTGTTAAAAGTAAAAGCTGAATATGAGAATATAAAGCTGGTGTTTTTAAATGTCTATGCACCCACCAATAGAGTGGACAGGATGGCACTTTTAAACATTTTAGATGAGACTGTCAAAAACTGTAGTGGTGATGATTTTATGTTTTTAGGAGGTGATTTTAACTGCACAGAAAATCCCACCTTGGACAGGAATCACTTAGAGCCACATCCCGCATCAGGTCTCAGGCTGAATCAGATAACCGAGGCACATGAACTTTGTGATGTGTGGAGGGTTTTTAACAGTAATCACAGGCAATACACCTGGAGCCATGCAAGAGACAATGTTTTATCCCTGGCTAGACTGGATCGACTCTATTGTTTTAAACACCATTTAAATATTTTTAAAAGGTGTTTTATTCAGCCTGTGGGTTTTACTGATCATTGTTTAGTCTCTTGCTCCGTTTTTATTAGAAATGTTCGTTTAAAGAGCGCCTATTGGCATTTTAACACAGCTCTTTTAAATGACCAGGCTTTTAGAAATGCTTTTAAGTTGTTTTGGTTTTCCCACAGAGAGAGCAGGCCTGCCTTCAGTAGCATTCAGCAGTGGTGGGACATTGGAAAAGCTAAAATAAAACAACTTTGCCAGCAGTTCACTCGCAATGTCAGTAGAGATTTAACCCGGACAATGAAAGATCTGGAGAGACAGGTAGAAGAATTACAATCTTTAGTAGCTTCTACAGGAAATCGAGGGCATTTAGACTCCCTCAAGACCAAAAAGTCGGCTATAGCCAACCTGCTGGGCATTTCAGCACAGGGAGCTCTGGTCAGGTCCCGGTTTATGAACATCTCGCAGATGGATGCCCCCTCCCAGTTCTTCTTTGGTCTGGAGCAGAAAAATGGGCAAAGGAAGACCATTCACTGTTTACGAACGGGTAGCGGCTCTGAAGTCTCAGACGTGTCTGAGATCAGGAAGTGTGCTACCGGTTTCTATAGAGACCTCTTTAAGAGTGAGTGGTCAAGTAATCCAGATGTGCACAGCAGCTTTCTGAATGGTCTCCCTCAGGTAAGCAGGAGCAACAACACGGAGCTAGCCGCACAAATTACAAAGGAAGAGCTGCACAGAGCCACTATGAGCCTGCAGAGCGGCAAAGCTCCGGGGATAGACGGCCTTCCTGCTGATTTCTTTAAGTCATTCTGGGAAATCGTAGGACAAGATCTGCTAGAGGTAGTAAATGACAGTTTACAGAACGGAAGGCTACCTCTGAGCTGCAGGAGGGCCGTCATCACCCTGCTGCCGAAGAAGGGAGACCTACAAGAGCTAAAGAACTGGAGGCCGGTCTCTCTGTTGTGCACGGATTACAAAATCCTGTCCAAAGCTCTGGCCCTCAGACTAAGGGAGGTAATGGCGTCCGTCATCCACCCTGACCAGACTTACTGTGTGCCCGGCAGGCTCATAAGTGACAATGTCACTTTGATTCGAGATGTTTTGGACCTCTCCAGTTCATTGGCAATAGAGACTGGTCTTATTTCCATAGACCAGGAAAAGGCTTTTGACCGGGTTGAACACCAGTACTTATGGCAGACTCTGGCTGCTTTTGGGTTCAACCCAGGCTTTATAGCCATGATCCGGGTCTTCTATACAGACATTGCGAGTGTTCTTAAAATAAACGGGGGGCTGAGTGCTCCTTTTGACATTAACAGAGGGGTGAGGCAGGGCTGCTCTCTCTCTGGGATGTTGTACTCTCTGGCCATCGAGCCTCTGCTCCATAGGTTAAGGAAGGTTTTAAAAGGCGTGTGTTTCCCCCGGTGCAGTGTATCTTTTAAATTATCTGTGTATGCAGATGATCTTATTGTTCTTGTGAATACACAAAAAGACATTGATTTTTTATCTGATACTGTAAATGATTTTAATTTGATTTCTTCTGCAAAGGTGAACTGGGGGAAGAGCGAGGCTCTGATGGTTGGAGAGAAGCTGGGGGATCGGCTCAGGTTGCCTGGAGGTCTGGCCTGGCAGAAAGGAGGACTCCAATACCTCGGAGTCTTCCTGGGAGATGAGACCCACATGAGGAAGAATTGGGACAATGTCCTACAAAAGGTTAATGGTAGATTAAAAAAATGGAAGTGGCTTTTGCCAAAAATGTCGTACAGAGGCCGGACATTAATTATAAATAACCTAGTCTCATCTACCCTGTGGCACCGGCTGGCCTGTGTTGATCCTCCACCTTCTCTCCTGGCAGAGGTACAACGGGTTTTAATAGATTTCTTTTGGGGCAGGATGCACTGGATCCCACAGAGTGTCCTTTTCCTTCCTACGTAGGAGGGGGGGCAGGGCCTGGTCCACCTGGCCAGCAGGGGTGCTACCTTCCGCCTTCAGTTTGTCCAAAGATTACTGACCGGGCCAAGGGACGCTCTGTGGAGACCTCTATCCCGGTGCATCCTGCAACATTTTAACAGCCTAGGTCTGGATTTTAGCCTGTTTTTAATGAGCAATAACAACACAGTCTCACCATATCTTCCTGGTTTTTATAAGAGTGTGTTTAAAGTCTGGAACCTTTTAAAAAAAGAGCGAAGGTTACAGGGGGACTCCCTGCACTGGCTGCTGCAGGAGCCTGTCCTGTATGGGACCATTCTAGATCCCCCCCGCTGGGCACAAGGCACCCTCTCCAGACTGCTGCAGGCTGCCGGGATCTCTACGCTGGGCCAGGTGGTGGAGCTAACTGGTCCTGAACTAGAAGATCCCACAGGGCTGACCAACAAACTGGGGACCAGATCAGAGCGAACTATGAAGAGGGTGCTGGACCACTGGAAGACAAGACTCACAGATCAAGACATCTTGCTTTTAAACTCCTTTAAAGATGGGTCCATTTCTCCCAATGTTGAGGACCCTTTCCCCGCCTCTTTTCTGGCACTGGATTTAAAGGAATGTTCTGGACCTCTGATACAGCCGGCTCGCCCGGTCTCCCTGGAGGGAGCTTCCGGAAAAAACCTATACAAACTATTGGTAAAAACACTTAACATTAAAAAACTGGACGGACGGAGAGACACTCCTTGGAGGAGCTACTTTACTGGAGCCCAGGAAACCGGACCTGAGTGGAGGTCGTTGTATAAACCTCCACTGAGCAAGAGACACGGAGACCTCCAGTGGAGGTTGCTCCACGGCATCATGGCGGTGAACACTTTCTTATCAATAATCAAGAACACAGTGGAAGACAAATGCCCATTTTGTGATGAAAAGGAAACTCTCTTTCACTGTTTTTATGAGTGTCACCGTCTCTCTGGTTTGTTTCTGTTTTTACAAGTTGTTTTTACCAGTTTTAAAGAGGTTTTCAACAAGCAGGGTTTTATTTATGGTTTTAAATACACTCGCCAACAAAAACACAAAAGCCAGCTTTTAAACTTTGTTTTAGGGCAGGCTAAGATGGCCGTGTATATAACCAGGAAGAGGAAGGTAGAGCAAGACGTCCACATTGAGTCGGTCCCTGTCTGTGTCAACATGATAAAATCCAGAATATTGGTTGATTTCGTTTTTTATAAAGCAGCAGGTGACCTGGACTCTTTTAACGATCTGTGGTGTTTTCAAGATGTTTTATGTTCTGTGACAAATCAAGAACTTGTTTATGCTGATTATCTTGTGTGATTTCTTTTATTTATTTATTTATGGCCAAATGTGTATTTTAAAATAACTTATTAGGTGTTTCAATGTGTATTGTTTAAAAAATAGTACCTAATAAAGTTATTTTTCAAAAATCAAAAATCTCTCTCTCTCTCTCTCTCTCTCTCTCTCATTGAATCTGGTTCTCGAGGTTTCTTGGTTCTAGTAAAATAGTTTTTTTTTCTCTCCACAGTCGTCAGTGCTGCTCGTTGTGGGAACTGTTGAGTTTCTCTATAATTTTAGAGACACAATTTGCACCACATGTCTCAGATCCAGTCCTTTTAGGCCCGAGCACCAACTCAGACCCAGCATGTTGTGTGTTTCCTGAGCTCAACCAAACACAGCAGCTCTACAGCACCAATGCCTGGTAGAATTATTCAAATAATTCAAAGAGGTCAACATAATAACTCTTCTTTCCAGTGTTCTGGCTGCTTTGCATTGTAAATCCTCTCTGGCAGGAGTTCTTTGTATTCACTCATCTCCCTCAGGGTTATTTGATGTCATCAAACTCTGTATTATATCTGTCCTGGGTCTATGAATGTGTTTCAGGGTGGATTTTGGAATTTTGCTGATTTTAGAATGTCAGCTTTCACAGCAGGTTCCTTCAGGTCCAGAGGAGTCCTGCAGCTTCACTTCAAGAACGAGGAGAGAAAGAAAAGACACGTTTACAGTGGTACTAGCTTTGTGAAGAAGTACTTGGATCTTTTTTTCACAGCACAGTGAGGAGCCTCTGGTCTCCAGGCTGCATGTTGCCCATAAGACAGTTAAATCAGACCTGTCTGACAATTTAACAAACCAAGCAACTCAGATATAAATTTCAACCTGTGGTTGTTTGCCGCCTTCAACATGTGCAGTTTATTTCTGCATAAATGTTTTGTCTGGACTCATATGAGGTCACCCTGACCTTTGACCCCTGAAATCTCATCTGTTCATCTTCAACATCTTCAAGTGAGAACTGCTCAAAATGTGAGGAAATGATCGAAACACAGACTTGAAATATCATGTTCAAGAGGCCAAAACATGTTTTATAAGTTAACCACAACCAATTGAAATCTAATCAGTTCATCTGTGTGTCTATGGCTGTGTAATCACTGTATAGTGCACTATATGCTGAGTTCGCCATTTTTTACTGGTGTCCAAATGTTTACTGAATTTTTTAAAACCCTATGTAATTGACTTATTGTTTCCAACAATGCATCATGAAAAGTAGTGTACAACCAATGGTCACTAACCAAACAATAGATCCCATCATGCATTGCACTGGTGGTGAAGAGACGGGAGGAGCGAGGGCAGCAGGAACAGCCCGACCTGTCGTTCTAATGTAAATAGAAGCAGAGCGGTGCACCACAGCACAAAGTGTGAGAAACAAGTTTATATCCACATTTAAAGATGATCATCCAACATGTGTTTTTACATTAATGCTGAAAAATAAACATTTACTTTGGGTTTTTCCACGTTGTTGTTGATGTACATATTATTCCTGTGGCAATGATGTCATTTTCCGATGCAGAAAAAATGTGCTGAATAGTGTGTGAAAGCTTTTTCGCTCTTTTCCGATGAGCTCATTATATAGTGCTCTATATAGCAGTCACTTTTTGGACTTTTTATTTCAATTATGATCTTTTGTTTGGACTTCGTTTTTGTATATTCATGTTTTTGGATTTGTACTCTGTTTTGTAATCCTCCCCTTCCTTGTGTGTCCCTCGCCTCAGTTTAGTTACGTCCATGTTGTGCCATTTCCTTTTTTTTGTGACCTTCACTTCCTGTTCCCCCCATGTGTCATTGTTGGTCACTTCAACTTTGTGATTGTGTGCACCTGACCTCATGTGTTTCACTTGGGCTCAGTTATTCTGTCTGTGTCAGGTCGTCTCTTCACTTTGGTTCTGTTCAGTCCAGCTCCTGTGTCTCTGTTTTGAGTTTCAGCTCTTGGATCACCTGAGTTCTATTACCAGCCTTCTGAGTGTGAGCAATTTAATTGGTTGATTAAGTATTTTCCCCTGCACTTCATGTTTGTTCTGTTTCTTTGGCAGCATTGTGTCCAGTTATACAACAAACGCAAAATTATAATAACATTATATAATGTATGAAAATAATTCAAAGGAGTCAACATGATAACTCTTGTTTCCATTGTTCTGGCTGCTTTGCATTGTAAATCCAATGGCATGAGTTCTTTGTATTCACTCATCTCCCTCAGGGTTATTTGATGTCATCAAACTCTGTATTATATCTGTCCTGGGTCTATGAATGTGTTTCCGGGTGGACCTCAGGTAATCAAATGATCCTTGAAGTGAATATTTGTGTTGGATGTAACAAAATTAACATTAAACATTCAACCTTAGACCAACATGTCTTTCAGTGTGGTCACTTCTGGCTGAATATGTCTGTCAGGTAATGTTCAAGACCTGTCACACTGTCCAGAAGAGAAAAGGAATGAGTTAAATATTGAGGACAAGCTAGCTTGGGGGATTGTTCTCCAGAGGCTGGTGAAGTATTTTCATAAATCAGGGGCCACAATTTACACAGAGGGGCCAATGATATATCAAACATCCATGTCCAATTCCTGATTCAGTAAGATGCACATTTAAAGATACAGTGTGTAGAATTTGGGGACATCTCGTGGTGAAGTTGCATATTGCAGCTGAGTTCCCCTCACAGCTCGCTCCCCTCCCAGACCTGTTCCCTATGTATAAATAAAGTATTTAAATATAAGGGGCTCATTTTTGGGTAAAAAAAACACAGTAGTGAAAAAATCACTAGGATTATTTCATATTCAATTTCTGCCAATAGATCCTTTCACCTAAATCTTACCTTAGCTCTATAGCTTTAAACACACACCATAAAATATATTGAGAATTTTTTTTGTCGTTCAAGCACATTGTGTTCTTCCAAAAAAAATGGGGAAAAAAAAGCTATAAGTTTATTTAGACAACTGACAGGACATTAACTCAAGGATAAGGCAGCTGAACTGGGTGAATTGTGTGATGCAACAATATAATTTATATTTAAATTCCCATATATTAGTCTTCACTATACCTGACATTCATGGTCTCTATAGCTGCTTCTTTCTGATATCTCTCTCCCAGCTACTATAATGGGGGAAGGTTACAGATGCTCACAGAGGAATCAGGGCTCCTCCTTGGTTTTCACATCTTGTCAATTTTATGCATAAAGCACATTTAAAACCACAAAGTGCCTCACTGGTATAAGATACAACAAGAAGACAGCCACAAATACGGGGAATTGCAGTCGTCCAGATGAGAGGTTTGAAGGCATGGATAACCCTCTCTAGATCTCTTTGTGGGAGATAGGCTTTTACCTCGGCTATAAATCTCAGCTGAAACCGAACAATGGAGGAAATGTCCTTGTCAAATTTATAAACCCTTTGAGAAGGAACCCCAAGACTCTTCACAGAGGAGTCAATATAGATATATTATATAGCTCCTATATATTGATATATACGAGCTAGAGTGTATCCAGATATTTCTTACTCCGGTTCAGTTGCTTGTATTTAGTATTGTTTGGGATTATATGATAATGATAATCGTGGGTGCAGACAATCGTGGATGATTATTATTACAGTTAGATTGAGATTTGTGTTAAACAAATTAAATTGAATTAACTCACTACCCAATTGCATATCCTCAGGCTGTTACCCCACTGGATATTGAAGCCTGCCTTCAGGTATCCAGTATCTTTACAACATGGATGTGTTCATGGAGACACAATTTGCACCACATGTCTCAGATCCAGTCCTTCTAGGCCCGAGCACCAACTCAGCCCCAGCATGTCGTGTGTTTCCTGATCTCAACCAAAAACAGAAGCTCTACAGCAGCAATGCCTGGAAAAATTATTAAAATATTCCAAGGAGTCAACATGATAACTCTTCTTTCCATTGTTCTGGCTGCTTTGCATTGTAAAAACTCTCTGGCAGGAGTTCTTTGTATTCACTCATCTCCCTCAGGGTTATTTGATGTCATCAAACTCTGTATTATATCTGTCCTGGGTCTATGAATGTGTTTCAGGGTGGATTTTGGAAACTTGCTGATTTCAGAATGTCTGCTTTCACAGCAGGGTCCTTCAGGTCCAGATGAGTCCTGCAGCTTCGCTTAAAGAACAAGGAGAGAAAGAAAACAGTGGTACTAGCTTTGTGAAGAAGTACTTGGATCTTTTATTCACCCTGTAAATTGAATAATTTGACGGTATCACAATATCATAACCAGTATATTGATGCTTTGCTGCAGACTGGTGAGATGTGGTCTGAATGGGGACAGTGCAGTGAATCTCATTGGCTTCCTTGTAAATTAGCCGGTGACCTTTTGTCAGCAGCAGTTCGAACAAAGTGCTTTCACCACCTGAAAGAATGACATCACTTCTCAGTTGACATGTACAGTTTTATTGTTCTGCCTTGTACACACTGCAGCTGCTAGGCCTTGTTTAGCGTTTCAGGTTTATTTTTTTGTAATAATTTGTCACACATGCCTGTGTAGATATTTGCACTGTTAATACGTATATATTGTTATCACAATGGACACAAGATGCTCATTTATCGAATCAATGGTCTCTTTTTGGACACCGTTCTTTTATTCTTCCAATGGATCACACTCAAATTACATGGCAACATGAGGATCGTATCTTTACACGGTTCAATTTCCGACTGTAGATCAACACCAAACATACTTTGTCAGTCTCAAAGCAACTTTCAATTCAACAAATCTGTTTATCAATGATGGGGGGGGGGGGGAATCTTTATTTGTCTTTACCGTTAGCTTTAGAATACATTCAAACACACACACACACATACACACACACACACACACCACTCTCAGCTTCAACTGCTGGAGTTCTCTGTACAGGGATCATAAATGGAGGGCAATAAATAATTAAGGAAGTACAGAAATGATAACGGACGGCAAAAGGAAGTCTGTGTTTCCTCGGGTTTCGGGACAATCGGTTGATTCCTTCGAGAGCAGTGATAACAAGAAAAGTCCAATCCACATCAGCAGTTAATGCAAAGCATTTATACGTAAAGTGTGATGACTAAATTCTAAAAGGACATGTCTGGTGTCCGTCTATGTTTTATTAGTGTCAACAAATCTCTTCACAAAACCAAAAGCAACAATGGGACAGTCCGTTTGACCCCCCCCCCACTTTGACTGGGACTCTCAGCTCCCAGTTAAAAACCAACCCACCCACTCACACACACACACGTCCTTTCTGTTTGCAGCCGTTTCCTAAAAACAGCTGCTCAATCAGGATTTTAATGAACGTTACACAAAAAGGAGAAATAGTGCATTTGTTGGGGTCTCACTAAATCTAAAGTCTTCTGCTCAACAGTGATCAGACGTGACAGAATAGTAATTATACGTATATACAATTTAAATGTGACAATTGCTTAAAAACAGATATATAAATAAAAAAACAAAAACCTTGTGTGCGTGTGTTAGTGTTTATGACTCGATGGTGATGGTTCATCAAAGAGACGCTAAGATATCTTGACCTTTAGTATGGGTCATAAAAATGCTCTTGTTCCTCCTACACTTCCCATGATGCAATCTGATTCCATCTTTCGTTAGACCCTCTGGTTCACGCCCCCTGCAGGTCCTTACACAGACTATGATTTCACAGTTTCTGAATTTCACATGTGAAATAAGGTGAAATGCGCCTTTGAACAAAATGAATGAGAGAAAATCAAATCTAAAGATTAGGACTAATATTACATTTAATGTTCTTTTAATTGTTGATGACAGTGTAACACGTGCCTTTAATAGTTTGATTCAACAAGGAAATAAGATTGATCAGGTTTTGATACACACACACACACACACACAACACTCGTTATCATTGTTGTTTCGGGCTCCTTTGTGGGATTTGCTGACAATAAGAAAAAAAAGAACCAGACTCCTCCTGGACAAGGCTTCATAGAGGACGGCAACATGAGGAGAACATCCACTCCTCATCACTGCTCTCTCTCTCTCTCTCTCTCTCTCTCTCTCTCTCTCTGACTCTCTCTCGATAGACACACCGTATATATACACACACAGAGGTGGCAGCTCTGTAAAAGATAGAATGTGAAATGCACGACACACGTTAGGACGGACACGTGAAAAAAAACAAAAGGGGGGGCAGATGCATCATGGGAAGACAAAAGGTGTGTTCACACAGCCATTGTAAACACGTCAGCAGGTTGATGTTTTGCTGTATAAAGAGTCCATGATGATACACTTTCACTCGTCCCAGTTCATTAACATTAATCTCATCTGTACAGGGGCCATTCTCCAGCTGAATCGGTGCATGTATTGTACAGCAGGTTCGGGCGGGCTAACGTATTAAATGCTTAGATTTGTTTTCCTTCCCGGTCCAAGCACGATCTTTTCGTCACCTCTATATACAAATGTTTTACAAGAGTTCTTCGAGAAGAGGCGCGTGAGGCGAAACCTTTGGTGCGTCGTACTTTGGCCACACCGCAGCAGCCGAGAGGTAAAAAGACGTGAAACAGAAAAAAAAGATTCCAACAAAAAAACGGGAGCTATCTTTGGTTACAAAAAGAGCGAAACAACAATGGGGGGAGGGGGGACGTTCAAGCACAAAATACTGTTCCATTGACAAAAAGAAGAGAAACAGGAAGGGGATGTGTTCCATCTTGATCAGCACCAAAGACTTCAGTGGGAGACGCAGGGAGAGGATCAGTGGAAGCAGCTGCTCAGTCTAAGCTCTCCTTCTCCTCCTCCTCCTCCTCCTCCTCCTTCTCCTCCTCCCTGTTGTCCTCACAGTAGTGCTGGAGCAGTCGGTGCAGGTGCTGCTGCAAGGAGTCGGGCTTCTGGGCGTCGGGGGTGTCATCCAACCGCTCCAGGTGCACGTGCTTCTCCCGGGCGTCCCTCACCACAGTCCTCTTCTGGGTTCTCGACTTACGCATGTGGCTTCTGCAAAAAGGAAAAAGGAAAAGCTGACGGCTCATCCAAGCTCACAGAGACTGTTCAGAGCAGCAGACTGAACTCTGGGCTCATTTAAGAATTACCGGGGACGCAAATATCTGCATTTTAATCTGACTGTGGAGATCCAAGCCCGACTATATTAACATGAGATATTTCTATCAAATTAAAATTCTGTAAATTCTATTTGTGCGCACATGATGTGGGGTAGAAGCAAATGACAAAAATAATTTACCGTTTGAAAATGCATATTTGCTGTCAGAGTGACATAAAACGAAAATAATTTTTGGTTTTGTGCTTCATTAGATTCTCCAAATCAAGATGAAAACAGGAAAACACATATTATAATTTTTTGGTGGTCAGAAATAGATATTAAATAGATGAAAATATATGTTATAAACAACTAATCAAGTTTTTGAATTCAAAATATTTAAAACATTCATGAAACAATACTATTTTAATTGCTTAATAACTTCGTTATTTTAATTTAGAAACAAAATCAATTTCTGTTCATTTTGTTCCTTTGTTCCTTTTGGATAGTTGTTAATTTATTTGAAATATTTTATTCTATTGTAATGCGTTCAAAATGATTATATTTATACTTAAGTCAACTTCAAACAACTAATATAATAAGATCTTAACCCTATAGTTTAAGTGTAGGTTTTCCTGAATTTCATTTTTAAATGCAAGTTTTAATTTATCAAGATAAACAGGTTTCAGTCTTTCCGTTGATTTCACAGTTTGTTTCATAATCAGACCACAAACTAAACTGATATTAACATGAGACTATAAATCCAATGAGCAGAGTGAACAGCCTCTGAACACACATCATGCAGAACATGACCAGGAAGTGGAGCTACAGTATCTGATACAACTTATTCATGTGTGAGTGAGTGAGGCTGTTAGTTATCTGAGACTTTGAAAGCCACTTTCTGAAAATTCAACCAGTGTAACACCAACAAAACACCCTGCAAAGTCAAATGTTAAACGTTAGTAGAAGGAAATCCCACCATGCTTCCCTTTTAAACTGGGATAAATTCCCTCTTAATCAACTTCAGTGTCATTTCTACACATTCCCATGCTGCAGTCCGACCTTCTAACCACAGAACCGTCGTCCTGCACAAACTCCCTCTCTACTACATGAGGCAGGAGCTGTTTCCCAAAGCCTCCAGCATAACGCAAAGCCTGGGGGGGAGAATGAAGGAGGAGAGAGGGATCAGAAGGAGGACGGAGGAAAGACAAACGCTGGGAACCCAACAAGGACCTGCTCAACATTTCAAATCCTCAAACTACCTGCTCAATGTGTGATATCAGCTCAGTGGATTCTCTCTCCTATCGGACACACTGACCTTCTCAAAGTCCTCTCTGGCTGAGGGGAGGTCCGCAGCCAGCGAGGCGTCCCCCGTCTGCTTCTCCATCCTCTTGCCTTTCACCACCGTTGTCTTGACAACCTTGCTGACCTTTCGACCCTGCACTGGCTCCATCTCAAACTCGGATGCGGTGGCAGCGCCCGGGGCCCGGGGCTCGGAGAATGTCAGCTGGAGGCAGATGAGAAAATGTCAAGGCACAAGCGGTTATTTCCTGCGAGTTTTGTACTCGGCTGTCGGTTCTCTGCCTCGCTACGAATTGTCGGAACACCAGCAGGTGGACCAGGTTTGAGCAGCTTCTGTACATACTGACATTTGTAATTCTCCTTGGGAGGAATCTGAACCTTCAAACTTATTCAGGCAAACACACTGGATCGTGACCAAACACCAATTTCTTAGTCCAGTTAAATACATGCAATCCTATTATTACTGCGTCTGATCTTGATGGTGGATCATGATCGTGGTGGCTGCTGACCATGGACTATCATTACAACAAGACTGCTTGATATAAAATCTCTTAATACTCTCATTTTATATCAAATTATATGTTTCTATGGATACCGGAGGATAGATGGATGGATGTGTATATATAGATGTAGCTGGGATATCTGGAAAACTAAGCTCAGGTCAGAATTCTGAAAAATCAAATCTAGAAACAGCACAAAAACAATAAAACAAATGCTAATACAGTAATTTAGTCATAAGTAAAGTGCTTCTGATTGCTCTGTAGATGACACTGACCTCTTTCTGATCCCCCTCACTGTGAAGCACAGTTCTCTTCACCACTCTGGACACGGTGTCTCCCTCCTCGATCTGCACCGTCTCCTGGTGAGAGCCCTCGATGGTCACTTCCTGTGACTCCATGCCGTCCGCAGACACGTACTTACGAATCACCTTCCGTGTGATCTGGTGAGGACAGAGAGAATCACATCCCTGTAAAAAAAAACCTGCCATCTGAAAATAAAGATTTGAATGTGCAGTGTGTCAGACATGCTCACCTTCCTAGTCACCATGTTCCCTTGCTCGTCTGTGTACTTCTCCTCTGTGACAGTCTGTGGTGGGATGTCTGGCAGGTTGTCAGCCTGTAGGAACACAGACCACATGCTGTGAGTTCAGACGTATCACAGTCCGGTACATGAGGGTGATGTCGAAGCACATGTTGTCCACATCAAAGAAAGTGTATCAAGCCACATACGCCTCCCAACATTGGTAAATAATGACCAATCATCAAATCTAAAGGCGATTCTAAAGCCCCTATGTGAAGATATGATTACAGCACATTCAAATCATCCTGGAAACTGTTGGCCTGCATCACTGTCTCCCACACAGACAGGGGAGACCAAAGGTGCAAGTCAAATAATTCTTTACGTTGGTGCTTTACATCTTAAACATTTCTATAATAACTCAACGAAGCATGAAAAAAGCCCAAAGAGAGAAAGGAAGACACAAACAACAAAGCAGTGTTTTTCAGAGGTCCTGCAGCACACAAATCATTTCCCGTCTGCAATGCAAGGAAACTATAAAATAACATAAGTATGTTCTGTAGGATGTAATTACCCTGATAGGCTGAGTCCATAAAACAAATGCATACTACAGCTCCTTTTATGCACTAACCCTGCATCACTCCAGTGCACTGGAGCTGCACAGCCACATCATGCTTGTTTACCTGAATGATAACTCTGCGTCGGACCACCCTGGTGGTCAGCACCTCCTCTTCTGAGCTATCAGAGGACAGCATCCCTAGTTCCTCTGCTATCTCCTGGGAGACAGCACACAGCCAGCACAGGTCAATATAACAGGTTCTACACCCCGAGTCACCACAGCACACTCGTCTGGCTCGTCCTCCTTTTCTCTTAACCTCACTCTTATGTTTGCTTGCCCCAAAAGGTTGTCATACGAATGAGATGAAATGAGAGAAAGACAAATCGAATTGTTTGGCTGTACACAAAATGGAATGTGAGATGAAGAGAAGGACCAGTAATGCAACAACTGAAATCAACGTGCAAAAATGGGAACCACCAGTGCACGAAATATGAGGGATCTTGCACAGAAGATTTAAAATGCAAATACAAATCAAAGAATTAAGGTTTATCACAACAGATGTTATATGTGTGTCCTGTATATTACACTGATGTATTCATTTGTGGTGTAGTAATAAAAAAAAACGTCTGTAAAGAGGATAATCATTCAGGTTTTTTCTTGAATTATTAGTTTGTAGTGTTTTAAGTAGACCTGATCTGCACAGGACCCCCAGACTGAGTGAGAGTATTTCTCACACTGATTGGAAAGAACAAGCACAACTCAAAGGATGCAGACAGGGTGAGATGGGAAATAATAATTACATGTTATTGAATCTGTTCTTTTAAACAGCGCATAGATGCCGTCAATAGTCCACCAGTAGCAGCAACAGCTCTTTCAGTCACTAGCAACGCAAAACTCATCACAATTAGGATTTTGATCTTCTCTAAGGTTGAGGTACCCATGCACACAAAAGCACTGCAGATTTGTGTGTTAATTCTCCTCAGTCTTGAATGCAGCACCACAGCAACCAAGCCAAACCAGGCAGGACCCCAGCCAGTGCAGCGTCACGCTCATGCTCAACCTCTTACCCTTCCCAGGAAGTCGTCATCATCGTAATACCCTGCCTGATCTCTTGAAGGAAGTTCCTCACATGCGGGTAGGTCGCCCTCTGTTCGAGAACCCTCAGAGTCGTAGGCAAATTCCCCAAGGCTTTCGCTGCCTGAGGAGAAGCGCTTATAATCTTCCACTCGGAGCAAAGGACGAGAAGTGTACTGAGGGCTCCCCTTGAGGAAAGCAATATCAGGGCTAGTCCCAGGCATTGGGGAAGGTGGCTCTGAGATATGATAGCCTATCTTGTGGTCCAGTTTCATATCTTCTGATTCAGAGTCGTCAGAGAGGGCTTGTCTGCAGTCAAAGAATTCCACATCAGAGTCAGAGAGCTGCGGAGACTTAGAGCCCATTCGAGGTGTGAGGTCTGTTTGTGGCACCTTAGGTTCTTCTGATTCCAGTTCTGACACCATTTTCTCAAATTCTGAGAGGACTCTGTTAAAGCCTGGGGAAAACTCCACGTCTTGATCAGTTTCTGAACCTCTCTTGGTGGCGACTTCAGTCCCAACCTGAGCCGAGTCGCTGAACACTGGAGACGCTGGACTCAAATCGTTCAAGGAGTCTCGGGTACATTCAGAAACTCTCAAGGTTTGATGTCCTGAGAATACTGCTTCATAATCTGGTGTCACCAGAAACTTGCTTGACATGGGTGAGAAAAGCTGACTGGACTGTGCCTCCTCTGTGGACAACTCCCAGTCTGGGTACTCGTTCAATCTGTCTGACTTCACACAGAACGTCTTCTCGGATGAAGGTAGAACTGGAGTGACAGTCCTGTGGGTTGTGTTTGAGCTCTGAGCAGGGAGCTGTAGTTGGATCGATTCCATTGGTGTCTCCTCAGTGAGCAGCACACCTATGTCCCTGATGTCTTGTGCTGCTAATGCGCTTTGCACCTCATCGTCCGTTAGAAACTTTGTGTCTTCCGGTGTCTGAGGAGGAGCCTGTAAGTGAACGTCAACATGATATGTCCACTTTAATCAGTGTAAAGGTTGGTTTGCACCAATGAGATCACATCAACATTTCACCCAGTTAATGTCACTTCACACAGAGGTTATTTTTCAAAAAGCCAAAACGTGCAACCTTAAAAGAATTTCATCACCTGACAGACAAGAGTCAGAATTGGAGGAGGAATGATTAGTGGTATTAAAATTCTATATTTCACATTCTGCTCACTTCCACACATTGTGGACAAATTCTCAACATTAACACCCCTCTTTTTTGTTATCACTTCTTTAAGACATATCCTTGTGTTTCACACGGTGTTATCGCTTCATCCAACTTGCATGTTAATGAGTTTTGTTCAACTTGCTGGATGGTCATGCTCTCACTCTTACCCTCTGATTGGCCGTCTTGCTCTTTACTTCTCCAGAACGAAGGTCAAGCACCTCCTCTTTCTTTCTTTGAACATCTTCAGCTGGTGAGGACTTCACAGCAAACTCTCTTCTCACATCTTCCGCACACACATTATTTTGTAAAGTTGACATACTTTCAGCCTCTGATCCGAGCTGTTTCCGTTCATCCTGTGACAACGTTCTTGTGTCTGATTCTGTCCACATTTGTCCGTCAGGATTAGCAGGTTCTTCCTTAGACATGGTCTCACTAATTTGAATTACTAATGGTGACACAGCCATCTGATTTCTGTTGGCTAAGGGTGAATACTGCTCGGGTAATAAAGTGGATGTCACACAACTCAAAAGTTTTGGTTCAGTATCCTCACAGCAGAAACCTAATTCCTCCTCTGATCCAGCAGCAAGTGGACTCAGTGGCCTCGGGCAATCGTCAATCCAACACTCAGTTGGTAGATCATCAAACTCTAAGTCGGATGAAAAAGACACTGGCGAGTATGATCTATTAAAGTGGGTTGCATCCATAAAGTATGAGGACAATATCCTCATAAACTCAGGTACTGGAGAGTCAGGCAATAGCCGTCTGAACTCATTGATAGAAGAAACAGAGTCAGGTGAGGACGGCCTCTCAGTCTCAGCAGTTGTTGAGGATGTGACCATAAACTCAGAGTATGACTCTGAACACACAGATTCAGGGGACGATGATCTATGTGTAGCTGTGTACTCCTCCAATGACGCAACAAACTGAGGGATGGGGGAGTCCGGAGAGAGACACCTGTACTCGCTGAACTCGGGCATGGATTCTGGAGATGATGCTCTTTGCTCAGCTGTTTCTGCGGCTGATTCAAGAGACATCGTTATGGATTCTGCAAACTGAGTGTCCGAATACAGAGGCACATCATCTATATCTGATGCTACAGTTTCAGGTGAGGAGGATGCTGATCTCAGGAATGCTGCACTTTCTGGTAATGCTAATGTAAATTCGGGTAAGGGGGAATCTGGTGAGAGAGGTCGACTCTCATCAACTGACGTTACAGATTCGGGTGAAGATGCTCTTGATTCTAACAACGTGGCGGATTTAGTGGAAATGGGTCTGTAGTCTATCAAGGATTCTGGGGAATAACGTCGATCATCACCCTCTGTGTCAGACACAGATACAACCAGCCGTTCATCATCAGAATCTGTGGTTGCCTCGAGGGGAGGTACTTCGAATGTGTATTTGGACTCTCTGTATGGAGCTGCTCGTGAAGACATCATATGTTCAATCCTTAGTGGAGGTGATTCTGAAACAGGTATGTCAGACTTGACTTGTGCACTTAAGGTGCAAAGAAAGCCCTGATCTGCGCTGGTGGCATCTGTTGTGGTAAATGCTTCTGTCTCTTCTGAATGTGGTCCTTTGGCAGTTTGATCATTTTCATCTATTATTTTATCCTGGTCATCCTCTGAAACACTACTTCCATATTCTATTGTGCTGCCAATAAATTGCATAAACCCTGTTTTACTGCTGAAAGTTTCTCCAGCATACTGAGAATCACGTACTTCAGAAATCAGCTTCCGTAACTCAGCATCATGAATGAGATTATACTCAGCTACCACAACGTCTGATTTCTCAAGTGAGGTAGGCACTTTGGTTGTTGATAAAACATTGCTATCAATGGATGCTTCAGTGGCAGTTGGGTCTTTTAATTCAGCTATTGATGATTTAGTTGCCAATCGTAATTCCTCTTTATCCGATTCTGCAGTCCTGTCTTCTGCATTAAACAGGTCTAAAGTTTGTGACAAATCATCTGAATCTGAAAATTCCGTTGGTGATTTGTCTCTTACAGTCATGTCATCTTTTACAGCAGTCTTTGTCAAATCTGATATTGGTGAGTCAGGTGACAGGTCTATACATTCTACATCTGATCTCTCAGACTGAGGTGATAGTGTTCTCATGTCAGTGACTTCTACGTCAAATGAAGCTGAACATGACAGATTAAATTCAGCTTCTGAAAATATTGATTCAGGGGACAAACCCTCATAGTATGTTTCTGCTGACCTGGTCTCAAGAACATCTTGAGCAAATGAAGGAAGAGGTGAGTCAGGAGACATGGGATCGTAGTCTGTAATAGATTGGAGTGACGGAGGCCTCACTTCTAAGCTTCCAGATTGAGGAGAATCATGTCTAGTCCCATCACAATAATTTGTGGACATCAAAAAGTCATTCAAAGCATACTCAATGTCTGATTCAATGGATTCAGGGGAGGTAGATCTATACCCGATATTCACAATACCTTGTTCAAGCATTGCTGGTCTGTATTCAGGTATGGGAGAGTCTGGTGACAGAGCCTGGTATTCATCTACAGATGCTCCTGAGCCAGGTGAAGACGCTCTATTGTCATAAACTAGTGATCCTAGGCTAAAAACAATGTATTCTACATCTGAACATGCTGACTCTGGGGATGTTGACCTGCGTCCAAAATTACTATCAGATAATTCAAACACCAGTGGCATGAAGTAAGGTACTGGCGAATCAGGAGAAAGCCTGAGTGATGCTTGAGATTCAGGAGATAGAGGTCTGCTCTCTGAGAATATTGGAAGAGGCAACTCCATTTCCAAATCTGACAACACTGAGTCCGGTGAAGTGGACCTTGAGTTCATGTGACAAACAGTGGATATATGCAGGGCCTGTGCAAACTGAAGTAGAGGCGAGTCTGGAGAGAGAGGTTTAAACTCATCTATGGATGTAGTTGATTCAGGAGATACTGCTCTATCCTCGAAAAGCCAGGGGATACATAGATCTCTCTCTAAATCCCAATCTGAATCTACTGATTCAGGTGATGATGACCTTCTACCTTTAAACCCAGGATAAGTCTCTGATGAAACCTGTCCAAAGTCAGGTACAGGTGAATCAGGAGAAAGTCTTCTGTATTTACTGAGAGACACTAAAGACTCAGGAGATGAAGGTCGGTCTTCTATAACCATTGGGAGTGATAATTGCATTTCCAAATCTGAAAACACTGATTCAGGCGAAGAGGACCTTGAGTCCATGTGTGTTGTGAAGGACTCTTGCAAAGACTGTGTAAACTGAGGTATGGGTGAGTCTGGAGAAAGAGGTTTAAATTCATCTATTGATGTTGTTGAATCAGGAGATACTGCTCTATCCTCGAAAAGCCAGGGGAGACATGAATCTAATTCTAAATCCCAATCTGAATCTACCGATTCAGGGGATGTGGATCTGTATCGTACTCTTGCTAAAGTAGGTGCACTTACTGTGAACTGAGGTATGGGAGAGTCCAGATACAAAAATCTAACGTCAGATTCAAAGATCGCTGACTGACAGGATTCTGCTCTGTCGTCAAAATCAAACAACTGTGAATTCACAGAATCATACTCTTTTTCTGAAGCCTCTGATTCAGGTGATGATGACCTTCTACCTTTAAACCCAGGATACGTCTCTAGTGACACCTGTCCAAAGTCAGGTACAGGTGAATCAGGAGAAAGTCTTCTGTATTTACTGAGAGACGCTAAGGACTCAGGAGATGAAGGTCGGTCTTCTATAGCCATGGGGAATGATAACTCCATTTCCAAATCTGACAACACTGATTCAGGGGAAGAGGACCTTGAGTCCATGTGTGTTGTGAAAGATGCTTGCAAAGACTGTGTAAACTGGGGTATGGGTGAGTCTGGTGAAAGCGGTTTAAATTCATCAATGGATGTTGTTGAATCAGGAGATACTGCCCTATCCTCAAAAAGCCAGGGGATACATAAATCCCTCTCTAAATCCCAATCTGAATTTACTGATTCAGGTGATGGTGACCTTCTACCTTTAAACCCAGGATAAGTCTCTAGTGACACCTGTCCAATGTCAGGTACAGGTGAAACAGAAGAAAGTCTTCTGTATTTACTGAGAGATGCTAAAGACTCAGGAGATGAAGGTCGGTCTTCTATAACCATTGGGAATGATAACTCCATTTCCAAATCTGACAACAGTGACTCAGACGAAGAGGACCTTGAGTCCATGTGTGTTGTGAAGGACTTTTGCAAAGACTGTGTGAACTGGGGTATGGGTGAGTCTGGTGAAAGCGGTTTAAATTCATCAATGGATGTAGTTGAATCAGGAGATACTGCTCTATCCTCAAAAAGCCAGGGAATACATAAATCTTGCTCTAAATCCCAAACTGAAGCCTCTGATTCAGGTGATGATGACCTTCTACCTTTAAACCCAGGATACGTCTCTAGTGAAACCTGTCCAAAGTCAGGTACAGGTGAATCAGGTGAAAGTCTTCTGTATTTACTGAGAGACGCTAAAGACTCAGGAGATGAAGGTCGGTCTTCTATAACCATTGGGAGTGATAATTGCATTTCCAAATCTGAAAACACTGATTCAGGCGAAGAGGACCTTGAGTCCTTGTGTGTTGTGAAGGACTCTTGCAAAGACTGTGTAAACTGAGGTATGGGTGAGTCTGGAGAAAGAGGTTTAAATTCATCTATTGATGTTGTTGAATCAGGAGATACTGCTCTGTCCTCGAAAAGCCAGGGGAGACATGAATCTAATTCTAAATCCCAATCTGAATCTACCGATTCAGGGGATGTGGATCTGTATCGTACTCTTGCTAAAGTAGGTGCACTTACTGTGAACTGAGGTACTGGAGAGTCAAGAGACAAACATCTCATGTCAGATTCAAACATCTCTGACTGACAGGATTCTGCTCTGTTGTCAAAATCAAACAACTGTGAATTCACAGAATCATACTCTTTTTCTGAAGCCTCTGATTCAGGTGATGATGACCTTCTACCTTTAAACCCAGGATAAGTCTCTAGTGGCACCTGTCCAAAGTCAGGTACAGGTGAATCAGGAGAAAGTCTTCTGTATTTACTGAGAGACGCTAAAGACTCAGGAGATGAAGGTCGGTTTTCTATAACCATTGGGAATGATAACTCCATTTCCAAATCGGAAAACAGTGATTCAGGCGAAGAGGACCTTGAGTCCATGTGTGTTGTGAAGGACTCTTGCAAAGACTGTGTAAATTCAGGAATGGGTGAGTCTGGAGAGAGAGGTTTAAACTCATCTATGGATGTAGTAGAATCAGGAGATACTGCTCTATCCTCGAAAAGCCAAGGAATACATAAATCTCGCTCTAAATTCCAATCTGAAGCCTCTGATTCAGGTGATGATGACCTTCTACCTTTAAACCCAGGAAAAGTCTCTAGTGAAACCTGTCCAAAGTCAGGTACAGGTGAATCAGGGGAAAGTCTTCTGTATTTACTGAGAGACGCTAAAGACTCAGGAGATGAAGGTTGGTCTTCTATAGCCATGGGGAATGATAACTCCATTTCCAAATCTAACAACACTGATTCAGGCGAAGAGGACCTTGAGTCCATGTGTGTTGTGAAAGACGCTTGCAAAGACTGTGTAAACTGGGGTATGGGTGAGTCTGGTGAAAGCGGTTTAAATTCATCAATGGATGTTGTTGAATCAGGAGATACTGCCCTATCCTCAAAAAGCCAGGGGATACATAAATCCCTCTCTAAATCCCAATCTGAATTTACTGATTCAGGTGATGGTGACCTTCTACCTTTAAACCCAGGATAAGTCTCTAGTGACACCTGTCCAATGTCAGGTACAGGTGAAACAGAAGAAAGTCTTCTGTATTTACTGAGAGATGCTAAAGACTCAGGAGATGAAGGTCGGTCTTCTATAACCATTGGGAATGATAACTCCATTTCCAAATCTGACAACAGTGACTCAGACGAAGAGGACCTTGAGTCCATGTGTGTTGTGAAGGACTTTTGCAAAGACTGTGTGAACTGGGGTATGGGTGAGTCTGGTGAAAGCGGTTTAAATTCATCAATGGATGTAGTTGAATCAGGAGATACTGCTCTATCCTCAAAAAGCCAGGGAATACATAAATCTTGCTCTAAATCACAAACTGAAGCCTCTGATTCAGGTGATGATGACCTTCTACCTTTAAACCCAGGATACGTCTCTAGTGAAACCTGTCCAAAGTCAGGTACAGGTGAATCAGGGGAAAGTCTTCTGTATTTACTGAGAGACGCTAAAGACTCAGGAGATGAAGGTCGGTCTTCTATAACCATTGGGAGTGATAATTGCATTTCCAAATCTGACAACACTGATTCAGGCGAAGAGGACCTTGAGTCCTTGTGTGTTGTGAAGGAATCTTGAAAATACTGTGTAAACTGAGGTATGGGTGAGTCTGGAGAAAGAGGTTTAAATTCATCTATTGATGTTGTTGAATCAGGAGATACTGCTCTATCCTCGAAAAGCCAGGGATTATACATATCAGTCTCCAAATCCTCATTTGAACACAGTGACTCAGGTGATGTAGATCGATAACTTGCTGTTAATGTGAGAATGCGGGTAAAATGAGGTATCGGAGAGTCTGGTGACAAACGCTGGTATTCAGAAAAAGACAAGACTGAATGTGGAGATTCTGGTCTCTCTTCGGCTTCAAACAGCTGCAACATCAGTGGAGCAAATTCTACATCTGATGCAACTGTTTCAGTGGATGCTGACCTGTAACTACCAGCATATTGAACTGCAGGAGCTTGTGTAAAATCAAGTATTGGAGAATCGGATGAAAGTCGTCTGTATTCACATACTGACGCATACGACTCAGGAGATGAAGGTCTGTCCTCATATAACACTGAGTAAGGTAATTCCAGTTCCACTTCAAAATCTGACAACACTGACTCAGGTGAGGAGGACCTATAGTCTGTGTATGTGATTAAGGACTCCTGTCTTAAGTCTGGAATGGGGGAGTCTGGAGAAAGAGCTCTAAATTGATTTGGAGAGCCAATTGATTCAGGAGAGGATGATCTGAAATTAGAAGTCAACGTCAGTGATGAAGGTGATAACGGTCTATATTCTGATTCAGAATCAGGTGACAGAGGTGTCTTTTCAACTTCTGATTCTAATGACTCTGGAGAATGTGGTCTTTTTTCTCTATCAACGGGGGAATAAAAGAAAGCTGCACGCTCAACATCTGATTGAGTTGCTTTAGTGGTTGTGGACCTAAACCCGACAAATGATGGAAAACGTTCAACTACTCTTGCCGTGAATTGGGGTAAAGTTGATTCTGGTGACAGGTCATGGCTTTCATCTCTGGATGCCACTGAATCAGGTGACTGAGGTCGATGCTCATCAGATACTGGTGGAAATGATCCATCTTCACACTCTATGACTGAATAGCAAACTGACCAAGGGGAAGTTGATCTGCATTCAGCAGTTAAAACAGTTGGGTTTATTATAGGCTGTCTGAAGTCAGGTATGGGTGAATCAGGTGAAAGTGCCCTTAGCTCATTTTCAGAATCGGATGTGAAAGATCTCCGTCGGGTCTCTATTGATGTCATGTCCTGAACATCAATTTCTGTCTCTGACATTATCGATAAAGGTGTTGATGACCTGTGGCCTGCGACTAACACAACTGATTCTATATGTTGGTTAAGTTGTGGTAAAATATAATCTGACAATAAGGTCTGGAACTTGTTACCCGATGTTGAATCAGGAAACAATGTCTCCTCTGCATCTGAATCCAGGAGAACATGTTCTTTACTGGTATAAACATATTCAAGCACTTCAGTTGTGCTGACATGAGCTTCCTCTACATACTGAGGGTCGTACAGTTGACGTATAAGCTGGTTTGGTCTGAATGTTGCACCGGCAGTTGATAGCTTTTCTTCAAGTACGAACGCAGTTGACTCGGTTGAGTCTGCTCTCTGAGCTGTCAAATCATCTGAAGTGGAAAACTGACATTCAATGTCTGAATGTGCTGATTCTGGTGAAGAGGATCTGTAACCAACAGAGGCTGTAACAGATTCATGCACCGCAGGTGTAAAGTCCAGTAAAGGTGAGTCGATTGGAAATGCTGGAGAACTAGGGGTAGAATGTTGAGTTTCATTGAATAAACATGGGTTGCTTAGGTCTGGTAAATATGGCAGAGGCTGTGAAATGGTAGCAAAGTCAACAGAAAGCTGTGAAACAGGGGAGTCTGGAGAATCAGACCTGAGTGTACTTGTTAATGTCCATTCCCTATCTGATAAATGCTTGTAATCTGACTCAGAATTAGGTAGCACTGACATCTCCTCCCCCTCAATCTTTGCTTGCACTGCACTCAGAACATCTGCATCAGCTGGATCTGCAATATCAAACTTCACGTCGTCCTCTGACTCTCCCTCTTTGACACCAGAATCCTCTGGAACATACTCACTTCTTGTTCCAGCATACTTAAAAATCCCTGTTTTACTGCAAAATGTCTCTCCAGCATAGTGGGGATCACATATTTGAGAAATGAGCTTTCGAAGTTCAGCATCATAAACAAGTTTATAGACTGGCACCTGGATTGCCTTTAGCGTTTGACCACTAACTACCAGTACTCTCTCTGTGGTCTCTGACAGTTGGGATGCTGGGGATTCAGGTCTCTGTTGGAAGGAAACTCTGTCTTCACTTGATCGTACACATTCAACACCAGAAATCACTGACTTAGGAGATGACGATATATGGGCACAAACTGTGACTGATTCAGTAAGTGATACTGCTTTGAATTTGAGCATCGGCAAGTCACCTCTGTAGTGATCCCCAGGATCTACCGAATCTTGTGATGAAGGTGCCACTTCAGAGCAGCGTCGTGACAAAGACAAAGCCCCGTGATCTAGATCTGAACAACCTGAAAAAGATGGCAAGGATATTTCCAGTGTGCTCAAATCAGAAACTTCTGGTGAAGAATCCGGGGAAGACAGTCGGCTCTCAGAAAATAATGACGAAAAACAGACAGTCTCACCCTCTAGATCTGAGGTTATTGATTCAGGTGATGAAGACCAATCCAATCTAGCATGGAAAAGGGATTCTGGCAGAGACTGTTTAAACTGAGGAATAGGTGAGTCTGCTGATAGTGCCCTGTTTATGTTTATAGATGATACTGAATCAGGGGATGCTGGTCTGTCCTCAAAAACAGAGGCAATGTTTGAATTGGTCTCCAGTTCCAGGTCTGACAATGATGACTCTGACGACACTGATCTGTGATAAATTTGAGTGGGTCCAGAGAAAGAGATGAAGTACTGAGGAACAGGGGAATCTGGTGATAAAGCTCGCCAACTATCTACAGATCTCTCAGAATGGGAGGAATCTGGTCTGAATGATTCCAGCACCCTGAGTGATTCTAGGGACATGGGTCTATATTCGGCTTCAGAATCAGGTGAAAGTGCTCTTTGGTAATTTTCTGATCGCAAAGCAGCAGTTTCATGTTCAACTATCTCATCTGACGGTGTCTGACTGGAGGTTTTTCCTACATATTGTGGGTCACGGATCGGAGAGATAAGCTTCCAAAGTCCTGCATCATACGATAAACTACAGACTGGCGCTGAACATTCGGTAAAAGATAAAGGCTCATGATGCTGAGGTGCAGACACCGAAGACTCTCTGAGGTTTTTCTGATCTCGAGGGAAAACTGTAGTAAATGTGGATGGCACTGGTAGATCATCACATGCAGTCTCCTGTGGCATAGCTTGATTGGATTCCACTGTGTCTTTCTGTGTTGTTGTGAACTCAGATGATTCATTTTGATGTTTTGTAATATTCTGCACGGCTTCACAATCAGATTTGATTGATTTCTTAGATTTTCTCTTTTTAGAAGATTTCTTCTTCTTAGTCACTTCCTCCTTTGGTCTTTCTTCATCAAACAACACAAGAGATAATTCCTCTGTAATTACATCAGTTGAAAAGTCCACAGCTGCTTTTATATCAGATTGACAAACATCAGCCACTACTGATTGTATCTTGTGAGCTTCAGTTTTACTCTGTTCCTGGGGATTTTCTTCTAAAGATGTTGACAGGACACAGTTTTTGCTTTTTTCTTCATTATTTACCTCACCCTCATAATCGGTATCTGACAACACGACTTCTTTCAAAGGTTCTGATTTAGGATTACATGCTGTAATAAGGAACTTGGTTGACTGTGGAGAAACTGGTCTGTGTTCAGACACTGGCTCTGGAGTGACTGAACATTTCTCAATATCAGAAAGACATATAATAACCCAGTCGTCATCATTGTCTGATACTAATTCCACCGGTGTTGGTGGCTTGTTCTTAACCTCCAACACTAATGTTTCAGGTGATTTTGGTGTATGATCAACAGATATGGAATCATACATTATTTGGGAGGATTCAACTGATTCAGTGGAGGTAACTCTAGATCCAGCGACGGGCAAAACACATTCAGATTCATCTCTGGATTCTACTGAGGCAGGTGATGAAGCTCTATTGTCATGGCTAAGTGATGCTGGAGACATGGAGCCATATTCTACATCTGAGCATACTGATTCAGGTGAACTGAATCGCTCCCCTATCATTACAGTAGCTGTGTCAGGACAATTGGGACTGAATTGAGGTAAAGGTGAATCAGGTGACAATGCTTTATTTTCATTTAAAGACACTACAGATTCTGGGGATGAGGGTCTGTCTTCAAAAGCTGTTATTAAGAAAGGTCTGCTTTCAAAGACCATATCTGATGACTCTGACTCGGAAGAGGATGATCTACATTCACAGGTTTTGACAGACTTAGGGACAGCATGTCTAAAGTCTGGTATGGGGGCGTCTGGTTGAAGCAGACAATGTGCAGTGATCGACATTACGGATTCAGGAGATGATGATCTCGCTGTTACATTCTCACAAGATGTAAAAAGCCACTGCTCAGTTTCTAAAATGACGGACTCGGGAGAGGATGTTCTGTCTCCCATGCCAAAAGTTAAAGACTGAGGTGAGATGGGTCTCTCACTGCTATAGTCACTCCTCAGCGATACTGGCCTTCCAAATGGTCTTTTGTTTGAAACCATTGGTGTTAACGGCCTCTCCTCTGCTTGTGAAAACAGGAGCATAGAAATGCCTTCAGGTCGTCTCAGTAATGACTGTTCCTGAGCAGATGCACTTTCACTGGTTTCCCATAGAAAAACAGGGGGTGGCAGGGGAGACAAGGGTCTAGACTGAGGTACTGCAGGATCAGGTGCAAGGAAATTCAGCTCATTTAGCAAGAATTCTGAATCTGGTGTTGATGCCCTACTCTCTGTCTGTGATATTGTATCAATCACATACTCAGGGGAGCATGATCTGTAATCTGCAGAACTTTGAGGTTCACCAAAGGTTTCAGGGAAGGATTCTGGGGAACAGGATCTATATCTGGATGCGTCAGTGTCTGGCAAAGACTCTACTGAAAACACAACCTCGCTTTCAGGTAGATTTGATCTGAACATTTTCTCACAACTTGAGTCATGTGACAACTGAAAGAAGCCGACTGAGCTCATGACTTCTGCTTTTTGAGATGTTAAACCCAGAAGAGTGTGACTGACATTGGAAGAACCTGCTAATTCTTGAGTGGTTGTATCCTGGTTTTGATTTATGCTGTCGTTGGATTTGACATCAAGGCCACCGGAACATGTGGCCTCATAATCATAAATCTCATGCTCAGAATTTGAAACCTCTTCACTTATCTTTGTGTGTCTGGCAGTTGCCTCGCGTTCATCCTTGTTGACTCCAGCTGGAATTGCCTCTTCAACCTCAGTATCTGAATCTATCAACTCAAAATCGTATCCGTACAGGACTTGATATAGTCGACGGGAAACTTCATCCATGTGTCTTGAAGCCATATGCTTGGACTGTACAGGTTGTGTCGATGCAGTGAGAGAAACAGGAGGCCCAGCAGGAGGCGAGGCAGAAGGGAGCAGCTGTTGACTTTTTGGTCCTTGTATAAAGCCTATCTTTTCACCGACCTCACCGGGTTCTGTGAGCTCCGCAGACAGCGTCCTGAAGTCTTGGTCAGCCTGTTCACACTCAATCAAGCTATCTCCAAAATCAGTCAAAGACAATGGTCGACTCTCGCACACACCTGTTCGAGAGCTGATGGACGACTCTCGCCAACGGGACAGTGACAAATAATCAACATCGTATTCAGCAGGGGAAGTTTGTAGACACTCCAAGCTCCATTCCTCTCCCCCTTCAGCCCCCTCACACCCAGCTGCCCCCTCATCATCGCATGGATCAACGGAGGGGTAGGCAGGGAGGGCAATGTGGGGACCTAACTTGGGTTCCCCTTTGTACACAGGGTCAATCACATGGGATCGAAGGTTGTAGGGAGAGGTGCGGTACAATGTGAAGAAAGGACTTACTTGTTTAAAACCGCCTGTGTGTACCGAGTCCTTCATTTCCTCATATATTCTTTGTGATGAGCTGCAAATAAAAAACATTTTCAGTGTGTAAATTGGTGTTGTGTCTAATTTAAAAACTCACTCATATTTTCAGATGTTTTGTCATAATGTATAAAACAATATATTGCATATAAAAGTAGTTTAAGCGACAGAGAGCTAAGCAGTAAGGAAAGTTAAGGCGTTCCCTCTTTTAGTCAGTAATCAGTGTCGCACTAATTGTCGAATGTATGCCTATCAAATATCAGTTAAGCTCAATGTGCTACAGTTCTTTAGCTATTCACCTTCATACAGTAGCAAACTTAAGTTAGCAGTTAACTGGATATTTTTTAGCGCATTAAGCAAGTTGAGCTGCAGTGCAACACATGAATATGATTTTTGATTATATGAAAACAGCAAAGACAAAATATGTAAGTGTGGTCATTCAACTTTCATGATAACTTACTATTTAATTTCCATTTCTTTTTGTAATTTCTCCTTCCGGGCATTTCTAAGAAGGCCTGTTGCTGTGGAGTCTGTCTCCGAGCGTCCTGTCGTCTCAGGAAGTGATGACATACTGGAGGACAGGTCCTCTGCTGTCACCATGGGTACCTCCTGTCCTGAGCCTGGACTCCTACTTGCTGTCCCTGTGCGCCTGCCTGGCCGAGGGCTGTCAATGTCTTCATGAAGGGCAGAGAAACCTGACAAAGAGTACAGTGCAGATATTTAGTATAGGAAGAGTAAATATACATTACTGCATTTAGCCAGTCAATAATCAATTAGAGCATTATACATACACATAACAACAACTAAATCATCAGCTCATTAGTATTGTTCACCTTCACTATGATCCAGTGCTATTGTCCTCTCAATTTCTGCATAGGTGTGTGATGACGTCTCCTCCTGAGAGGACTTGATAAACTTGGTTTCAATGAGGTGAACAATGTCCATTCGGTTGATCTTTGTCAGTCTTTCGATCAGTGTTGATTCTGTTGAGACAAATAACAATCCAAAAAGTTCCACCTTAAATTCTAAGAAGACCTTTTTTTACGATGACACATCATTAAATCACAAACCTGTGGCGTGCTTCCCCTCCCTCTCTTCCCAGAGTTTCAAAAGAGCATGGCTTTGGTCTTGTAGGGAGTTGGGGTTTTCAATCCTTATCAGGTTTATCCTCTCCTCACTGAACTCCACTTCTCGTGCCAACTCTAAATGGAGAGAATAAGATATAATAATTTTTATAATCAAAATGAACTCAAAATCTTTTGAAATTATGTTTCTTGGGAGCCAGACAAAATTTAAGTAACAATCTATATTTTGAGCACAAGAGTTTGATGACTGTTACCAAGGTGCGACTCACCCGTCCAGCTGAAGCCCAAGTGGTCAGCTATAATGGCCAATCGTTGCTCTTTTCTCTCTGCTTCATCCTGTGGGTCTACTGCAAATACCCCCCGACAGCCATGAGCGGACAGAGATGACATACCAGATCAAAAACAATCTAACCCCCCCAAGAATACAAGCAATATCTGAAATAAATGTTCACTGGCTTTCTTGTTTCTCTGCTATTGTCTCATTGGTTAGTTCCTAGAAATCTGATTCAGTAGCTGTAAACGATAATTTCAAAAAATACATTTCAATCGTTCGAAAATGATTGACGATACATGTGATTGTTCAAGTAATTATTTACACTTTCATCTTTAAATGTTTTAGTTGCTAAATTCCATGAAGCCTTTAAGTCAATCTTGAGAGTTTCTGCACACATAGAAGGAAAGAGAGACGCTGTTACAAACACAGACACAGCTCAAGCGAGACAGCAACATGGATTCTTCGACTATAATGGGACTTAACTACAAGAGACAGAGAGGCAGCATCTTTACAGCTAATATGTGCTAATGAGGCAGAAGAGATATAGAATAGCCCCTTATACTGGGGGGATACCTTGACTTTGGACTTTATCATCTGGAATTCGCTGCATCTGTGTCTCCACAGGGTCGTCCCACAGTGGTCTAATAGGAAAGACGTCTCCTGAAGGAGGGAACTGCATCTCAGAGAAAGTTTCCGTTTCTATGATTGATGGATCAATGAGACTGCTCTCATCATCCGAGTTGGCGGCTGCAGCCTCTTGTTCTCTCTCTTTCTCTGCCTGTGCCAACCTTGCGACGAGTTTCGCCGCCTCATCGCTTATCTCCTCAAAGAACTCAATGGACTTTTTGCGGGGCATACATTTCTCTTTAGTGGGTGCTGGGGAATGAGATGACTGACCACTTTTGCCCCGGACTGGCAATTTGGATTGGAAGCCTTTCGATTTTTTTGTACTAGGCCCCTTAGACTCCCCCTCACAGAAGCTCTTTGCTTTGGAAGATGTTGCCTTGGTTTTGACATCCACAGAGGGACCTGCGTCTGTCTCAGATTTTCTCCTGGAATCCTTTTTTACTGGGACTTTAAGCTTTTTGTCTTGGGTCGATTCTACACGTTTGACAGAAGAATCAGGCTTGATGGTGCTCGACTTAATGGGAATTTTAGATTTAGATTCAGATGTGAAGGAGGCCTCTTTTTTAATAGAGGTTGAAGAGGAAGTTGTATTAGATGGAGAGTGGGTTGTGGATTTACCCTTAGCTTGAGGAGCAGACTTAGCTTGTGTCTTGCCTGGAGTCTTTTTAACACTACTGGAGGCATTTTGTTTAGGTTTGCCTATCGGTTTGGGGGCTTCTATCACTGACTGCGGTTCCTCTGGAGAGGAGTCAGAGGACTCTTGGCCTTGCTCAGAGTAAACAGATCTTGTAACTGTAGTTTCTGCTGTTTGTATCATTTGGTCAGATACACTTGTGTCTACATCCAAGGATGCTTCATTTAGATGTTTGTCTGTTTTAATATCTACACCTTCAGGGGATGTCTGATCTTTCTTTGTAGGTTTGGCTGAAGCTGAAATGCCCATTTTAGGGATTTTAGATTTGGAGGCATCAGCCTTTGAGGCTGTCTGATCACCTTGTGGCGGGGATTGAAGCTGAGAATCAGATGTTTCTTTAGATTTTTCAGGTTCCTCAGTCTTAACCTCTAGTGTAAGATTGAGGCCAACTTCAGGTTCTGCTGCTGATCTATTACCTTCTTGCCTGGCCTCTTCTAAGAGAGGCTCCTCTAGTGGCGGTTCACATATCTGGAAAAAGGCAAAGCCACCCCCCTCTTCCTCATAGCTTCTCTTAGTCATGTCAATAGCACCACTTCGGGTCATCTCAAAGAGCTTCCCTTCTTGGAACAGAAAAGGGTTGGGTTCACTGGTAGGAGAGCTCTCTTCCGTTGGTGTTCTACCAGGTGTTGTGTCTGGAGTTGCTTGACGAGACTGACGGTCCACCACTAAATTCAGTATCTTTTGTTCCTCCTCTTTGACTCGAGCTGCAAAAGTATCATCGTCCTCCCGCATGGCAGACCATGAGTCAGTGTCTGCCTTTGCAGTTACACCTTTGGACTCAGTTCTGGGAGGTTCCAATGCCTCATCCTCTTCCTCTGTGTCATCGTAGATGCAGACCTCAGGTTTGAACATTTCCTTTGTTTGATCTGGGGCAACAGTTGGACCCAGTGTAGCTTCTGGAACTGCTGTATGCTCCCCTGGATCTCCTTTGACTTCATCTGTTACATTGCCACCTGGTTTTACTGTACCAGTCTGTAGCCTGCAGACCCCTAACTCTTGACCATTTGTGTTGTCTCCTTTGCATTCTGTTGACTTCCTTAAGCATTCTTCCTTTTGTTCATCAGTCCTGTTTTCACTGAATGATGTTTCAGCAGACTTTTTGTCTGTGTCACATTTTACAGATGGTGAGAGACTTTGTTCCTGTGAGGTGTCGAGTTCGGTGTTTGAATGATTCTGGTCTGAGACAGGGTTAGGCCCCTCTGAAGTGACACTGGTTGTTGTTGTTGTTGTGTCCTTGACCTCTTTGCTGTGGTATCCATCATGCAAACCTGCTGAAAGAGGAGAGGGAGGGTTCACTTTAATATGGCGATCAACAAAAAGAGCTAACTTTGAATCTTCTGTGGGTTTATCGAGCCCACATTCACTTTGCGAAAGCTTCTCACTTGTGGGCTCTAACGTTTCATAGCTGTCATCCCCTATTTTGGCATCTGCTGAGGAAAACAAATCTTTTCTAGATTTCTTTTTGCTCTTCGCGTCTTGGTCCATTTCATCAAATGTTTTTATTTTGGCTGCCATCTTAAACATTTCCTCCTCTGGAGTGATTTTTCTTTTAGTTTCATAACTGTCTGATGTATCCTCTTCTTCTGGGTCTTCAGGGATGACAGCCGGTGGGGATGGAACAGAGAGGAATGTATGGTCAGGGGGCTTGGGGTTTACCTCATAACTTACCTCTTCAGAACTGGGAGTATCGGGGGAGAGGGGACTCTTACCGGAACTTGTCATCTGAGATGTCTGCTCACAACTGTCATCATCAGCACTAGCCTCATGGTCTCGAAGCAGCCTACCACGCAAAGCATCATGCAGGAATTCTGTGGTATTGATTGGCTCAGGTTGGCTAGAGGATTTACTAGGTGGACCTAGTGCTGATGGGAAGGGAAGGTGGCTTTTTGGCTCTACCGGGCTGCTCTCCAAGGAGTCATGAGGAGGGTATTCCTTGGTTGGGCTAGGTTCAATGGAGTCTGGGGACTTATGCGAGGAATTTTCTTCCATAAGACTACCATCAAGAGAGTCTCTGTGGCTTATTGTCAAAGAGTCATCAGCTAATGGACTGAGAGCATCTGAGTCTTGTTTTAAAGGCAGCTCTAAGCTTTGTTGACACTGAGACAAGGATCTAGAGGCTGGAGAACCGATTAAAGCCAACTCTAACTGACGATCAGGGCTCTCATCATCGCTAAGAAAAGTTTCTACTGTCTCTGAATTTCTCTTTGCAAGCTTTTGAGGTCTAGATGGCTTAGACTCACTCCTCCTAACAGATGTGGACTCACTTGTAATGTGGTCATCAGGAGCCTCGCTGGAAGAAACAGGGAGGGACAATTCTGTTGATAGTTGTTCACCAGTGGCCCCTAAACCAGAGTCTCCAGACTTCTCGCTGTCTTTATTTTGTTTTTTGACTGTTGTGGTAGCTGGTGATGAAGTTGCGTGCTGTCCAGATTTGGGAGAAAGTGACAGACTTTCAGGGCTTGTGCCTGGTGTGGCTAAACCCTCATGTTTATAGCTGTCCTCAGAGCTTGGATGAGTTCCATCTCCAGAGCTAGCACTTAGTGAATCTGCCACCCCCTCATGTTTTGAGCTGTCCGAGCTGTCATCAAGGCCACAATTTCCAAAGTCTACAGTTTCAGTCAGCTCTGAATGGGCAGGAGCAACTGACTTGTTTTCATTCTCTCTCTCTTGCTGAGTCGTGTCCTTCTTGCAGGGTTTTGAGTCCAAAGATAGTTCTCGCTCTTGAGAAACACATGATTTTATTGCTTTGATCATGGATTTTGATGGGACGGTTTCTGATTTTGAGGTTTTCTCTGATCTTGATGTTGTGGATGTTTTGAGCTCAAACAGCCCAGACTTTCTCTTTGAGGGGTCCAGCCCCGTCTGGAATGCTTGCATCAGTTCTTTAACTGACATGGTCTCCTCAAGTTTTTCAGATTCAGATTTAGGGGATTTAGGGGAACCCGATTTAGGGCTTTCTTTGGCTTTGGGAGAGGATTTGCCCTTAACAGGCAATTGTGAAGGCTTGCTTCCAGTGACCTTTTTGATCTTTTGCTCTGCCTCAACTTTCTGTTGTAAAGCTTTGACTTTGTCCTTTATTGACCCTATGGGAGTTTCTTCAACCACTGGGGATACAGGCGATACTGGAGTGGGGGCTGTTGACACACTTAAGAGACCACCTGTCTCTGTTGATTCTTCTGACTGGCCCTGGTCTTTCCCCTTTCTTCTGACTGGTTTTTTAACATCACCAGGAGTTGTTTTTACTTGCACTTTGGTTGGAGTGGTTGTTTTTGCACCTTTACGCAGAACAACATCAGTGAATTTTTCTTGGGTGACTGGCTCTTTCTTCGCTTTTACTTTGGAGATTGGTGCATCCAGGAGGTATTCTTTAAGGTCACCACTGTCCTTTATGGCTTTAGGTCTGGGAGCCCCTCTGTTAGATCTACTTTCCCGTAAAACAGGCTCCTGAATTTCCAAAGCCGCCATATTTTTGGCCTCTTCTATCTCACTGTCTGAAAGGAGAACCCACTCGTCTGACATTCTAGCTGCTTGTGTTGCCTCCTCTGCCAACTCGCCCTCATATGTTCCACTCCTTAGTATCTCACTGACTTTCTCTAGGTCCTCTTTGACTTTTTCTAAGTCCATCTCCATTATTTCTAACGGTTCTCCAGAAATGTCCTCCGCTCCTTTCTCTAGACCACACCCTCCTAAGGTAGGGGATTTCTCTGTAGAATCTGCAGTCAAGATGGCAGTCATTTTGATCAAATCTTGTTTCATCTCTGACACGTCGGATAGGAGGTCGGGCTCTCGAATCAGCTCTGATTTCAGGACTGATGTCTCCCGCTCTTCATCTTCCATTTGGAAGAATAACAAGTAAGGAGTAAAGAAAATCAAAAATTCAAATGAAAGGAGACAGACATTGGAAAATGTGGTCAGGACAAGATCGGAGCACACTGCAGGGGTCATAGGTCAACAGAATCACAACGGGTTCTACATCAGGGTATCAGAGGAACTGGGCTTATACTTTCATAAGTCTCTGGAGAATTGTGGTAAAGCAAAGACTACATAAAACCGATGGGAAAGGACATGGGCAGGAAATAACTTGCTTATACACTCAGCCGACCCACACTCACAAGACAAAACTGTAAAACGGAACTGATATACGTGAAAAAAAGACCATAAACCAACAATGAATGAAACTAGGTGACCAAGAAACCAACATGTATGATGGAAAAAGGGACAACACAGAAAACAAAGAAAGAAACATCTCAAGATTGCTCGGATGTATGACAAATGTCAATGGGATGAGAGGCAAAATGGCTAAAAACATTTGAAAATGTTAATTGTCTATCAAAGAAAGCCAGTGATAACGTAATGAAAATAATATGATTTGCAATGGTTTTCATATAGCAAAAAGCAGATCATTTGTTCTCACAAATTCTAAAGTAGAAAGAGGAGCTCAGGAATACCAGCGAGCAACATCTTACAAGGAGGGAGCGAATTTTAATTCCCTTGACCTTCCGGTTTGCTTTTTGCCTAATTTCACCTTTGAAATATAAATGAAATGAAAACTGAAATAACAGAAACAAAAACAGTGCACAAAACCAAACAAATGGTGTTGTGAGGGGACAAAATCAAAGCAAACCAACAGGGGAAGATATGAACTGTCATTAACAAGCCATTACAAATAGTCATACAGACACACAAGCACACGCATACACATGTATGTAAGGCAAGTTATTTCCATGCAAAGCAAAGGGAGGTGCTGATGGAGAGGATGTGGTGAGGAGAGAATGGTGTCAATAAAAGTTGGAGGAAATGAGGTGCTCCTGTTCGAGAGCTGCCTGTTAATACAGT
This sequence comes from Limanda limanda, assembly GCF_963576545.1. Lineage (NCBI taxonomy): Eukaryota > Metazoa > Chordata > Actinopteri > Pleuronectiformes > Pleuronectidae > Limanda > Limanda limanda. The sequence continues at coordinate 15,899,041 of NC_083657.1, forward strand.
ATGGCCAATCAATAATGTCTAATATCTGTATCATCTAGGAATACATAAATACTGTAATGTATAAGTATTTTTGAAACACATACATGCACTTTTAATCAATATTATTTCATTAATGCATGTACATTGTCTCATGTTAGTGTGTATTATAAGATTAAATAAAAATGTTTAGGCTTTGCCTTTTTTATGTATGTCATTTTGACAATGCTACATGAAGAAGGCATAGGGTTGGGAGACTCAGAGCAGGTAGGGATGTTGACTCGTTTTGCTTTACCATTACACTAGAGGACAACAGGGGGAGGAAGACTAGTGTTGTGGCCTCTAATTTCCTTGAACTGGGTGCTAGCGCGATCATTATTTTCCAGTTTCAGGAACTGAGTGCAAGAGTGTAGGAGCGAGCAACACATTTTTCACATATTTGGTGCAGCAAGGCACAAACTGAGGAAGAGAACAGTATCAGCAGGTGGAGTCCATGTGTGCGACCATGTACCTGTACTTTATGTTATGGCTACTGTTTTTTAAATCACTGCATGGGATTGGAACTAATACATCACATAGGAAGTTGTGAAAAGCTTTCTTAGTAATTGTGTCTGATTATTATATTATCAAAAGTTTTACTTAAAAGTAGAAATTGAAATTGAAATATGTGAGGGTATTTTTATATTGTTCTAGCTATAGTGGTGTGAGGTGATAAAAATGCTTGTACTTTTATGCCTAAATAAATAGCTTAAGTAAAGCTGCATCGCCACGGCAGTGTTAATATAACTTACTTGCTTCGCTCAATCAATCTCAACACAACTGAGGTGGTTTGGGGTAAGCACAAAAAAGAGATGATGAAAATGGCAGGACCGCTGCCTGTCAGGCCGCCAGCGTCAAATTAGAGGCCACTGTGACATTAACATCATCACCCATGAGTATAATGCTGGTGTACATACGCAGAGGGGAGTGTTTAACTCTTTCTCCGTAAGTCCGGTCTCAAATTATGAGGGGAAAGAGTAAAATTGGAGAAATGGATGTGGATGTAAAATCAGAAAAAAAGGAATAAAAAGTAAGAAGTGAAGTTAAGCCTCAGAGGGAACATAACATTGACATGGGGAGGTCTGGGTTTGGCTTTGTTTGTGTGACAAGACAAAAATACACAAAGCTTAAAGGACTTTGGTGATATGGACTGTCTGAAATAAAGCTATGGTGGAGCTAGGTGTGCCAGTGTATCAGTCTGGTTAATCCTATGCACTCTACTGTATGTTCAACTACATTAGTCTGCAACATTAGTGCTTCTCCTATATTAGTTCGATTAATACAAACATGCTTTATTACTACGTAGAGGTAACGATTTTAGTAATGACGATTAAAGGTTATATCAAATATTTGAAAGGAATAAAATCAATCTTACATTTCTCTTGCGTTCTGCTGGTCTGGAAAAATGTGGAAAAGAGGATAACAGTTAGTCTCATGTTCTCTGTTGCATGGACCAAACATTTAAAACCTACTTTAACAGTACAACTTCTACCACATGGAAAAGAAGACACAGGACATATCTAAAAACACCAAATCATGGGATACACACCACTGACAAATCACAATATAATCTACTAAGGCAAACACAACTCTAAAAATCTAAGAGTTTAGAGCTTTGTACATGTGCTTTATTTAGTTCTGGTGGTAAGACAGTGGACAGGAAAGATAGGCAGAGCTAATTAGTGGGTGATGCAGTGGGAAGCGGTGGCTGCTTTTACCTCTTCCTCTTGCTCTTGGTCGGAATCGGACTCCTTTTGGGAGCAAGAAGCAGCGAGAAGCAGAAAGATGTACAGATAGAGGTGGGGACATTAAAGTGGGGGGAAAAGACAAGGGACAACGTGTTGGTTACCACAGCAACAAAGACAACAGGTCAGTGGGATTGTGTGGGGAAGCCAAAGTGGTCTCAGAAGCTGTATAAGGCAAAAAGCTTGAATTTAAAAATGTACATCCATCTTAAATCATGTTAGCCTGAATCTTACTTAGATCTTTTTGTTTCTTGCAGAGGTGGTAGAAGTACACACATTCTTTCAGTCGAAGTACAGATACTTAAAGTAAAAGTATAAGTACTTATTCAAACTCTTAACTCAAGTAAAAGAATAAAAGTACAGGTTCTGAAATGCACTCAAAGCATGAAAGTTAAACATTTTCTTCCTCCTGTATCTGTGAAAAGCAAACAAACAGTAACAAGCTTGTTTTGAAAATGTAAGGAGCGGAAAGCACAGGTATTTGTGCAAAAATGTAGGGAGTAAAAGTACAAATCTGAATTATTGATCCTTTGGCAGATAGCATTTGAAATCCATTATAATGATTTTTTAGCTGGTTGTAGGGTATCACCGTGAAATGTTGCTGAGTACATACCCTGATGTTGGTTCCACAGTAAAGAATATATAACATAAATATAAAGCAATAATGTTGGCAGCTCATTTGCCTCAAACCTTTAATATGAGGTGATAGGCAGGTGATGAGTACTATTACGGAGGTTGCAGTATGGTCCAGCTCACAAGCAACCAGAGCACTTCATTTTGGTGCAACAGCCAGTTTCACTTAAAAGAACTAAGCTACAGAAAGGCTTCTCCTCTGTTGTAGGGTCCTCACCTTACAGTATGATGGGAGGTTGATGTTGAGGTTGCATATAGCATTCTGGGTGATTGACCTGTAGTTCCTGGGTTCTTTCATAAAGGACAAACGGCCACACGGCTCCTGAGTGTTGTCTCTTATCTGCAACAGCAAAACAGTGCAGCAGGGGTCAGTCATTCAAGGTGTCAGCTTGTTTCCGTGTAAAATAAACTAATTAGGAATGGCGCTCACTTTGATGAAGAGCGCTAGACGATTCTCTTTAAAGGCGAAGAAGCTGAAGAGGTGATGTTGGCCACTTTTGGTGAGAGGCACAAGGTTTCCAAAACAGTCTGCATAGATTGGTTTTCCTTCCAGGACCTTTGGAAAATCACAGGGAGTTAAGCACAGTCGCTAAATAACAACTTATAACCAAAAAGAACACTCAGCTGTTCCTCTTCACTTTTTGTTTGAACCCCAACATTTCTCTTTTTCAACTCCCTGCAGCACTGCAACTATTTCTCAAGACACCCTTGCACACCGCCTTTAAATCTGCTCGATCTCGGTCGAGGATTCTCACCTCTACGTCTCGGCTACGGGCCACCTCAGTGAAGTTCTCCTGCTGCTCCAGGGTTTTATCAATCTTGTCGTCCGTCATGCAGAAGCAGCGCAAGCGGGCCTCGATGGGGTCGTGGGTCTTGGCAAAGATGACGAACTTGGCCATGTAAGGGACGCAGATGATCTCTCGGTACACCTGGGTGGAGAAGTTGACAGATTCCAGGACTTGCCGACAGTCTATGAGCCAGAACCTAGAAATCAAAAGGGGGTTTGAAAGGACCAGTGGGGTTAGGCGCTTGCCACATGTGAGTCACTTTACAACAGCTGTGCAGTAAATAAACAGTAAATCGTTTTTGGGTTACCTAGCAGACACATTGGTGGTAAAGGAGACACAGTCATTGATAAATGTTAACGGAGTGGTTCCTGTTATATCCTCCCATTGGGCCGGCGTTGTTCCACCTGCACATGGACACAAATGCGAGATTGAATATTAGCATGTGAGCATGTGTCTGCGGTTGATCTATTCACGTGTGAGTCATGCGGTTTCTCTAACCAGTGATACTGCAGAGCAGGCGTAAGGTGGGTGTGTCCCCTCCAAACCCGTTAAGGACTGGGTCTGAGTTGCTCTTGGGAACAGGGATGGTCATGGTGATGGGTTTATGGAACTTCCTCCTGCGGGGCTCCAGGGTGACAATCGGGCTGAAGGTTGCCTTGTTTCCTAAGTTCTTCCTCACTACATCTATATTCACTGGCTGGGCCTGGGAGAGCAGAAAGCATAAGCAATGACTTAACCTTGTGCTACAGATAAAGAGGGTCTGAGCTTAGTTCATGCACTGGAAATGGGCTCCTGACTGAAATATTGGCTGCATTGAACTTTGCACCAGAGCTGTGCCAGATTGTATAGAATCTATAAAACACAACAACCACCTACAACCATATACATCTTGCCCACTTTGATCACTTACATACACAAGCTAAGAAATATTTTATACAGTGAATCTTTTGCCGATTACCTGCAGTCCGACCCTGATCCTCTTGGTGAGGGCTCCCTCAGGAAAAACTGCCTGCACCTGGGGCACAACTGTGCTGCTCAGGATGCCTCCCTCAGGGCCAATCAGATTACTGTCCTGCTTGATGCGTGACACCACAGCAAAGTATTGTGGGAAATCTCTGCTGATGATGCGGCAAAGGCGCTTCTTCTCCAGCTCCTCCGGTGTGTCCAACTCTGGAGGAGGGAAATAAAGGATGGCTGTTAGGGACATTCAAAACTGGAATGATTTTTGTCCAGATCATGGTGCAGTCTACGAATATCCCATCAGAGACTGACCCTCATCCATGCCATTGAGTATCTGGTTGAGTTCTTCCTGGGTGTGTTCACAGTGATGCTCCTTCCAGCTTTCTCCTGTCTCACTCCTCAGTATCACCAGCTCCCTCTCCTTCCCCCGCAGGGCGGCAAAGTGGGGGATCTCCACGATCACAGGACTGGAGAGGTAGAGCACATGTGAGCTTGCATCACAGGGGAATTTAACAGGGTTGTCATACTTGAGTTTTGGGACACCTTCAAACATGATATTTACTTGAACTTGGACTTAATAATTATTCATGTTCACTTTAGATTTCCTTTCCAAAAAATGTTGAAATAGTTTTTTCCTGACAATGTTGATGGCTTGCAACATAACTACACCTGTGACTGGAAGACACTAGACAAGTAATAAAGAAACCTGACATTGAGGAGATGTCTATTTCTCGTCTTCTCTCATTTCCACACGTTATGTATCTAGATAGCATAGCTTTCACTTCCTGTCATAGTCGGCTGTAAAGTTACTGTTCATCTCTTTCGTGCAATGTATCTATAAATCGTTGATTCATTATTATTTATCGTTGTATCATTAGTTTCTCTGCAAACTGCTGTTTTGCACGAGCTGAAAAAACAACAGTAGCACGTCGTTTAGCAGCACGTTGCTGATATGAAGAAGTGCTAAGTTAGTAATGGATTATGTTAATTATAATGTCTTCCATGTCAATATTTAGGACATTTTTGAGATTTGTACACTGAGCTTTGATCACTCAACACAAAAAAAGTATTTTTTTCCTGCAGCTATTTAGAAGTGAAATATCTTGGATGAGTAAGTGATCAGTGGATTGTCTATATTTACTAATATTACTTACCTGTCATGCATGATCACAACAAGCTAGGTACAACACATATCTATCAGAAACATGCTACATTTCAGAACAATCCAACATGAGACAAAGACACTTCTGAACTTTTCGTGTGATATTTAGATGGTTCTTTGGCCTAAGTACAAGTTAATAATATAGTATTTTAAAGCAAGCACTTGGCAGCTTTGTACTTGCCCCAAATGCTGGCAGGGGAAATTCCAATATATATAAAATTTACATGTAGTTTTGTAAAGCTTTGTAATGGGCTTTGATATTGTGCTTATGCAGCTAAAAGCTGAGAGAATTCTGAGAAAACTGATCAGAATTGTGAGTGGGCAAGACTATCCTGCATTCCAAAATTGTGATTATCATCTTTTAACATTTGAATTTCAGGAAATTAGTATTCAGTTAACATTTACAAGACTGTAGGGGGAAAAAATGGGCTGACCATCAAACCACAACACGCAATGCATTTCACCAAGTTACTCATAGGCCACTCAACCACTTAAATTTCACACCAAAAACAAAAAAAGACACATCTATCAAGAAAATAGGCAGAAAAAAAGTAACTCAGAATTGGAAATGGCTAAGCAGAAAAACAGCTGCAAAGAAAAGTAACAGCAGTGTGATGTCTAGAGGGGATTAAGTATATGGCATAAAGACGGGTGCAAGACAACAGAACAAGCAGGTCAACACAATAGAGTATGGATAAAATAACACTGGATGGGAGGGTTTTAACGGAAAACATTGAGACGAGCATCCATGAATTGTTTCATATGCAAACTGGTGGGTTTTTTTCTCCCTACCCGAGGAATTTTGTCCCCGGTGGACCGAGTTGGAGGATTCTGCTAACCAAACTCTCCCCCTCGTTTAGAGGTGGAGGGGCAGTGGGGAGGTGAAGTTTACTGTGTGAGCAACCAAGCGTCCATATGCAGCAGTGAGGAAGAAAGAGCACACACAATGTTTCGGGTGGGTGCAGAATAGAAACCTTGGGGTCTGATTTGCAATTCTTGAGTGAGGTTATTACACTTTGTAGTCGTGTGTGTAAGGAGGCCCAAAGTGTCCAAAATCAAATAAAGAAATGAGATTCAAAAAAACAATAAAACTGAAAAAAAACAGTAGTTTGCTTTGAATTGTTATTTCATCCTGTTTTAGTTAAAATAAAGTTTAGTTTCATTTCCTTCTAGAATGTTAATCACTTAAATAACCAAATTAAGACAAACAGGGTAGAGCCAATGATTGGCTAGTTTCTATTTCATTCCATTATTGTGAAAATAAACAATTCACAATAATGGGTAAAAGTTTTATACATTTATTAAATGTTTCCAAATGTAATTTACGTAATTTAATCAATTTTGAACACACTGGATCTCTACATAAGCTAAAATATTCTAAGTTGAGAAACGACATTTCTGCAGGTGTGACTATACAGTAGGTACGGTCACGCTCTTGCCAAAAAAGACCATTTACATTCTAAGGAGGGCCAATCATCATTAGGTAAAGTGAGCATGTTTTTATCTAACTTTTTATTTAACAGTTTTATGGACTGCACTGAGCAAATCCTCTGACATAACATATACATATATCCTATGTACACAATAATATCTCTAATATTATCAGCAGAGGGCAGAATTTGTGGCAACATATCAAATCAATCATGGTGCAATATAGTGGAGGTGGAGTTAATTAGAAAGGCTTTTGCTTTATGGGATAAGGCTGAAACGAGTTAGACTGCAGCTGTAATGAAAGAAAATAGGACATGCGGAAGAGCAAAGATTAACCGATTCCTGGCGCTGGGAGAAAGCAAGAGCAGATACAGAGACAGTTTTAGTAAGGCAGACGCAGGGGGAGTAAATTAATCTGAAAGAAAAAGGGCAGCACATTGAAAGCTTCTTATTTAACAGGACACAGCTCAATCAACGGCCTGAAGGTAGTAGGTAGTAGTGACTTTAACTAGTAACTAAACATCTCTCTTACACCGGACATGCATGTCCTACTAATATAAATACTATATTCATTTAATTTGACTATTTCCATCGTTGTCCAGACATAAAAAAATTAAACAGTGTAGATGCATTGATTTTTCCAAAAATATCACAAATTAATCCTGATATGATGCTACATCTTTTTTTTTGTTGCTTTTCTATATGTATATGAACATGGCCCAAATATATAAATAACACATTCTTTTTTATCAGGTTTCTGTATTATACATTTGTAAATGAAACAACATTGCAAACTGAATTAAAACATACTAGAGATTCACTTCTTGACCTGCAGAATATACAATACGACATGTATTAAAATATGAAAAGGCTCTTGATATTATCTAAATTGTACCTGATCTGATGCAAAATATAAAACAAAAATCCAATTAATGTAAATGCTGGTCATATCAGTGTAATATACTTAATCCTTTCCTTGTTAAATATATAATAACTTATATCAATCCAATCATCAGCTGTAGGTATTTCTGCTTTTAACCACTTGCTAGTAATGGCTTTCCTTCCAGCTGCACTCAGAATTCGAAATAAATATCCAACCCTTGAAGTGACGCTAACTCCTCCCGTAGAATCATTCTATTTAACTGCTGCTGTCTACAAATTTGATATTTTCAGTTTAACCAACTCTCTTCAACTTCATCCTTTTGATGGAATGAATGAACGCGTCAACTGTAGCCTTACCCGAGGAATTGGGCTCCGGAGGGCCCCACCTCGATGAGCCTGCTGGCCAGGCCTTCACCCTCAACCATCGGGGGCATGGTGGCCAAACGGTGCCTCTTCACCAGCCGGCACGTCACCCGTGTGGGCGCGCTGCACTTCCTGGGCGGGATGATGATGCGCAGGCCATTATGTCGGCAGCCGCGCATAGCTCCCCCCCTGGCATCGACCATGAAGCTGACCAGGAAGCTGCGGTGGAACAGGAAGTATTTCCACAAATTGAAAAAAAATATTATAATGCCCATGAAGTGATGAGAAAGTAGACACTAAAGCTGTATTGGTTGATTGCACTGGCAGCATCACAAAAGGAAAAGGTGTGAGGGATAAATGTGCCTGAGGTGGTTAAGTAAAAAGTGAATGTTAAGTTATCTGCTGTTACAATACAAATGTGTTCTGCTATTGAAGATGGTGCCACACAGTTGGACGGCCCATTAAAAGTAAATGGTTGGACTTTAAAACTCTCCTGGCAACATCAGGTTTATAGGTTTTTTAAATATGTTGGTGTCTGTTTTCTCAACACTGATTGGACAAGACAATCTAACTGCATTCCATTTTTTTCGATTCATAGCTTGAGACTCCACTCTCCATGCAAAAAGGCGAATACTGTATGCACATGGATCTGAGTGGAGGGAGTGTGGGTGTGATGAGGATTGCATTCCAGTGTGATACCAAACTGTGTCTTCATTTCAATGGCCAATTGGCTTCAATCAAGCAAACATAACAATGATTTTAAACACAAAAGTGACATGAAACACACATAAGTGACAAACGTGTTATTGAATTCAGCAACACAACCAGTAAAAGTGTTAGGAGACAAAGGCAGTTGTCCTCCTCTGCTGTGCTTTCAGTGATTATCTTGCATGGTGAGGAAATAAGAAAATAAAATGAACTTTTCCTCCGTTTAATGAGGTGATTGTCCTGTTTTTGGCACAATAAGCTGAATGTCACTCAACGCCTGGTAGGTATGTTAGTGGAAATATACAATTCACAAGAGACTGAGTGAAATTAAAGGTGCTATACGTAAGTTTTCTCTGCCGCTGTACCGGGTTTCTTTCTGGTAACGTTGCGTTTACAAGACAGGAAGTTATAAAAAGCCTTCCAAGGGGCAGACTGGACATTAACTAGGGATCAGAAAGTAGTAAAACAGACCGCCCAGTTGTGAAGGAGTGGGTGATTTCAGACACAGCATGGCTCTAGAAAGGGGGCATTCAGCATATTCAGTACTTTGAAAGTTCACCAATAGATGTCGCTAATTCCTACAGGTGGACCTTAAACTTGCCATATTCCATAAATGATACATGTTTGGCTGGCTGAACCCAATCAAAAGACATACAAGGCAGGATCGGTTAAGGACAGTAACACACATAAACACCTCTCCACCAGGAGAGCACACTGTGAGGGGAGGAAGAGAATGATGAAGATGAGGAGGAGGACAATGATATAACCAAGGTGCAGAAGGTCACCTGCTGTGGTCTCCATGATCATGGCACGGAGAGGAGTGGCTAAAAACAACAACCAGATCAGACAGAGAGGAATAAAAAGTTAGCCAGAAAGAAGCAGAGAGAGAGAGAGGACCCCGGAGAGGAAAAACAGAACAGACATGACACAGTCAGAATAAAAAAAAAAGGAATTTCGAGCCTGAGATAATAACCTATGCCGCCAATGTTAAACTTGTATTGACCATTTCTACAACGTATGATTAGCAAGAACCACAAAACCATTATTGTAAAGTTGTGAGCTAATTTAACTGATGTGTGATTTGTTCTCGATGCGTTATTTTTGTAAACATTTACAATATATCATGTTTCACTTGGTTACATAAACAATAGATTGATATCCAATAGTTTGGATGTAATAAGGCGAGCTTATTATAATGACGATACACGGGAAACCTAGTCTTTCTTGTCATTTCCTCACTGATGTTTACAGATTTATAAAAAACAGACCATAATCAAAAGATCTCATGCAGATTAAAAATAAAATAACAAAAGTCAGGACTCATTACGCAATAGAAGTATGATAATATCTTGACTGCAGTCGTTCCAACAGCTGCCAAGTGAGAGAAGAGCTTCCGTTCATAAAACACAACTGAAATTGTAATTTCCCAATTAAGAAAATTACTGTTATCAAACGTGATTAAACACTAGAAACATACAAGCAGATCTTCTATCAGGACTCATCAGGACTCTTGGATTCATTGTTTATTCCTATTCAGGAATGTTTCAGGATCCTAATTGGCCTCACTTGACACATTTCATCCACTGACCACATACTTCAATATGTGAGAAGATCAGATTTGTATTATTTGGTTTCTCCAGTCTGACTGTACCTACCCAGAATGAATGGGGCTGGAGGATAACGCCACATTGTCCAGGTTCTCTGTTCCCCAGCTCAGTCTGTATGAATCCTTGTCATTCTCCCTGGCAAGTGATGTAACCTGGAATCCAACAAATACAAATTAGAAATATTGTAGAAATATTAACCGAAAACAATAACCTCAAAGTTTGACCTTTTAAGAGGAAAATTCTCAGTCAATCAGGTGAAGCCCTACGTCAAAGGCAGGTGAGGGAACCACTTTATTATAAATCACATTAGTTCTAAACCAAGAGTAAAACCTATTCAATCTCTGGCGTCTTTCACAACTTAATGCTAATCAAGTAAACTAAAGTATTACAATTCATATAATATACTCAAGTAAGTGTATTAATACCGCAACAAAAATACTCCATGATAAGAAAATCTTAGGTACAGAATTGTTAACAAAATATAAAAAAGTATCAAAGTAGCAGTATATTCTTAAACAAGCAGTAGCAGTAGGTAGTTTTATCTAAAACAGAATGTTGTATTTTATAAACCAGTTATACGTTTTGTATTAAAAAGTATAATATTTCCCTCTGAACTGTAATATAGTTATGCAATACACAAGTGTAAATTGGTAAGATTTAAGCACAGTACTTGATAAAATATAATTTCCATCACTGATTCAAACAGCATAATGTCAGAGAGCTGACATGTCACGATTGTGACACTGTACCTGGTGGCTTGTGAGCATATCCTCCATAATGCCTTCATGTTTAGGGGAGTAGTAGCTTTGGTGGGTGGGGGTGAAGGACCTGTCTGAACTGCAGCAGAGAAGAAGAAGAAGAAGAAGAAGAAAGCAGTGAAGCCACTGACTCTCGGTGGTCGTGACATTAAAAGAGATCCCAGCAGGACAGGAAAGTAATGTGGCATCTATTGCACTTCTGAGGGATCCCTGGCATGTGGCTCTCTTTGGTAGCTTGTCCTGACTCTTGTTAAGGGTTAAGGGCAGAGGATGTCACCCTATGAGACAAATTGTGATTTGTGAATATGGACTATTCAAATAAAACTTGATTGATTGCTTCACAGTACACTCTGAAAATCATTTACAGTTTAAGAAAAAATTATACATGTCCATAGGGGGAAAAACCCGACCAACAGACGAGTTACTTTCCTGCCCTGGGTCTCATAACATGAATGAATGTCACTTTTGGAAACAAAGAGTGATTAAATGAGAGGATTCATTACAAATTAATTGGTTTAGGGCTGGGTATTGTTCAAGAAATGGAACATTGCAGATGCAGAAATGAAGGAGGCTAGGGGAGACATTCAAATATTAAGATTAACAAGGAAATATGACTTAAAGAGAATAAACAAGAAACTAGAAATCCCTCTGAGGTCAATACCCAGCCCCGGAAAGAGGGTTAAACTAGTTACTACCCTAGTGCTGAGGATTTCTCAAGGCCAGATATGAGGCCAGTGTCAGCACATACCTTTGAATTCGACTATGGAGGCATGACAGGGGACACCAACGATGAAGTATGAGCAGGAGAGGTTTGCATAACACACACACAGACACACACATACACATACAGACAGTTAGTTGTTAGGTTCAGTACACTATGATACACACACACACTGATTCCTGATAAAGTTAGAAACAGCATCCATAGTAATTAGACAGGAACAGATATGTTGTTCATATGTTGGGAAAAAATTAACAACCAACAACAGCCGGCATGGAAACACACAACACAATTAATTGTTACACGGAGCAGAGGAAAATCAAACTGGATTATTACGCTTGGTTGTATGAGCCCAGTTTAAGGTGCTGGTGTCATTTGGTACCTGTCTGTGCGCCCTCCCTCCAGGCTGAAGCGGAGGTAGTTCATCCCATCAAGGTACTGCCCGGGAAGGGAGTCGTCTCCGAGCTCCCTGAGGTCCTCGGCCCTCAGGTACTCTCCTCCATCGCCTGTCATCGTGTCGTCGCCTTGGGACAGAGGGGGACAAGCTCATTAGGGGAACATATGAAAACACTTTAGCTTAGAAAGAGCTGAGACAAAATAGGATGCTAGCGATGACTAAAACATAGGGAGCTTGTCAGAACTGCAGCTATATGTCATCCCCTCTTAAATGAGAGAGTGCTCTTTATCTATATACACGTTTCACCTCTTACGTCAAACAGTTGCGTGTAAAAGTTCATCTTAAACTTACAATCTGAAAAACTAACCTAAAGTCAACGTCAACTAACAAGCTTTAATTGCACGCATTGCAACACATGGGGTCTGCTAAGTTGATCAAACTAAGTTCTTCAAATGCAATGAACCCCTTCGTATCATACTTTGTTTAATGACAGTTTAACATCACTGCTGAGTGAACCTTCTAGGCTATGTATCATTTAGCTTATAATATTTTGGATAATGATGCAGCCAGGATTACAATGATTTACTATTGTCACACGTTTTCATTCTAGTTTGTGCATATTAACAGGAAATTGCATTTTCCCCCGTTGTTTACCTTCTGTCGTCTCACACTAAGCAGATGCATGTTAGGGAAAAATCCTCTATGGCCTTGTATCCTAGTGATACTGTAAAAGCTCTACTGCTGAACTGCATTTCAACTACTGTACAGCAGGGGGCAGCATCACTATATGCTGCAGGTTTGCCTGGGCCAAAACACTCAAGTTGCATCAACATGTGGGCATCTACTCAAATGAAGACTTCCACTATCAGACCACGTGCTACAAAAATCTAAACAACTTTTTGGTATACAAAAATTTATAGCGTGTTGTAAACGTTAAAGTAATATACTACTATATTTAAATTAAATTAATATACAATATATTTCAATGTGATTATCTCACCACCAGCAATTGGCTATATTAACTTTTTACCAATTTTACAATTTCAATAAAATCCAAAACACAATGAGATTAATATTAAACACACTTTTAGTTATTGATTCCTTCATGTCTAAAAGCCCATGCATATCATATTATAATGTGCCACTACCTGTAGTAACTGATCAAAAATAATTATAGGATAATGATTTGATGAAACTTGATTTTATTAATGTTGATGGTGGTGTGGCGTCAAAGGCCTGAGAGGTGGAAGCCATGTGATACTATAGAAAATGCAGGGATTGTTGCTGACTTCAGACTTTTGTTCTGATGCCAAAAATATACATTCTACCAGGAGTGAGAATAGTGTAAGAAGGAGATACGGCAAGTTTCTAAATAAAAGATATAATTCATTGAATTATCATGGAGTATTTCAGCTGAATGCAGCAAGCAGAAAATCTGACGTTTCACCCTGACTGAGCTTCACAGCTGCCCCCCCCCCACCCCCACCCCCTGAAGTAGGTCACTGTTGTATTCTACATTCAAGAAAAGCATAATCTGCCATTAAAATACCCCAATTACAAATTCGCCACATTTGTTGAAATAAAAATCTGCCAAAGACACTCAAAGCCAAAACTCAATACCATGGAATATTAGCAGTTAGTATTGTTGTATCCAGAAAAATAGAAGTTACTAAAGGCTCATTCTTCATGCACAACACATTACTCCCAGTCCTCAGTAAAATGGCCACAGCAAGTCCTCACACACAAAGCACCGTGCCGTATACCTTCAAAATCCATGGGGTCGTCTGACATATCATCATCATCAATGGTTTTCAAAGCTGAAGGTGGACAGCACAGTCACTCACTACCTTCAGAAATCTCAACCTTACAAAGCTGTATTTTCAAATGCATAAGGACATCACCCAATGAGAAGATTCACTCTCTTCTTACTCTGTCCTGGTATCTACCTGCTGCAAACTCTCCTTGTTAACTTCAGTGTCTATGTCCACCACTGGGCAAGTAGTGTCAAGTGTTAGCAACGTGTGCAACAGGACTCACCCTCTTCATCGGAGACGTCCAGCACTTCAGTCATGGTCTCTGGCACGTTCAGCTTGTGTTTCTCTGTCACCGTCTGGCAGCGGGAAAACAGGTCCCATTAGCCACAGCTCATACCATCTCCCTCAATTTATCATTATTCACAGATTTACAGTTTCAAAGTATATAGTTTGAAAAGCGTTGTTCAGTGAGAGATCCTTCCATTGACGGAGCATCATTGAATGAGGACGAAGAGATAAAATCTAACTCTAGTTTGAGGTCAGTTGATTATGGTGGTAGTGTGCAACGTACCGTGGTGGTGGTGATGATCTCCTCTGTGACCACCCTCAGCGTGTCCACTACAGAGATGTAGCCCAGCCTCCGAGCAATACCCAGAGCAGTGTTACCATTCTTGACAGAACAAAACAAAAACAAATGAGATGTGTGGACCTGTAGTAACTGTGTGTGTGTGTGTGTGTGTTTGCATGGACGAGTGTTTACGTACCACAGTAATAGCGTTGGGCTTGGCGCCGTGCTGCAGCAGAACGTTGATGATGTGTGTGTTGCCTTGCTGGGCCGCCTGGTGAAGGGGAGTGTATCCATTCTGGGAGGGAACAAAAAGAACAATGTCAAAATGTAAAAAAAATAAAGAAAGACATTAAAAATACATTATGTCCATTATTTATGCACAACTGAAGTTATGTCCCTAACATCCGCTGGTGGCCGCTAACACATGCTAACATCTACTGGTACCATCTTGTCCTATATTCTAAAATAAAATGCACAAAAGGCTTCAGTAAAAAGTGAAGATAGACGTACCTGATGAATAAAACAGAAATTAATGCAATCTTTTTTTTCAATATGATTGCACCAACCCTTTAATAAAATAGGTGAGTATACTTAATTACACCAATAAGATCGCAATGCATGTGCTAGTTATCGTAGAAGACCAATACACAGATCCTGCTTCAATTAGATTCTTTACATTTACATTTTACTATAATTGTTGAATAACCCAAATTTTTGTGATACTTCTAGAAAGTCAGTATTTAGTTATGAATGGTAAACTGCCACATATGAAGCTGCTACATCTACTGCAACCATCTGATTCTGGCTTCAGTACCTTGGTCTTGGCGTTAACACCGGCTCCATTCTGCAGCAGGAAGTTGACCATCTTGACGTTACCATAGTGACACGCTACAATCAGCGGTGTGTATCCCAACTGCAAAACAACAGCAAATCTGATTAAAGCAACCAACCAGCAATGACTCACAACCCAACACTGTCAGTGAAGGTGATGATTACGTGCAGAACATGAATAACAGTATGATTGTTCATACTTTGGTCTGCTGGTCAAGGTTGGCGCTGTTTTTGGCAAGGATCTCGGCAACAGCCACTTTGTCTTCCTGGGCTGCCAGATGGAGGGCAGTCAGGCCGCTCTGCATGAGGAACACACACACACACACACACACACACACACACACAACCGTTAATATGTTTACAGTCCACCATGTCCTCTCCATCCTTTCTTGTCCATGTAGTATTTTTGACATTTAGGGAAACAGGTTAGGTTAATCTGTTGAAGCTGTAAGTGTATCAAAAGTACTGTAATGTATAGTCTGTGAATGTTATGATTGTAGTATTCAGACATACTGTAGCTTTAACAGCAGTAAGGCCTCATAACATATTGTGGGTGAAACACGTTCATACTTTGTCATACAAGCAGAATAAATAATATTAATGCAACTTCGCCCAAAACACTTGCTTGGCATAGTTGATTATTTCTGCAATGTTGACACATTACTGACATATTATTATTATAAACCAACCCAGGTTGCTACAATACCTTGGTGGCAACGTTGACCGTAGCTCCCTTGCTCATGAGCAAGGCGGCCATGCCGGCGTGGCCCTCCTGGGAGGCCAGATGGAGCGGGGTGACGCCCTGCTTGGTCAGGATGTTGGTCTCTGCGCCGTACTGCAGCAGAACTGTGGCGATTTCCATCTGGTTCTTCTTGGCAGCGATGTGGAGAGGAGTGTAGCCGTTCTGAATCAGGAGGACAAGAGACAGGAAGCGATGTCACGGCTAAACGTCTAACAGGACTGCTGGTTGTTAAAGCAGCCTTTGTTTTACTTAAGGTTCTCCAATGACTTTATTAAACTATTCTTATAATCTGCAAATGTGGCTCTATTTTCCCTGTGAGCAAATCCTGTCTGTAGACCCAAAACCAGCACAGAATGTTTCCTGTTTACAAGTGCTGTGTCTCCGAGCCATAGACCTCAACCATAGTGTGAAAACTATTGAAGCAAATCAATGAGCCGCACCGTTGTTCTGGGTGAAATGTTCCTTTATTAGATTCCTTTAGGTTCATCTATTCCCATCAGAGAACAAAAGATGGATTAATCTGCCACTGCAGTCTCTAATAAAGATGTTTGATGAAAAAATTGTCTTACAGTTTGGTATAGAGTAAAAAAAAGTTAATTCTTTCATTGAATACAATAAAATAAACTATACAAATAAAAAATAAACCATAACATGGCTTTTTATGGAGCTTTCAACTGTATGTCAAATTTTAACTCTGCAATCTCAGTTGTCATCACTTGAGCTAAATAAAGTTTTGGCAGAGTTTACAATTCAGTCATTTATAATTCCATGTACTGTAAATAAGATTTATAATATTGAATCAGATCAAATCAAACGATAAAGATAACATCAGCTTTGTGTTTGAAGCCCTTGTTTAGAAAAAGAAGAGCAGGAAGACTCAGATTAAATTCTCTCTGGTCCAGGTGGAAATTAATAATGGAAATAGAACAGAGGGATTTCACACAAAGAAAAAAACAAGTCAGAATATCTCATTGGGAGGTATTTGATTACTTTATATCCAAAGTTGTTGTTAATGTGTATATCAAACCTAACAAAATCTGTTTGTTTACATTTAAAAAAGTCTCTTTGCAATAAAGAGGCAGGGAGAGTGTAAAGCTCAAACTACAAGGAACATATATGATCTGTTAGGATGGGACATTTTTCAGCACATTTTCCCATCCAATCCATTTTCACTCCAGACACTAGCTCTCAGATCTCAGCGGAGTTTACAGTGGGCTCTCACCTTAGCCATTGTGATGGGGGACGCTCCTTTGTCCAAAAGCAGGAGTGCAACCTTTTGGTTATCGTAGTGTGCGGCGACGTGGAGCGGGGTGAGGCCGTTCTGTGAGGGATGGACAGTGAGCACACATAAATTAAACAGCAATCAGCACTGCATGAAGACATTAATACCATACGCACAAACAAAGAGTTAAAAGTATGTGTTAAAGGGGATACGACTGCAGGTTGGGATGAATTAGAGTTATGTCAAACAGCAAAAGCTGGAAGGATCACTTGGTGGGTTCTTAATATGACGCGAAGAAGGCTTCTGTTATCTGTTTTTTCTGGGATAGTAATCGTAGTTAATCCAAACAAAGGAAACGGCTAATTTAAGTCAAACTAGGCTTACCGGTATTCTTGTAGCCAACTTAACCTCAATACAGAAAAACAGTAACAAACCACTTAAATGAACAGGTTCTCTACATTTACAGAAGATGCAGGAAGGCACATTAGCACATTTGGCACACAATAAATAAAAGTAGCACTTGATTCCAAAGTAAAAACGATATGAATAAATACAAATGGTTGTTCATTTAATAGATTTAAGCCTACCTTTCCAGCAGAATCAGGTGGAGCTTGACGCTGGAGCAGAAGTTTGGTCACATCCAGGCTTCCGTACTTGGAGGCCACATGCAGGGGGGTAAAACCTTTCTGTGGAGGGAAACAACCAAAGCTGGGAGATTAAGAAATGCCTTCAAAGACAGTGAAAGGATGGTATCTACACAGAAGTTTCAGCTTCAGGAGAGACTTTAAATGTTAACGAATTTTTTTTCTTCTGTGTACAGATATAGAAGAGGGATTGTGCCCTGAGCAAGTATGAAGTCACATGTTTGATTTTGTGGTGAGGCAGATCACATTCTCATATTAGTGAATCACTGATTCATCATGGTGTGAAAATGACTGTTATCACTTTCCAGAATTCCTTGATTTAACAGGAGAATTCCTTCAATATATCATTTTGTCTTGATGCTCAAAGGAACAAAAAGTCATCACACAGGAATCTCGGAAGTCTGACAGTCAGTGGCAAAAAAAACAACAATTAAGAACCTCCACCTTTCTGACAAGCTGATGCAATTCTAGGTAACCTTAAACCACAAAATATGAAATACAGTTATTTAAGTGTCCATTTCACAATGATGCCAGCAGGGGGAGCGCTTTGCCTGTCTTTATTCACTGAACCACTATAAATCTGACAGAAACCACATGACCAGTTTATGGCCCAGCCCTGCCCATGGAGGCAGCAGTCCTTTGTTTGTCATGCTGGATTATATCTGATGTAATGGGTGTTTGGATAAAACGGGAATAACGACGGAGGAGAGAGTAAGGAAGGGAGGAGGGGGTGAAGGGTTCTGATGGATGGATTTAAAAAAAAAAAATCAAAACATCTGTTATGAGCGTGTTTGTGTGGACAGACGGTGGTACTCTTGCGTGACAACAACTTTCCCTGATTTGGTTTCTGTAGCAACAGCCACACCCTTCCTCCCCGGAGAGTTACCAGCGAGAGAGAGACATCAAGTGGAGGAGAGAACAGAAGCATTGGACCCTGACGTGCACTGCATCACACCGTGCTCCGTCTCCCCATTCGTGCTGTATGAATAAATTAAAGGATTGATGCTAAGGACCGTGGCTGCCTCCCCTGGTAAACACCTCCACAGTGCTGACGATAAATCAGCTGATTGTGCTCGCGCACGATTCAGAGGACTAGCAGCAGCTTTAGCATTTCATCAGCCATTTATGAAAACTGGGTCAAACAGCCAGAGACCTGCTGTTGCCTCTTTATGTCTGGCTTCAAGAGTGGTCACCATAGGGCAATGACATACACCATAAATACACTTTAAGACCTATTTTTAAAGAGCAGCTACACTGGTTTTTGAACATCATTTTCAGTTCAACCATCAAAAATCCTGTGGCGTGCAGATTGAAATAATTGCACCACAAAAGGGTACATTGTATTTTGAGACTCTATCCTTGCTGAGGTGTGAAGAGAACTAAAATATTTATCTGAACATTTTAGATACATTCAGCTTTTATTTTGACCTTTCTTTCTCTCTCAAGCACAATATGTAAAATGTTCTTAGTGTAGCCAAACACAATCAACTGAAGGCAAACACATGAAGGACCTTCTTAAAAGGATTTTTTTTTATTTATTGAATTCACCAATTTCTCCATTTGGTGAAAAACACATTGAAGAGAACATCAGCTCCAATTGTTATAACTAACTGGCCCTTACAGTAACACTGTAGTTCAGTGATTGTTTTCTTATGTTCTAAAATGCGGCTTCTGGCTTTTTCCCACCTGAAAGTCCAGACCATGTTACGAATTAAGGTTCATGTCTTATTGTCTTGTTTACCTTTGATCCTGTTAGTTTTGGTTTCACATTTTACTTTAGGGAGCGCATTAAAAAAATGTCCTGTCATCACCTACGTGCGCTGCGTCTACCTTGACTTGACATTGCTTTGTTTTTAGATGGGTGCGCGTCAGACATTGGCGTGTTGTCAGTTTAGCAAACTTTGTTTTGCATAGTGCGTAGGAAAAAGGTGGCCTTTTTATTTGAACAGAGCAAATAAATAAACCACTTCACATAGTCAATATGACACTGTAATCATTACAGTATTTATTACCAGCAAAGTTATTTTCAAGCCTATCATCGGAGGAAAGCAATCCCGTGAAAGGCTTCCTATTATTATTATTCTTCTATTGATTAATGATGTCTCAGCTTCCAGCGATTGTTCCAAACTATCCAAAAAAAAGGGCTTCCACACTGCAACAAACCATGTTTCGTTTGACTGGGACCCAATGTTAGCTATGTAGCAATACCAAAACGTACAGGTAGCCCCTTTAAAGTGTATATGAGAGGGTTGAGTAGGAAAATACATTTCTCTCCACCGATCATCAAAACATCAACCTCTGAACACTGACTTAGGAGTTAGGTGGTGGAAAAATAGACAAATGTAAAAGATGAAGCAGAACATTGAGACAAATACACGGCTCATCCACCCACCTTGGTGGCCAGGGAATGAGAAGCCCCAGCCTCCAGCAGCACAGAGGCCGTCTCCACCTGCCCCTCCCTGGCGGAGATGTGGAGGGGGGTGTAGCCGTTGTTTGTGGCAGCATCAGGATGTGCCATGTGCTGGAGCAGCAGCTGGACAATCTCAGTTTTTCCCAAACGGGAAGCAATATGTAGGGGAGTCTGGTCCTCCTACATATGATAAAGTGAAAAGACAATGAACACTTTGTATTAAATAACAGGGGCTTATCCTGGATTGTGGGAAAAAAATGTAAAAAAAGGATTCCTAGTGTGTAGTCTTACCCGAGCCCTGGCGTCCACGATTGCTCCGTTCCTCAGCAAACATCGAACCACCTCCACCTGACCTGCCCTGGCTGCCATGTGTAACGCGGTTTCTCCACGCTGTACACACAAAATGCATCATCGTATCGGGCAGAAACAGCTCTATACATCTTACGTATGACATCTAAAATTAACTAAATTGGTTTGGGAATTAACTATAGTCATCTGCACTCAGAGTCGGTTGTTTCTCATTACTCACAATGTTGCTGACGTCCGGCGAAGCTCCGTTCTGCAGCAGCAGCAGAACAATGTTCAGGTGACCCATGAAGGCCGCGACGTGGATGGGAGTCAAACCAGACTGCAACAAACGGAAGATAGAAGAGAGAGCACAGGAAAAAATCTGTCATTTCAAACTCTTATGAGCTCATTAACTGTTGCTGATCAATAATATGAAACAAACTAAAATATGTTCTCAGGTAATTACTCATTAAAATCGTATGCATATACACGAATATAGACACTTTTACATGAAAGCAACTTTGGCTAATTTACAATGTACAAATAATTTCTTTAACCTTTATGCCAATGATCCTATAGTCAGGCGACTTCTGATCTGGATCTAGATTACTCTGTGGTAACACAAGTCCAAAGAACATTTCTGCCGATTTGGTTTCATTCATGTGTGTGAAGTACCTCCGTGATGGCCTGGATAGAGGCTCCATACTTGACCAGCAGCTCCATCACCTTTACGCGGTTCTTCTTACAGGCTATGTGCAGTGGAGTGAAGCCATTCTGTACAGGGAACACGGCACACACATAGAGTAAAGGATGTAGTTTACATAGGTAGATTTTAGTTACAAAATGCGATGACATTTTCTTATAAATTGTTGTTAAACTTCTGTTTTGTTTTTTGTCCAATTTCCAAGAGGAAATGATTGCATGGGATTTCTTTAACGTACCAGAGCCCTGGCGTTGGGGTTGGCCCTCTTGTCCAGCAGCAGTTTCGTGACTCTGTAATGACCACAGTGCGCCGCCACATGGAGCGCTGTCAGGTAGTCCAATGTGACATCATCAACAGGCGCCGTGTGCTGCAGAAGATGTTTGACGCAGTCGACGTGATCCCCTTGCGCTGCCATGTGCAGAGGAGACAGTCCGTTCTAAAAGTGAAAGAAGTAAAAACATTGCTTTAATGTGTACAACACCATGTAAAACCCTCCCAGGGTTAAATGTTTAACTGGGCCTATTAAAGCTGCACAATCCATGCTTTAACATTATCATCAAGTTAGCAATTAGCTGGGGAAGAACACTGCTGGTGGAGGCCAAAACAGTGCTAAAATGAAAGTTGGAGTTTTTTTTGATTTGTAAATTCATTTGACTGCTTAAAGTCTTTTTAAACCCATTAAATAATATGTTAACATGTTTCAAATGTTGAAAATAGGTGAAGGAAACCTCAAAGTGTTCTACTATACTGTTAACATGGAGCATGTTATACTTCCTTAACCAGAATCAGATGAGGACATTGATGTAACCCAGAGATACACTGGGTATTGGCTAAAGTTAAGCACATAGACAGGAAGAATGGGAACTAAGGGGAGCTCTACTGTATTTTCAATGTATAAAAAAAAGCTTTCCACGATCTCCAAAGTTTTGGATGTATTGGATCAATATATACAATAGTAACTTGAGATTAGTTAAATGTAGGGTTCCAAAGTAAACTGATTTTTAAATGCATGATTACATATTTACCTCAATAACAACTGTCTACGGCCACGTCTTGTTTGTCACATATAATCTTGATATTATAATCAGTAACGAGGGCAACATTGCCAACAAATGCATTTCCCAAAATGGCAGCTTCAAGGTGGAACAGAATCCTCTTTCAGGTGATTGGACATGTAACTCACCTTGGTTCTGGCCAATAAGGGTGCTCCTCTCTCCAGCAGCACCTCCACAGCTGGATCATGTCCACTCCGAGCCGCACAGTGGAGGGGCGTGAGACCATCCTACAGAGCACATACACACTTAAGTCCATGAATAACACTCTTCTACATTTTAACCAACCAATCACATCCACCCATTCACACACTCTATAACCCAACATATATTAGCCACCATCAGTTCCGTTTTCCCTCTCCACCTCATGAGGCGCCCCATTATGGCAATCACGTTAGGGGATAGTGGCTTAAAATCAACCTCCAGCCCCCCAACAGGTGCTGTAACATGTGCATATATTGACATGCAGATGCAGCCAGACTAATCCAGGCTGGACCTTGTTTACATGGGTCTGAATCAAATATGGCTAATAACACATGTTCTTTTAGCCACGGCACAGCAACATAACACCAAGCAGATGTCAGGGAAATCCAGTGCGGTACAACTGAATTTAATCCACTGAGCCACTGAAGTCCAGCTCAACTGCAAAGAGCAGTTACCTCCTCTGTTGGAGTTGATGGCAAAGTGACGGCCATTGTGTTCCTTCAGGAATAAGTGTGGAGAAATGGGGCCTGGCCAAGTGAGGTGGAGGGAGGAGAATATGCATTAAGTGTTTATATAAGATTTCCTTTCATATGACGTCAAGTCCAGAGTTTAGACCCGAGATACTTCATCTTTATCTTGACTCTGTTCTTACTTGGTACTTACCCTCGTTTTAGCATCAATCTGTGACCCACGGTCTGATAACAGACGAACCATGTTGGTGTTGCCACGCTTGGAGGCCACGTGTAGCGGAGTAATGCCATTCTGCAGACAGGACGAAAATACATGCATGAAACCTTATGCATTTTAAGGTTACAGAATAATTACAAAATAAAATATTATTCATTTAATAAAATAAATCATTCATTTTCAAATTTTGAAAAATACATATAAAATGATGTGTGTCTCATTGCCATAGAGCCAACAGCAATAATGACCTTACTGAATAAGTCACTTTCCATGGACTTTGGACAAATACTTCGGCATGCTGTGAGATTGGGTGACTTGTTCCATACAGACAGAGAGAGAACACATTGTCTTGCCATGACACTTAGCATTTTGGACTGGGGAAGAGGGGTAGGTGGTGGTGTCTACAGTTAATGTCTGTCATTTTCAAAGACCCTCGCCTCAGTTAAAAGCACTCTGTCTGTATTGTGTCTTGAGTCATGAAAAGAGGAGGCACCCATCTGAAGAGGCCTTTCTTTGTGTGTGTGTGTGTGTGAGTGCTTGTAGAGCTTGAGCCAAAGCTCAGGAGAAGAGGATGACGACAGGGCGGGGGTGCGGGCTGAGGGGGTCAAGAACTGAGAAAGTCTGACAGTGCAATTTAGCACGTTATAGTACATGTAGCTGAACTGTTCAGATGACAGCGAGAGCCTGAAACAGTCGCTAGTGTTACATTACATGAACATACATAAAAAACAGGCAAAATATATAAATTGCCTCAAGTTTTACTCAACCCATGCAAAGTTGTCAGAAATATTGAACAGTTGTAGTTCTTCCATATGCTGCCTCAAACTAGTGAATGCATTCCTCAGTCTACCAGTGTTTCACTTATTTTGATGGTAAAAGCAGAGCGTGGTTTAAGGATTAGACACCTATGGTATCAGGAACAAATCTGGGAGATCCGAGACAAACAATTTTAGAGCCACTTAAGCTGGTACTACTGCAAACAGGATTCACAATGAAGATGGTCATGGTGAGGAGGGACTGAGAGCCGGAAGTCAACACACAATTTGTCCTAGATATGGATTATGGACTGTGGATCATCAGAGATAAATCGAGTAAACAATTCATAGGTATACAGGGCTAAAATACTATAGTGACTAGAGACATAAGACTTGATTCAGGGTTATGTTTTGGTTACGTGCGTGTGTGTGTGTGTGTGTGTGTGTGTGTGTGTGTGTGTGTGTGTGTGTGTGTGTGTGTGTGTGTGTGTGTTTGTGTGTAGTGTCCTACCCTCGCAGTGAAGTCGACAGCTGCCCCTCGGTTCAGCAGGAGCGTGGCCACATTGACGTTCCCATAGTGGGCGGCGATATGCAGGGGAGTGAATCCACTCTGAAAGACAGACAGGAAAGAGACAGACACACAGAAAAGGTCAGAGATTTACTTCATGTCCTTGAATTCAGACCTCTGCCTCTTGATCGAGTCTTCCCAGCATGCAGCAGTCGCACCAAGCATCACAGGTGAACAAAATAATCAGAAAACAAGAAAGATTAAAAAAGAAACTAGGGTAAAGTAAAACAAAAGTATGAAACTAGTAGTCATTGTTTACAAAACCTGAACCCACAAACCCCAAAACACGCTCAGACTTCCATGCAGCTTTTCAACCACGAAAAAAATTAAAACAAAAAAAAGCAAACTTTTCTTTGGCTTCAAGAACCAGTTTAAAAAGAGAAAGACATAAACAAAAGCAGAACAAAGACACACAGATCACAGAGACCGTCATTGAGATTGACATGAAGATGGACGAACAACATTATCTACTGAAAATCAAATTATAGTGAAATCATAACGAGTGGAGGAACATTTCCCACCACCAAAGTGCACTATGTTAACTGTGTAAGTGTTAGAGTGAGCAATGAGAAATACATGAAAGAAGTTAGAGATCAGAGCATTTTGGATTAGATGTGAAATTCTTGCCTTACCTTGCCATTCTGTAAGTGTGGTCCGATTTAACGTGAAAAAGTTGTTTACAAAAGTGTGAAGAACACAGTGACTAACGTGATGGTTTAAAACTTTACACAGTCCAAAGCTTAGAATGGTGCAAATTAAAGTAGTGTGGATGCAACATGCTATGTAATATGCCAGGTCTTTGGCCAAGCAGGTAATATTCCAAAGCAATATGAGCGTCTAATGCCTTTACTGATTAGCATTAATTGTAGTTTTAGAAAGTTACATGTCAGTATGTTAAATACCTTTCATAGAAATGCATGCGTTTGAAATACTTGACTGGGAAGCTGTTAAGTGTGGAAAGCCAGGAATGCCAAAATTAAAAGAAAACCATTTGATTCATTTAAATCTCCCATTAGTGCAAATTACGTATGGCAGAAAAGCATTGCTATTGCCAAAAAGAAAAAGAAAATGTAGTATTCATTTTAAACTTTCTAAATGGCAAACTGTGTTCAATCAAAACATGAAAAATACATTGAATTGTTTCAATTCAAGCTAAAGTCTTGTAAAACTTAAATGAGTATTGTTGGTTTTAATAACCATTTTAAAATAGAATCTTTCTCCCAGGCCAAAGTCAACCATCAACACCTTTTGGAGAAATGTAAAAAACCAGGTCACCATTTCAGTTATTTCAACTATGCAGGTTGTACATTGTACATTGCTGCTTTGAAAATTAAAATATAAAATTTTGATATCATTATGCTAGTGCTATACTTTGGAGAACAATGAAAATTGTATGACAACAATCAGAAATAATGCATTTTTGTCATATAAATTAAAGTCAAACATTTCATTTGAAAATTTCAATGGGATTTAATGTTTTAATTTTTCTCTCGGCATTACTGGGCTTCCACATATGACAAACAGCATTTTGTCCTATTTACGGTCATTTAAACAATGTTAATACCAGGTACTTCGTAGTGCGTCTCTAGAAATCATGCAGCACAACATGAACAGACAGAAGTACGAGACACACTGATAGACAATACACATTCACAGCTGTCCCAAAAAATGCATCGGCACAGTATCCATCAAATCAAAACATGAGAGGAAATAAATGTCTTGCTTAAAATATAATCTTAATAATGATGTAGTTAGAAAGATATTTCTAAACATGAAAAAAGGGGGGGCTCTTTGAGCTTTTCATGTAAACCGAAAAAAGGAAATGAAATACACACGCACATATATATGCACATAAATAGTATGAATAAAAACAGACTGTGTACGGTGCTTGAGTGCAGGACAAATAGGCAGTCGCTTGCCCATCCTTATCAGCCGTGCATGGTGGAGTCTTAGTCTACCAAACACAAACTGTGAGAAATGTAAAATTATGCCAAATTCATTGACACCATGCAGTGCTGCGGAAGTGACAGAAATGAATGGTGGAAGAAAAAAAAGGAATAGTGGAAAAAAACAAAGGGATGAGGCTGTACAGTGAATCTGTGGAGAGTTGAAGGAGGACGTGTATACCTCAGTTGTCCTATTAACCATCATCTGGAGCAGGAGGAATGAGGAAGGGAAACATCAGTTCAGTTAGACTTGTATGAAAATGAATCGCAGTCGGATGCACAGCGGTGACGTGGCTGGTGGGGGGGTCACTCCTGTGCAATGTTCATTGCAAAGGCAGCGATCTCTAGTTCACACAGATCAGTCTAAGAATCCGGTATTAGGTCTACAACTAATAGTTGTTTTTTTTTACTTTGAATTTATCTTTTATTTGTTTATGCAATTAATTATCTGGTAATGGTGAAAAAATACTTATTACAGTTTCCCAGAATCAAAGAAGAAAGGTAATGTTTCTTAGGATTTTCCAACCATCAATAATCAATACATTTTATTAAAATCATCGACAAATTCCGTCAAGTAGTGTCAAGGATTTAGGGGCATACTTGAAAGGTTAAAAGTATAGATACGTCTCTGAAAGAACAATCTACTTAGTCAAAGCTGTTTTGGTAAGAATGTTACATAACTCTTAATTTGTTCAGTTAAATATATAACTGAGTTTTGCTGCTTTTCTTGATCCGGTATGATCAGTATGTGACCACTAGTAGCATGCTAGTGATAAACATTTAATTTGGAGAATCAACCTGCCATTATCTTGTAATTGTCACCTTTTAAGCAAAATTTAGAGATTTTGACTTGAAAGGCAAATTCTGCTTTGATCACAATTTTGGACTCATTACACTGCTATGGTCATCAGTTTTTAATAGATACTACATCGAGTACATCCAAGATTAAAGGTAATAACTGAATTGTTAACCACATTTTATCTTTCAAATATAAACTAGGGGGTTTGTTTACAACTTCTCTATGTGTATGAGATTTATAATTTGTTGTATGTGTTATGTTGTCTAATACAAACAAGAAAAATAGGAACCTGGCTGTAATATATTAATCACAATTAAGTTTGTTTAACAGTGTCTCAATTGACCACAAGGTATCCCACTGACAGCTGCAGCCTTTTATAAGAACCTTGGTTTGGTGAACTGATGTGTGAGCGGACCACTTTAGATGTCACTGGACCTTTGTCTCAAAGTATTTGATAAGAACGGTGCCCGTGTGTGAGAACACTTTGTGTTTTTATCTGTATATATGTGTGTGAGTGTGACTGAACATGCTGCCATTTTGGGCCACTCTCCCGTGGGGCCTTCCTCATGACTCATAAAGAGGAGGGCTGCATCTCAACAGCTGAACAAATGTGGCATTATTCTACATTCAATGCAGATACCCTGTGTTTTGTTAAACAACAACATAATTGCAGCTACTGTATCCTCAACATTCAGGACTGCGTAATGCAGTAAATAGTTTTTTCATTTTAGCACCTTCACTCCAGCCACGTCACTTTAATCCACTATCCGGTATAAGACAAACAGTCACAACGGAAATATTTCGCTTCAATATTGTTCGTTAACTGTTTGTTCTAACCAATACCGGATCGTCACCTAGAACCCTTGCCCTCCCAACAACCATCAAACAATATTAGAAACAACCCCCGGCCCACTGGTTGACATGCAGCCTTAGATATCGCCACCATACAACCTGCAGACAGTGGCACACTCCATGCAGTGGACAGTGCTACACTTAGACACCGGTGCAGCAATGTGGGAAGGGGTGATGGGGGAGAAGTGTGTGAGTGGTAGTTGCATTTTTGAGAAAGAAAGGACAAGAGAGGGAGAAACCCAGTTAGTGGCAGGACCAGGAGTGACGTGGCAGGCACACGCACACCGGATGAGAGAGAGAAGTACAGGAAGAAAGACACACAGAGATGCACAGACAGACTTATGGATACACAAAGGCAACTTCATGGGAAACAGAAACCACAACAAGTAAGTGTCTTCTGTCAAACACTACATCATAGACATATCTTTTCTGCAACCGTACTTACACCTGCTGTAATTGGTTTGCTTTGTATCTGGATATTTTATCCGGACAAGAAAAAACTTGATCTGGATAAGAAAACAACTTTCTATCATGATATCCATTATAGCGCAATCACAATAGCTTTTCGAAGGATGAAGACAAGAGGCAACTTCCCATCCTCTAATGGCTGATGCCTCTGGTTTTTCTCCATCTCTCCCAGACCCAACTAAAACAGTTGTTGCCATGATTTAAGCTTTGATGCTCTGTCTGTTAACTTTCCATCATTAAGTCAAGTGCTGTGTCACAACTGAGCTGCCAATACCTTCTATAAACAGTTAGGTGAGCTGCATGAGTTAATGCAACAGATTCCATCAGTGATTGTCACAGATAGGCCTGTCGCGATATGCAATAAATCAATTAATTGCGCGATAAATTAAAATGAGCGATAATTTTTTGCCGGCTGCAATAAATTCAGGGATTAAAGTTTTCCGTCGCTATGACGGATTTCCGTCAACTCCGCTCGCATAAGGCTAAAAATGAGATCGATGCAGATCCCATCCGGCAGTCGGCCGCGGCTGCCGGTGGACAGACTCTTGTCTCCGCGCTGCCCACGCCCCGCGTGCGTCAGGGCTCCCGTGCAGGTGTGGGAGGATCTCCTCGCGAGCCCTCTCCCAAGCGCTGGCTGGCCCCCGCCGGGTGCATTTCCTCCGTGGTGCGCCGCGCGGCTTGGAAAGGCTCGGGGCGGGAGGACAGCCCCAGCCGCGGAGACACGGGGGTCTCCGAGCGGTCTGACACAGGGGTCTCCGCGGAGACACGGGGTCTCAATTGGCTCAGGCACCAAAGTCAGAGTCACGAGTCAGAGTGTGTCTGTTTTGTATTTATTTTTATTTATTTAAGTATAGTGTAAACTTTTGTTAACAGTTCATATATTATTCATAGTTTTAAGTTAAAAAGTTTTTGTATTTATTTATATTTATAATCTACTTTAAACAGTTCATATATTTGGCAATAAAAAAAGTCTTTCTTAAATGTCTTCCAGATGTCCAGTTCCAGTGTTCTTTAAAAATAAAAGTTTATTGATCTTCGAAAGGGTGTACTTGCATTATTATGCCATTATCATTATATAAGTTAAAAATGGTGTCAAAACGGCAATATTATCGCTTATCGCAATAATTTCTGGGGCAATTAATCGCACAGAAAAATGTGTTATCGTGACAGGCCTAGTCACAGATCTACATTTAGCTCAGTTAGCTCAGGTTGAATATTCCCATTCAGCCTTAAAGATTTATTCAAACACATACTAAATTACCTCTTCCTCTAAGACGTTTTGTAGCTCTCTAACATCATCCCACTACTTCTTTCTCTGACCCTGTCTTTATTTGCTACTAGGCCACAAGAAGCTGCTTTCCAGGAAACCCATACATCTTGATCCTTTGATTTGCAGTGCTACCATGCTTCCATCTTAAACTCCTTTAGGGTAAAAATAAAGATATAAAATGGGGAAAAAGCAACATTGAGCGAAGCTGTGCTAATCTGGATCTGACATGTCAAAAAATGACACGAAATGATGGGTGGCATCCAGCACATAGATTAGTTACATTCCTCTGAATGCTGTCTTATTCTGCGAGCTGTTATTTCTGTTCTATCTAGATCCTGATGACACACTATGACCCAGGAGATTACCAGTCAGTTGTTAAGTATCAAATGGGTGACTGGAATTGTGGGCAAAAGGTGTATCTCTGTGTGTACGCATATTATCTATGACGTTAGAATCATGGTACCAGCAATAGTGACCTTAACAATTCAGATAGAAAGATACAAAGAAATGTCCCCAATGTTATGAGGACTATCTTTCTGCTATGGGTAGACATTTTTGTTGTGAACATAAACATCAAGACCATGGGCAGGAAGGATCATCATCCTTTTGGGCTGGCAGATCATCATGATCGGTACAAACTTATATTACTAGCAGTAATGTGGTTATTACAACTTTTGTCTATTGTCCACCAACTCACCTACTTTGCATGGTGAAATAAAATGAGACCCTGCTACTGTTAAAGATCGTTTTCAATGGGAAAAAACATCAACAGATTGCAGATCAAGAGGATAATGTATCCAGATACAAATCAGATTTTAACAGCAGATGTAAACAAGGTGTTTCCAGTCAAAGTCTCATATAGGACAATTGGGTGAACCCCATTGCTTTCAAGCCATAGCCATTAAAACCAAGGAAGCCTGACTGGTTTTCCAGACTTCTCAATTCTGTACCTCAAATTTCACCAGTGGGACACTCCTTCAGTATGGACACACCGGCAAAAACATGTAAAATCACGTTAGCTGGACTCCCACACATACGAGCTCTTTTGAGTCAAGCAGTGATTCAGACATACCTTGGACTGGACATCAGCGTTGTGGTCGTTCTGGAGGAGCAGGGCCGCCGACTTGGTATCATCCTTGCGAGCGGCAATATGCAAGGCAGGCAGGCGGACCTTGCCTTTAGTATCGTTCTCCAGTAAGACAGAAACCACCTGGTTGTGGCCCTGCTGGAGGGCGATGGCCAGAGGGGTGAAGCCGTCCTGGATGAGGGAGGACAGGGAAGAAAAGGACAAAAAGGGGATTACCAAGATCCCATTTTTTAACAACTACTTATTTTGGGAATCTTTAGTAAACGTACGCTTTTATTTTGCTCACTAATGAGCCAAGGTGAATGGAACTGCATGTTTGCCAGAATAGAGTTTCTTTTTAGCCTATGGTCAAAACAATGCTTTTTAGCTTCGGTTATCTCATTACTTTTCATTGACTATGATTCTCAATATTATTAAAATAACATCAGCCTATTTACACCACGCTGTGCTTAGTGCCTAATTATTTGGCAGTGATGCAGTTTACTGTAGCAGGATGAGATTATCAAAAAAAAATACACAGTACACTCACCTCTGTAGCAGTGCTCTGGTTTCCTCCATTTTCCAGAAGGTATCGCACCACATCCATGTGATTCTCCTGAGCGGCCATGTACAAGGGAGTGAATCCATTCTACAGCACACAGACAAGTACGTCAGGTTAACAAATATACTAGAAGTTAAAATAAATCTCACACATAATCAACAAAACACGGCCCAAAATAAAGCCATGGCTCTTTAACATGATACCAATAATACCATGACTGCAGAGGCTCACCTGAGATTGAGAGTTGATGTCCGCTCCTCGTTTGATCAGGATCTTCACTACTTCAACCTGACCAGCGAGAGAGGCTATGTGAAGTGCTGTGTTTCCTTTCTGGATAAACAGAAAACAAGAAGGAACAGTTACTACAGGCACTGCATGTCATATCCACAGTTCTTCAGTATAACCTTATTAAAATATCATTATTACTGTAAATATAACCTTATTAAAGGTAAAAAGAAAGGGCTGAAAATATATCTCTGTCCAAAGGCATTTGTTAGTTTATGACTCTAACCAAGTCACACACACATATCTTTTTAATAACTAATGTAATGTCATATTTTTAAATTAAATTCCCTGAGTGTCTCCTGAAAATATTCAAAGCCCTACTGAAAACCCCACAACTCTGCACTTGCCTAACTGCAGCGTGGTACATGTTGCATTTTGGAGCAACACCAACATTCAAAGCACTGGAACCCCTTCTAGTAATGATTCGACCTTCTCTAATTGCAGGTGTCGCAATGATTGGCATTTTTTAAGCACCAATCCTCTATGTTTACAACTCCACTCTACATATCACTTTCCTTCACGGCTCCACTTTCTAAATCCCTTCGATCTAAATCATCTAGAAGCTTGTTTTTCTCAATGATTGATGTCAGTTCTAAAGTTGGACCTGATCTGCACAAAAAGGTCATGCTGCCTTCAGCCTATGAAATTATTTCCAAATATGTTTGATGACAAAATCATCATCATTATATTCTCAATATCTGCAATTATTATACAAAGCACAGAACACCCACATTGAGTAGGAGCTCAGAAAGTCCAAATGATTTCCTTTCCTAATCACTATTCCTTGACCCCAATAAGTTACATTACGAGAAGCAGCAAGGAGCTAGGAAAGGAGAACCACGGAGAAGATCAACTTTTTTTTCTATATGCACAAAATGTACAGTAGGCGGTGTTGTAGGTGTTGTAGGCTGTGCGCTGACTGTTATAATATAGTCTCTTGACCAAAACAGAAAGATAATTTTATTTCATACAAAGGAAACATTTATTTATCCGTATCTTACAGAAATAACAACATAGATTTTTTTGAAAATTTTAATAACACAAAAAAAAAGATAATGTGAGGGATATAAGTTTTTGTACAGTGGCACAGCATCTAGATGCATTTTCCATGTGTACATACAGTCATTGGCTGTGACCATTCACTATCCTCAATAACACAGATACACAGTAGCTTCTCTTGTAAGCAGACGTTGGGATCATCAACACTTTGTGTCACCTGACATGACTTTTAGTGACCTAGAACTTATTATTGTTGTTATCCTTTCCTCATTAATGTGCAGATCAATCACAAGTCCGGCCTTTTTCTTTATCAATCATCTAAATAGATTTATTTTTCATCAGCTATGCTTCCAGCTATAACTCGTCAGCTTGTAGCAAAAAAACTAAAAAGGTTGATTTACACTTACACACATATGAAGCAATTTCTTTACAGGTGCTAAAGTTTCCTCAGTGGGAAGCTGAAATACTGTATCTTACCTTAGTGGCTGAATCGACCGCTGCACCTCTGTCCAGCAGTTCCTGGACCAGATCCACATGGCCCTCCTTGGCTGCCAGATGCAGTGCATTAAGACCATTCTGGAAAAAGAGGAGTGACAAAAGGTTAATCTTAAAAAGAAAGGTCCTGAACGACAAAGAACAAAGGAAAATCCGGGTGGAATGACAAAGGTTTACCTCCCTCTCTAGGTCCATAACTATCTGAGCCTGCCTTTATTTCTGTTTATGTCAATCTTCTCCATCTTTTGACCATGTGAGCTGCTGTCCTTCTCTCTTAGTGAAGGGACGGATTGAAATATCAAAGCTGGATATCAAAGTTGGGTGAGATGTTGTGCCATGTTATGTTGTTATGGAGCAGAGCCGGTCCTGGGTTTGAAGTTATAAATAGTTGTGTGTGTGCGCGTGTGTGTGTTGTCAGGTCAAACAAACATCCACCTGTTTCCCCCCAAAGGTGCAGTGCTCTGAGCTTAAACATCACTGTTTCATTTATTTAGGGCAGAACCAATAAATAAATATGAAGGATATGATCTGAAATGCCACAAGAACCAGACAAATATTGTGACAAATATTAGTTGGGTTTTTGGGTTAATACAGATACTATCAACAAATGAAAAACTACCTGATATGAAAATGGTTTCATAGTGGTACAGAGATGTTTGAAGTAAGAGGCTTTAAAACACTTATTAATATCTGCATTAGGCTCATCAGTGTCATGTACTGATTGGTTGGCAGGGAGTAGGGAGGGTGGGGGTTGCCCTGCTGAGAGACAAGAAGCTAGAAAACTGAACGAATGCAACACTGAAACTGTAAATGGTCTTTATATAGTGCTTTTCTAGTCTTGATGACAAACAGTTAACAATGCACGTGTGTATGAAGATTATGCATCACAAGCAATTCCAGTTGCCTGTTTATGGGAAGGGTTTGATAAAGTTCACTTTAACAAACAATGTCGACAGTAGCAATATTGTTAATGCATAGTTTTTTTCTTTGCCACTTGAGAGCAAAGAAAGAAGAAGAAGAAGCTGAAAATCCAACATTTATCGCGTGATCTTACTGACTTCTGAAAGCCAAACAAAGTCCCTTTCAGCCCCCTGCCTTTATGAGGAGTTGGATGCAGCTGCAAAGTGCTAATGCCAAGTGACCAAATAACCTTTCAGTAGTCAAAAGCATTAGGCAGCAGTTTAAACAGAGCTGCTGAACTGATATGTAATTTCCTCCTGGACTGACAGAATAACACTCATCACACAGCACCCTGGGGCCGTGATCCCACAGGACTCCCACGGTCCCTACAGAGGCATCCTGTGGGATCCCAGAGATACTGAATATCATCAGACTGCATTTGAGTTTTCACAGCCTTGAAGTATTCCACAGCTGGCAGGAGGCATCTGTTCAGCAGCAGAGCAGAATATATGTTCCAGCTAAGTCCTGCTGTTTTTGGATCAGTTGACATGCTCCCCAACTTCTTGCTTTCAGCTGGCCTCATGTACAACTTAGCTATACTGGGCTGGTACAACTACTGGACTTCAATATTAGTTCAAAGAACAGAAGAAGAAAGAAATGAGCGCATTGTGCTTACTGAACCTGCCCTGTGTTCTATTTTCAGTGGGGAATTGGAAAAGGGGAAAAGCATGGATTTACAGTCTATTTTGTACGAAGAAGTTCTATCCTAGATGTATCATAATGTGTTATGAATAAGTTGTGAATGAATGACATTTACAAAATAGTTATTTTTCAATATGTATTTGCAGCCAAGTATCTCTACAAATACATTAAAATGAGCTTACATATAGCACTGTAGCTATAATTACTAAAAAAATATGTTTATATATTTTTGACCACCCTATAGTAATTTTCAAACTAATGGATTCTCTGTATGGAGAAACCGGCAGATGGGTAACAAATGAGAGGAAACACAAAAATACTAAAATACCACCACCACCACCACAGGCTGCCAGAACAACTTTAATGTGTATTGGCACTCTTATTTTACAATTTGAACTCGACTGAAGGGATGTAACAACATTCTTCCAAAACACATTCTCTCGTTCTGTGTTTGGATGATGGTGGAGGAGGGCGCTGTTAAACACGTCCACAATTTCACATTGGTGATCATTTGGTTTGAGGTATGGTGAACGCAAAGGCCAAGACATATGATCCACATTACTTATACACATCAAACCATTAAGTGACCACCATCTGCCTCATGGATGGGGACACTGTCAACCTAATTTTTCAGTTTTTTCCCTTTCATTTGCCACCCATCTGTAGTGTTTAACATATTAAGACACTTCTGAACACACATAACCCTAAGGGTCCTATTTATCTTTGTACAACCCCTCTGCTGCGACCTCCATTCCCCACAAGCCCCTTTATCATGCACCCTACCCCTGTCCACCCACTCCTCCATCCAATATATCTGTTACCTCATTCTGTCAGCCCTCATGTGAGCTCAATCACTCAGGAGACGTTTCCAAATTATCTGTTACATCCAACCCACCAGTAATTTTCACGAAATTGCCAATGTGATGCGGTGAAAATTGACTTAAACAGCGGCGGAGTCGTGTCAGGGAGTGACGAGGTTATAGTGAGCAACTACCTGCTCATTGGCACAATAATACATTCATACACATTACAAAGTTCAGAATCTCTTTCACAAGATCTGAAAATTAAGTTTTAGTTGAAAATGTTGTTTATATAAGGGTGACTACTTTAAACGGCTACTTTCCTTGATTCCCAGAAACTCCAGTAATATAGGATTATGTCATATTGTTAGCTAACGCTTTGGACCGTTAACAAGCAAACAGTCGCTACAAACACACATTTAAAGAGAAAATTTATTATTTTATTTTTTGTATTCTCTTGCTTGAGGCCAAATAAAGTCTGCTTCACAACATTAATCAGCCAACAAAATGTTGCTAAAGTTAATGTATTAGGGAAAAACTTTCTAGTTAAACATCCCAAAAAATTAGAAACAGTCCCTGCATAGACTAGCGGGCTGGTTAACTGCTTGACCAGCATAATATAAATGATTGTTACTAGCAATACAAAAATACGCTGTGTTTTGGTGCAGGTCACATGGGATGGGATAATGGTGAAACATCTTAAAAATCAAGACAATACCGTTGGACCAGCTACATTTGCAGGTAGACCAGCACAGTTATGGTGGTCCAACAGCTAAACCAGCACCAAACCAGTCCTACCCAGCTAAGATCAGCATGGAAACAATAATGATATATGTTGGTTTTCAGCAGGGTTAGCATCTACGTTGAGAGACATTTTTGTCCTTAAGCTTAAGTCTAAAAGTCATAATGTCAGTATGTTTATCAGAGATTCATTTTTTTAAATGAACAGCGCTGCACTGCTGGAAACAATGTTGTAAAACATTGAATTTATGGTCCAGTAAACCAAAAAAATCCAAAATATATGTTAAAACACATAATGGGACTGGGGGGGATCTACAGAGTTGAGTTACATATACCTCATGGGCATTGGAAAACTAAATTAGAAGAGCTTTAAGTTAGATTTCACCCTGGAGGGTGTTTTATCTCTGCACAAAGTTAAATGGTATGGTGTGAGTCCAAAATACAAAAGCTTATCGCTTGCTGGATATATTACAGCAGTGAAACAGGAGTGTTCCCTGGGTGTCAAAAAGCATTTACTAGTCAGACAAGTACTTCATCACTGTAATGGAGTCATTTAGGTCCCTTTGGGGTCAACCTGCATGCTAGGCATCCTGCAAGTTTTGACTGATGTTGCATGATCTTTTTTGTCATATATGTTTGCTCATATATGTGTTTAGGTAAGACGAGAATCTCAAGGTGTTCTCATGGTCAAACATCAGTCACTCTGTAACCACCAGTCTGATATTGCTCTGTTCAGAAGCGGCTTTTTAGTAATAATAAAAACTACATTTCTCATCTTGATGGATGGCCTGCCCAACTTTTAATGTGCCCACAACAACATTGGCTATCATCACTGATCACTGAAGTCCACAAGGAAATCCTGTTCATGCCACAGTTTCATTTTAAAATCATGTGATTTATGCAAATGCCATTTTTCTACGTGCATATTTTTCCATAGAGATTTATCAGAAGGAAGTGGGAAGAGTTGCTTTAAATACTCCCTTGATGATTGTATCACTGATTACCTTTGTTCAATAACATTATATGAAAGTTTTGTTACTGAGGAATATCACATGCTATGGATGTGTCATTGCTGATGTTCTAACGTGGGGTTAAAATATTCTGCCTTTAGTGATCTCAACAAATTAAAAGCATCCAAAGGGACCTGTTCATACCTCAGGACTCAATGAGGTCAGACTGTACATGAATGTGGAGTAAAATCTTCTTCTCCACTGATGTCCACTCTGTACGCTGTCATTCACATTCTCATATTGCACAAGCTGACTTCATCAATGACGTTTGAAAAGTCCTGTAGAGATCATCTTGGGGATATGTGTTGACTCAGAGATGGAGAGAGATAGACCCAGGCTGTATAGTTTTTGATTTCTTATCAGCCAAACAGGAAGTGCATTTGAGTAAATTCTTAAAGAAGATTTTTGGCGATTGTTATTGCGTTTTTTCGCTTACACCAAGTAACACCCCATAGTTTAGACTTTCAAAACTTTTACTAAAATGTTCTTGTCAGTGGGACGGAGACGTAGCTTGAGAAAAATACAAAAACACTGGTGCCCAAAATATCTTCAAGGGCACAAGCAATCAGGGCACATCAAGTGACAACAACTACGTCTCCACGCAACACAGAGCCACGAGCAAATGTCAGATTTCCACCCCATGTGACATTTGTTTACAGGGCTATTCACTGTGACTGTTGCCAGCACAGGACTGCTAACATCCTATCAGCTTTCAATCGCTTGAATGTTAATGGGCTTAGAGGAGACAAGATAATGACTAGAACTAAATAAAGAAACTCCCATGGATCCAACAATCCCCTACAGGAATAGAGCCAGTTTTTTAATAAAACAATTATAATAATATGTGTTTCCGTGTAGATTCGAAAGGGGCAACATACGCACATTAGCAATAATACGTGCTGTGATGTGTTAGGGAATATAGTGAAATTATCTTTTTTCTAATAAAGCATTCATGTTTTTCAGTTATGTACATAACGTTTTATATATGAAGCACTATTCTCTATGAGAAGCGGCAAATTGGGGTTCAGTACCCAGCCCAAGGACACTTTGGCTCCTATAGGAAGCAGTTTGCGAACATAATGATAGGTAATGTGTCAAATGTTGTTTTTCTAGCTGATTCTTCTGGCCAGTCTTGGCCAAAAAGTCAGTATGTCCACTTTTAAGGAAGTCACAACAAGCAGTGGTAGAAATGTAATTGAAGAAGTTAATGTGTGCACCTTAAGCTTTCTCTGTACTCGCCCCTTTTCCCAAAACTGAAAAAATCATCACATTTGAACTTTGACTAGCAAGAAACTTGGATTCTGATTCTATTCAAGTGAGAGAGAAGGATAAATGTTGTAGGATTTCTATTGAAGTCAATTTTCATAGAATAGTGTGCTGATGTAAGGATGCCTTACAGCATGCAAGTACAATTTCCTTAAAGTTGCTAGTGTTTTTTCTTCATATTGTACAATCCTTACTTTGTGATATGTGAGTGTAAGTTGTGTTGTACTGTGGTCTCCTACCTGATTGGACGTACTGATGTCCACTCCTCCTTTCAGGTATTCCAAAACTTTGTCGATGTTCCCTGCTCTTGCTGCTCGCAGGAAACTGGTGTTACTGTCCGACTGGAAGAGAGAAAGAGATCAATTATATTTTCATCTTTTTAATACACAAAACACATTTACATTTTCTCATTGGTTGTCATTTATAGACAAGGAATGGTTAACCGCACTGTGCCTAAATAAGTCAGTTTATCCTCCCCACAGATATTTTCTTGACTTGGTAGTGGAAACCATTAACATAACATCAAATCAAACCCAAGAAGGCAAAATCTTATTTAAAACAATAGCAAAACCTCAACAAGAGAGGGGTGTTTTGTGAACAGTGAAAATGATCTGCTCTTATAAAGTGAGTTAATCTCTCTGAAAGACACAAGTCAATCCTCAAGCTTGTCATATAAGTAGTTATTTTGGCTCCTGGTATTGTCAATGCAGAAGTTCACAGTTTCTTCTGGTGATTTAACCTCAAGCAAATGGTGACTGTGTCCCACAAGGATGCATTTCCGGTCCTTTTTAGTTTCATATGCTTCATGTATGTTCAATCACAAACAACACAGCATTGCAAATGACACCCAATCGTACCAAATTCTGCATAATAGTTTCTCCCAAAGGCACAAGTACTGAATTCTACACTGTTCACTGTTCAATCTCAAATTCAAAAGATCCCAAATTGCGTGTCATAAAACATCTTTGTACTCATGCTTCAGTTCGTATTTAGAATATTCACTTTTAGGATAGAATATAAAGCCTTTATTGTAATTTTATGGTGATACAACAAAATATAAAGAAAATATCTACAGTGCAGTATGTACAGTTATGCAACCAAATGTTATAACTTAACTATAGAGACGACTGTTTTGGAATATTAGAATATTATCAGCAGAAATTGTGAATTGATGATTAAATATAGCTTTTTCTAAGTGCACAATAATGTGTTTGTCCCTCAGTGGGGAAGGACTTGTCCCTTGTCTGTGTTTGCATGCTGAGTGAGCTGGAGTTGGAACCAGACCAGGACTGCAAGGAGGTAGAATGATTCAGCATTTTCCTCTTGGTGCCTTCACTAAAGCTAAATCCTGGCTCACACACAGCTTGTTCAAAGCTCCCAGCTCTGTGCTCTTGCTGTGGAAAAACACTGTGTGATGCTTATTTTAACTTCAGTCAGACTGCGCTATGGAGAGGTCAGAGGTCAGACACAGAAATACTGCAGCACCACACTGGACCTGATG
The DNA here is from genome assembly GCF_963576545.1 of Limanda limanda. Lineage (NCBI taxonomy): Eukaryota > Metazoa > Chordata > Actinopteri > Pleuronectiformes > Pleuronectidae > Limanda > Limanda limanda. The sequence goes on from NC_083657.1 coordinate 15,939,301, forward strand.
GGGACTCACTGTCTTGCTCATGGAAACTTCAGCAAAGTCAGTTATTCAGCTGAGGAACGGTCTCTCATTGGCTCTCAAGGTCATGGTTTGTTTCAGAAATTACATTTTAACTTTGGTCTGCCTTTATGTTAATCCTCTGTAAACCTGCACCCATTTCGTCAGAGATCAGAGAAGAAGATGCAGCAACGATGATGTACAAAACTACTAAGCACTAACACTGCGGCACTGATGTCTTTTCAGAAACATAAGAATAAAACTGGTCCGATGTCTGTGGCCGCAGTCAAGGCTGCTCACTGATTGCTGCAGAGAACTGCACTGCATCACTCCCAGTCACACTCAGCTACAGGAGTCTGCAGCACTGACACAATCACCTCAAAGGCCCATGCTGCTTTTGGATTATTTCAGACCAAGAGTGTGTAGGTTTAGAGTAAGAAAGTACCTGATCAGCATGGCAGTTTAGTTTCAATGAAGCTAGGCTACTTTTATTTATGTGCTAAGTGTAGCTCAACGCACATGCCTAGTGCCTGCTGGCAGAAGAACAACTCTGATATCTACGGTGGCCCGCATGCAAGTAGACAAAACACAAGCAAAGTAAGAAAACTTCTTCATCAATTTCAAAACACAACACAACACAACACATTACATAAACGTGCTGCAATAAAAGAAAAAAACAACAGAAGTGTTTCCAGGGGACAACTGAAAGTGATGGACAGGTCCGGTTGTTTAATTGAGTGTATTTCTTTGTATTTCGTATTTTTGAATAGGCAAGTAAGCACAATGTTAATGCTCAGTTAACATTAGACATCTGCAGTTATATCTTAATCCTGGCATCACTATGTTAAAATAAACCATTTAACAACTCCACACTGCGACAGCAACAACAACCGGACGTTTCCGTCACTTTTAGGTGTCCCCTAGAAACACTTCCGTTGTCGTTTTCTGTATTTGCAGCGCGTTTCTGTAAAGTGTAGTCTTGTGTGTAATGTGTTGTGTTGTGTTGTCAAATTGATGAAGATGTTTTCTTACTTGTGTTTTGTCTACTACCATGTGTTTTCTCAAGTTGCAGTGCGTTGAGCTGTCAGGGCCACTGTAGATACCAGTCTGTCTTTCTGACCGGTGGGTTACACAGGAAACAAAATACTATTTTTTTCAAAATATCAGAGTGCTATTTAAATGCAGCGATAACACTAAAAGGTCTGATCACTTGAACTGAAAGAGCATGAGTCATAACTCTAAAGGGCACTGAACACCAACAGCGTCAACTGTCAACAGTCAACGATAAACCACAGTTGTGGTTGGACTGAAAAGCTCTACAGAAAAAGCCATGTTTGCTTTTCCGTGTCAGAGGAGCCGTCAGCTGAATGGGTGATTTGATTTTTTATATTCCATGAAATAATATTCAGTACCGTTCATTTTATCTTTCTGTCACATTGCAGTTTAAAAAGTGTGAAAGGTATAGCGATAACGATTGTCCAATAGTTTTCAAAACTTAACTAGTAATAGTAACGATTCCAAATAATTTAATCTGATGCTAGATACATTCAAAAAGTAGCAGTAGTAGTCTGAGGTATTAGAAGAACATTATTTTGTTATTCATCGCATTATTTTTCTTACATCATTATATAATGCTAATATGACTAACACGTTATTATTATAGATTTATATAACACTCTGTGGCATGGTTCAAGCTTATGGGGAGGCGTGTCTTTCCTCTCAAGCTCGTGTCGTCTACCAGGGGCCAGGGAGTTTGAGGGTTCTGTGCAGTATATTAGCTGTTCCTAGGACTGCACTTTCCTGCACAGATGTTTCAGATGGGTCACGGCCCCTTATGCTTATCTGTTCTAGATGCTCTTTTGCTACATCTCAATCTTTTTATGCTCCCTTGTCCTGATGTTACTGTCCGTTGCCACATCTATATATAGATGGCCTATATTGACATATTTATATAGCTATGCATACATGCATATTTGCATTTTTTTTTTACAATTTAGAAATACTATTGAATGCAGGCATTCCTTATATACTACAAATATGTAATATATAACAATATAAACTTAAATTAATGTTTAAACTGTACTCACACATCTACCTTTATTCAACATATAGTGCACATACCTTGGCCAGTGGAGTTCTGCAGTCTATCATAAAGTAGGTATTTTATTTGGCTTTTAAAGCTGTATTCAGCAGGCTATTTTATTTGTCATTTACTTCATTAAATTTGCCCCTGACTGTCGTCCTCCCTCCCAGCTTGCCCTCTTTGTTCCTGCAACTTGTAAATTACCCCTCATGGTAGTTTGTCAAGGCTGAAATAGAGAAAGAAACCAGCCATCTCCCGCTCAATTAAAAAGAAAATAAAAATGCTGTGAAGTCCTGGAGAGACTTGCTCATGCCGCCTCGTACATGTTCTCACAGAGTTGGCATTGTCCTACAGCAGAACTGCACAAAGCAGCCATTACCACGATCAAGCTGTCTGACAGTATCCTCACATTGCCCTCCGAGCCGCCAAGTCACATTATGCAAGACCTTGCCTGAATCATCCTTTAGCAACTGGCAGGTTGCTATAGTGACACTTGGACCAACAGGACTCTCAGACAAGTGGAGCTTTTGAATGGGCAGAGAAGAAGTTAACATTGGAGAGAAAGGGAAGATTGAGGCGGCGAGCTTCCTACAGAAATAGTTTCAACTCCTGGTTTATAAGCAGCTTAGTCTGTTTGTCTCTCCTTGATGAATGTGCACTTCACATGAAGGTCGTGTTCGAGTGAGTTGGCGAGAAATGGAGGAAGAAATAAAAAAATAAAACGTAAATAAAGGAACCGTACAGGGATGAAGGTTATTGCGTTTTTACTTCACAATTAAAAAGGAATGTTTCAGAATGCGGTCGTAATCAATGAAACGAAAAATGGGGCTGATAAAAGGGACTGTTAAACATCAACCACATATAATGGTATCATATGAGCCCCTTCTATTACAATCTGTTCCTGCTGGTGTCTAGACTTCAAGACTTGATCAAACCTGCCAGGCGTGACAAAGCACCACCCTAAAGCTCCCCCGCCAACACATTTACATCAAACATTAATTTACTACGTCACTGTCTTCATCTGTGGAGTGAGAGGAGTGGTATCAATAATGCACAACCATCCCCAAAATCATCCCTTACACACACACACACACTCTGTAAGGGACAGGTCCCCATGCAGACTGAGAGCATCCTCGCCCCTCCCAGTTACCACAGAGACAAGCACTGCCCTCTCTGGAGGTAGCCATGACAACATGCTCTTCTGTCTTGCAAAGTAGGCACAGAAAATACAATGGGTTTGGACTCATGAAGCATTGCCTGTAAGGGATATGATCAGCGTGGAACTCATGTGTAAGATACACAGTTACAAGTGTTTTGCGTCATTTTAAAAATATGAAAGTTTAAGTTCATTCTTGACCATGTAAACAGAAATAATTATGAATGGTCAACGAAGGCAATGAGATGCATTTAGCTGATAGAAGCCATATTTACTGCTTATCCTTTATGGGTAGTGGTACCCTTCCCCACAATTATATGAATATTCTACTTACAGACATTTCAAACTGTGTTTATAGAGCTTGTATCTTACACGGACATATCTGGAACTACAGTTCAGTGAATCTTGATACATTCACTGCACTCACCCTCCCTGTGATTCCGTCGCCTTCATTAACATTACGATCAATGTCAGCTGACCTGCATACAGCAGCACCAGCCCTTGGAGGACAACTAAGGGAAATGGTCTGTTTCAAGCCAATCAGAGCTCTCCTTGAGGACCTATCAGCAGAGGGTCCATCAGTGCAAGATGTGGAGGATTATTTCATTCAGCTAAATTTAGAAGATAAAGTACGATGGGGAAACATACAAGCTTTTATAAACCTTTCCCTATAGCTGCACCATATGCTGTATGTGGGCTGTAAAACGTTCAGTACATATACATTATGTAAGGATTATTATGTAAGGAACAAACTCCTTTCGTACTCAGTAAAATGTTGTTTTTTTTTACAGTATTCTGCAAAGGACACATTTTTAAGAAACATCCTGCTCGGACATATGACAACGCTTAAAAAAAATAATCCACTTCAAAACTGATTAAAGCTTTTATTACTTTATTTGAAGTATTAACTCAATCAAGATGAGGTAAAATCTAAATATGTTGTATTTATCACTTTTAAGCAGGGTATTGGAAGTACTGTAAAGCTGCATGTGACCAACTCAGTGACAGAAGGGGTCAAAGGTCCCAGGTCAGGACATGGAGCTCTTCAAAATATGCCATGTCTAAAAACGGAAGGCGTGTGGGATGTGTCTTAGAGAAGGAAGATTTTCACGAGTAAAATAATCATGAAAAGTAACACGAAATAGTCAAATCAACTAAATTCCCAGTGAAGAAATGAGGGAGATGGTAAGGTGTCAGTGGTGATGGCAAACAAAATTAACTACTGGCACGGCCGTGATTTGTTTCCCTCTTCAGCGAGGCTCATCAATAAACGGCAGTTAATTAATTTAATAATCCGTCAGTATAGGAGACAGGATAATGGTAATAACTGCGTTAAAGAGATCAATACGTCTGACCACATCACACACACTCGGAAACAATCTTTGCACACCTCAGCCCCTTTTCTCACTACGTTTGTCGTTTTACAGATATGTCTCTGTTTCTCCTGAAATCCCCCTTTCAGAGAACAGATGTTTTTCGCTGGAACAGGAGATTACCACAGAGGGACAGGTCACTGCCTCCTCCTCCTTTACGATGAGAGCCGCCTGGACCCACATGCTAAAGTCACCGGCTTACACCTATGAAATATACGCTGCGACTTTCTCAGTTCTTAATGTTGATAAAGTTACATATGAAAACAAGTTCACTTTTAGTTGAACTTTACTCGTTTCAAATTTAACTTAACCCTGGGTCCTACAGCTATACATGTATAACTAATTATCATGAGTCTGTATATTTCCTTCACCGTTGACCATTTTAAAAGGACAATCATACATTTTTGCATCTAGTCCTTATCCTCCAGGCTTTAAAGTGTTATGATGTCATTAAATGATGTCAAAAAATGGGTTGACTGATAAGATCACTAGGGCAGAAATAATACCTCCTGAACTTGCAGTGGACCAGGGAGCACTGGAATGATAGGTGACATCTGAGAATGTGGCAAAAAATGGCTGCTCCTCTTCACCATGGATATTGTTAACTATGCAGCTTTTATAGCAACAAGAAGAGTGATCATCATGGAGGCACCAAGTCAGCAGTATACGCACCCCCGTCACTAAACTGAGGAAGTTGATGGAGGTGTACAGCTTGGACGTAGGAGGTGTTAGAAAGATGTAAGGCAGAAAACTGCAACCCAACCTGGACATATTGGCGTCCATGTACCCTCCAGGGTTATTTGTGTCTGTGTGTGTCTAGAACGTGTTGCCTTTACTTTGACATCTCCAATCTGTTGATGTGATTTGACACTTTTATGAGTGTAAAACCTTTTCATTGTGCCCTAATATAACTGCTGCTTTAAATGAGAACTACAAAACAGACAGTATTTGTGCTGCGGCTCAATTGCAATTGATGGCTATGAAGAAACAATCTCCAGGACAGGCATACACTAAATATTGTTGGCCAGCTGAGATATATTTTTATACAGTAGTAAAAGTAAGACATTAAGACTCAGGAGCAGACTAAATGAGGGATATGTTTCGATTTGTATTCCCAGTAGAAGTACAGCAGCAGCATGCTGCTAAAGTCATTACATTGCTTTCAAATTAGACACAAGAGTCCACACGCTGCTGTGCAGAGACACTTTAGGAACAAAAATGTCGCACTGGCCTTTAAAGGGAGAGAGGAGTGAGCCACGTGACCCCTTGACACATATTTACACACCAATACACACACTCTGATGAAGAGAAGAAACCCTAAACACCTTGAAAATGTGTCAGATTAACACGTACTGCAAAGTAGAAATACTGAGTAAGAAGTTACACAATTCAGTTCAATGTAGTGCTGTTTGCTCTGAGAGCAGGAAAATGTATCACCTCCATGCGAAGGCGGTTACTATGAAAAGGAACAAAATACGCTCAAGTTGAGCAGCTTGTTAGTGACAGCTACACAGAACCCTGTCATCGAGGCTGTGACCAAAATAAAAAATAACTCAAGATTTGAAAGCGACACCTGACACTGTCTTCCGAGTGCATCGAGCTTCCAGCTGAAAAAAAGTCACTCAAACTCGTCTCATCTCTACAAATCTCCTAAAATACCCCAAGTAGAGCCAGTCAGGAGCGTCCCAGTTGCCTGAAATTGCACAGTCTGCTCTGCACCTGCCAGTACTGGTTCTTACCCCCGTCAGTGGAGGCTGCTCAGGATAATGCTCCACACAGTAGTATTCTGGGGCAGGGTTCTGGTCCAGGTTGGATTGGCTCCCTGTCGTCCTCAGGCCCTTGTCCGAGCCGCACACCTTACACAGGGCCGTGTTGCCCATGATGCAAGGTATCCAGGTCTATCCCATCAGAGAGCGTAAGGAATCTAAGTGAGCATTTAATGAGTCTGATAATCCACTTCCCCAACCCTCCCCCTCAAGACCTTCCAGGCTACCATGCGCAGGGGGGGGGGGTCCCCTCAGTCCCATCCAAACCTCACTCTTCCCTAAACCCTCAGCACAGCTCAGGTCCCTCTTTGCCACTTGACTGGACTTGTGTCCTGTTACTACTGGCAGCACGGCGCTAGAGCTTCCACGTTGCTAATTCCAACTCCCTGACCATTGACTAACATCTCCCCCCCCCCACTCCACCGCCCCCCCATCCCAGCTATTTTTACACCCACCAGCCCAGCAATGCATGCAGGGAGAGAGGAGAGAGGGTGGGCGGCATAGGGGTGGCATGCCAAAACAGGAAGGGGGAGGGGCCATCGTGGACACTACAAGCATGGACTGATATGAGAACAATCTTTTCCAGCTCATATGCAAGGTCACAAATTAAACCTGTGCTCCGAAAGATTCTTTAAAAAGACACTTCAACTATTCACTGAAACCAAAGATTGAAATAAAAACCCTGCGCAGACGTGAAGAAGGTCACTTTGAGGCCTCTGCTAATGGCCAACCTTTATGCTTCATGAAGACCCAGTGAAGAAAGGTTTATTTTAATTATTTCCGAAGCAAATCATTGTGTATCTGAGTGTCTTGCAGTTGTTTTTGTTTTTGTCTTTGTTGCAAATATATTCAGTATTCCTTGTTTGTTTCAAGATAGAGATGCACCAGGGCAGATCACATTCGTTATTACCTGCATTTTAATTAGGCCCAGTTGTCATGGAGACGCTCCTGTTAGCACACACCCACTTTTATAACTTTGCATCCGTTTTCGGATGTTGTTTAAAGGCTGGGGCAGTTGGAATGACTCCTTTCAGGTTACGTATTCAGCAAGTGTAACCTGCCTCCATGTGACCTTTTCCTAAATGTCTCCCCCCCACCACTAAAGACCAAGCCCTGATTTTTGGTGCATGCTTCCTTAAAACATGCTAAGGAGCTGCGAGAACACTACAACTTAACTTGTCACTATCTTAACGTCTTAGATATTGCCACAACAGAGGCTACTTAAATCTACAAATTAGCTTAAGCTGCAGGTTGCTATGATTTGATGTGACCCCTTCTGGTGACAGGCATATAATAGTATCAGCATACCAAGTTTTTCGAGCTAATCCATCTCCCAAGGTGACTTTTCTTTTTGTCTTGTTATCACTTCCCCTCATGTCATGGACTGTTTAATGGAAGCAGGCATTGTTCTTTGCTAATGCAGATCTGTGTCAGACTGTAGCCCAGAGCAGGGCTGTATTGATTCCGCTGGACTGAATGCAAATTAAAGTCACAGAGACCTTTTCACTGCAATTGATTGGCCCCCCGGATTAATGGAATGCTGAGGAACATCAGCTTCCGCCATCAGGTTCGCCACTTCTGCCGTTCATCTCAGTGTCTGTCTATCTGTTTATATTTGCTCTGCATAATCACATGAGTTTCAATGCCTGTTGACATCAGGGAGGTTAATGTCCCCGTTCTCATTGCAGTCTGCTCTAGGTCAAAACTTACACAATGCTCGTACTGTCGGAAATATCACCAAAACAATTCTCATTCAGTGAGCATGGCAGCGTAGGGAGAAAGAATTCTCATTATTGAGAGCATCACAGCAACCACATGACAAAGCAGCTTTGGTGTTTTCTATGAATGAGATGAATATAAACTGAGTGAGCAAGCACAAGATATTTCTGACAAAATCACCAGTTTTTAGAAAGAACTGAAACCATGTTAAGTCACAGGCAATGAAATCCAGAAGAGAAGGATCAAATCTTTCTTGAATGACTTCTTGCGAATTAAAATACAAGCTGCAAATCAGTTGCATACCAATAAATCCATCATTCACTTGTATTCACTGGTTTCTGGAGTAATTCGAGCAAAAGATTAGTGCACTGTCATGCATGTATATCAGGATAAAAATTGTAATATGATTAGTAATAAAAAAGATCCATAACAACACTTTAAACGGTTTGCTTTCCCTAAGTAAGCCTGTTTTAGGTTTAATTGGACTTAAAAAATGTCTTTCTTAAAATATGGTCAAGGAACAGTCTAGTCTTTATAGAAAATGATGGGAGCAAGTGTGGAACCCTGTTGAACAGCATATGACAAGTAATAACAAATACTTTAAATCAACCTGTCATCCTACCAGTGTTTAATAGTTTTCTATCTTTAGGTTGCGTAAGATGTTCACTATCATTTAGCCATCTGCTGGAACATTTACTGTTTCTAACTATATAATTACTGTCAAATTTCATTTCATTTCCATCTAATAAAGGTCCTCATAATTATGAATGCTGTGGACTTGGAATTTTAAAGGAATTAAAGTATAATATATCTTAGAATACATGACTGAGGTTAGACAGATACAGCACCAAACTGATTTAATATAGTGGGTTAGGTTTTCTGCTGCAGAAAAATGACCTGCTTCTCCTATAACAGGTCGTCTGAACTGTGGTGGGGCTGCAAGTCTCATGTTCCATAGCAGGATCACACACACACACACACACACACACACACACACACACACACACACACACACACACACACACACACACACACACACACACACACACACACACAGATGGGGTTCGTTGAGCTGTACTTTGGTTTAAAACAGGTAACATATCATTCTACATACAGAATGTAACATTTTAACTGCAAATAACCGTAAACATGTTTTGGTGGGGGGTGTCCCATATGTGACTTCACCAAAGGTGGTTGCTAACAAGTGGCTAAATGAGAGTACCAAGGTTATAGGGGAACACAAATCATCACACTGAACATGAAAACCCATCTACTCAGCAGTATGCCTTGAAGGCCTTATTGTGTTTAACTTGTTTTTTTGCTAGAAAGCAATAATTCAAATTACAAGTTGGAAGCGGTGGTTACACACATATAATAACCCTGTGTTTGTCACAGCTTAGTTCAGGCAGCCAATGAAAAGTGTGCTTTCTTTTAAGGAAACCAGTGTGATGCTAACTGCTATGTTAGCCTACAGAAAATACTACATCATGCTTGCAGCCCTCCACTGCCAAGGGACACAACTTGTGTTATGTCTCCTTGCAAGTTTCAATAGTCTGCTTTTAGAAAAAAGTTGTTTTTACATCTTCCGTTCACTTTTGCTCCTTTTCCACCAAAACACACACAATGAGACGTGGCATTCCACTTCTCTGTCACCTTACAGGCTAGTTTCATTAACCTTCTCCATGGTGTAATTTACTTAACGTCTTGTCCAATCTCCTCAATCAAGAGCTGTCAACACACTTATCCAATTAGGGTAGCCAATAGATTAGGGCATGGCTGTATATGTAAAGACGGAAAATTTAAGACCTGAACCCGTCCAAGCAGACTACACAGTTCCCCTAAAATGATCAAGCATAGAAGTCACTTTTCTTCGGTATCTGCATCGGCCACAAAAATCTCCGCCCTCACGTCCAGTCCTACACAAACACGCCCCCCCCCCCCCCCCCCCCGCTCTGCACTCCCTCTGTTGGGTAGTAATCCACGGGGCGGGGCAGGCGTTGACAACAAATGCTTTTAATCTGAGCTCACCATATGGCTCGCTGGCTGCGGGAGGGAGGGGGTTGTTAGGTAAAGCCACTTGTTTATGTTCCTGCTGTTGGGGGGGAAGAGTGCACGAAAGGCTTTATTATAGAAGGGAAAGGTAGGAGAGATGTTTTAATTTTGGCGGTTGAGGGACCTGTACTGGAGCAGCTACATTCCAGTGGTTAGTCATCCAGGCAAACACAAATCTGGGATTTAATATATAAAATACTCCATCGAGTACATCAATGCTACATGTAGGCATTAATCAGTATTAAACATATAAGAACAAATCAGAGATTTATCTATAAATAAGCAACCGATTCCACTATAACACCACAGCCATGGAAGAGGAAAACATGAATTATAGAAGTTGGAGGCTAGCCGTTGCTATGGAAACAAAGATTTGGAAAAGGTTTATGCATGGGTTTTTGCAGAAAATGGCATCTTCTGCCTCCAGGTGGGTCTTGATTCCTTATTATCTCTGGCACTGTGAAACAGTTCAGAAACTTGGATGAGATAAAGCCTATCAGGAGCCTTCCCTGTAAAACATCCAGATTTCTCAAAACTGAGAGACTCCGAAACGTCGTAACCAACCAATGTGCAAGTAAACAGCCTTATGTTAACACGTACTTCTTTCATTAGGGAAAAACACAGGTCAGGAGGGACACCACATAATACGGCACTACACTAAGTTGTTGGTACTGGATAGAACTCTAGGCCAGATGTTAGAGATTTAAGCAACAGTTGTCGTCCTGCAGCCTCTGTAAAGCCTGTGTGTCCAGTCAGAGATGATTGCTGGGGACTCCCTGCTGACAAACAACTGCACAGCTGCCCGTCTAGCACACAGGCCTGTACCCACTGTACATACTGTATGTTGCACAGATAGGCACAGAGTTTAGAGTTACATTCCTCTCACGCATGACACAGATTCGCGGTGCCATAGAAATACCAAACTCTTTTATTTCTATCTATTCATATATGTGATAATAGTATGCATACTGTATTTTTCATTAAACATGTTCTCAGCCTGCTCTCAAATTATTTTACTGTTAGGCTGTAATTTGACCAATTCTTTCTCCTTATGTGTCCTAGTTTCTCCAGATGCAACATTAAATTCCACTGAGGACAGACATACAGTTATAATAATAATAGTAATAATAATAATAATAATACATATAATAATATTTTTTTAAAACTAGTTTTTCCCTTCTTTTTTTATGAATTCATTTGAAAGTCAACAGAAGAAATATGTAGTCAATAACAAATGTTATGGTTATTTTAAGTTTAATCGATCAAATATCTATAAATAAAAATATCTATAAAATATAAATATTGCATGTGTTTAAAAGAGGCTGGGGCAGTGTTAAGAAAAATGCTATCAAGTTGCATGGTGGGAAATGGAGGATCTAATTTGAAGACTAAGCTCACTAACTGTCAGCTGCATGAACCTTTCGACCCTTTTTCCTCAATAAATGATTTACAAATCCTGCAACTTAATGCTAGAGTAACACTACATGGCTGGAGGTTTATAATATTTCAGATCAAATTTAAACATTTAAACAACTTCTTTGTTGCTCATTCAAGTAGATTGAAACGTGTGAAAAGCGTGCTTCTGAAATATACTGCTTCAATGGAATTGCTGCAGTAGAAGTTTTGGTCTTCGCTCACTTCAAGTGAGCAAATATTTGTCATGGAGCAAAGTATGGGGGAAAACAGAAATGAAGGACAAACTGTGAGTAATCAGAAAACACAAACACACACTAGGTAACAACGTTGGTGCCTGGCCCGGATCCAGTGGGGCAAATTAATCTCAGTGAGCCTCTACCCCAGCTCTGTTTAATTGCGTTGGTGTCACTACAACAATGATTTAAGCCCGACAACGAAGCACGACATCCCAAAAAAAACACACACACATAGTGAAGAAGCGAGTGTGTGGAGGGATGATGAACCTGCCTAAAATAGGCGGCCGTACACCCACAGAGCTGCATGAGAGATGAAGAGAGGAAGAGGAAGAAGGAACATCCACATATCGGAAGAATGATAAGGATGGAGACAAATGTGTTTAAACTCACACACCCACACACACAAACAGTCTCCAGGTAGTAGCAGTAATATCACACCTCTTGGCCCCCCCTTGCTGAGTCAGGAGTTACAGGAGTTTGGTACTTTTCAGGCTTGACGTTAAATTCAAATTATCGCCTTTCACACCCCCATAATTGCCTCACTCCATCTTTGCTGATTTCCACCCATCCTGTCATTCTTTGCTATCAAATTTCCAGAAGTCTTTGGTGTCTATATAGTGTGTCTTTGCTGCAGTAAGCAATGATTGCATTTACCTCGGCCGTTTTGTTGTTTGTTGGTTTGTTTGCTCCAAAAGTAAAGGGATGGGACATGGCTCAGGGACAAACCCACTAAATCAAGGTCTGGATAAGATGACAGGGGCGGATTGAAGTTTTTCTTTTCTGACTATCCATAACAGTGAGACAGAGGGTCAAAGACAACTTGTACTTATATGCAACTTGAAGAGACAGATCCACACCGCTATGGAGTTTTTAGCAAGACAGACAAATTTAACAATTAGCTGGTAAACAAAACTCAGGAGGTGGTGGAGACCAAAACTAGAGTTAAAATGAGAGTGTATTTTGGACACACATTAGATTAATGCAATGTTGCTCTGTGTTAGTTCATAGCGTCAATATGGGAATGTTTGCATGCTTGGCACGTCAACTTTAAGAGACACGTTACTTATTTATTGTAGTTAGTTGCAAATACTTTGTCTAGTATTTTCTGTTTATCTAAAAAATGTCCAGTAGTTTCATATTGGCTTCCGTGAAAAAGATGTTGAGTCATTTCCCATGAGTTCTCTCTTGGACAAAGCTCCTTTGGGTGATCTTTCCCCCTTGCATAACTAAGCCACACAATCATCCGCCATACTGCACTAGCGACCAACTTTCAACTATATCAGTGTGACAACAGTGTCTAATGCATGTCGAGCATTTATTTGACGAGATTACTTATACTGATGGATTATTAAAAGTGTGTTCACAAATGCAACACCTTCATGAGTAATGCAACAACCAGCTCTCCTCTCTACATCTATGACTAACACTAATACGGTGCTATTAACCACTCTGTCTCCGCACTTCCAGGGTGGATCCTGCTGCTCTACTCCCTGTAGTGGATTCTCCCTCGCTCGGTTGCCATGACGATAGGATTGGTATCCCTCCTGAGCTGCAGTATAACATAGTGCCACAGCAACCAGATTATGAACGCTCTAATCCAGGATTTTGCCAATCCCAGTTCAGCATCAAACGGTGGTGCCTGGTCAACATCCAAGTACCATCAGCAGGGTGTGTGTGTGTGTGTGTGTGTGTGTGTGTGTGTGTGTGTGTGTGTGTGTGAGTGTGTGTGTGTGTGTGTGTATGTGTGTGTGTGTGTGTGTGTGTGTGTGTGTGTGTGTGTGTGTGTGTGTGTGTGTGTGTGTGTGTGTGTGTGTTTGTGTGTGTGTGTGTGTGTGGTTGGTTGGGGATATTGAAGTGGGGGCATCATGGAGCCACAGTGAAAAACATTTTCCGTAACGTAAATTATGGACAAATATTTTTGGGCTGTACTATTCCATGAGTAGACCTCTATAGGTCATTCACATACATCATTAGTTTATCTCTACTATACAAAAAAAACGTATAATTTATTGCTATGACTCAGTATACCTCCAGAATACCTGACAACAAGAAAACGTTGCAGTAATAGATTAAACCATATGAACTTGTGAACTTTATCCAAAAAAGGTAACCATAGTGGAATGACTAAAATACAGTAACACACTGTGAAGACGATGTACAGACATTCATACAACATAATCCAGCACATCAGAAGAGAGAAGGTGAAAGGGGGGGTGGAGGCAGAGATTAACATCTCCGCCACAAACATTTCCACCTAAATTGCATCAGCTGAGCATCCAGCTGTGGCCTGAGATTAGATGTAAAAACAAACAGGGAGATGGCTTTGCAAGCAGGGCAGCTAAATAATGTAATGCTCCGGGACTTGCACTGGGGCTTGGTGGCAAAAGGAAAGCCTGCTTTTTGCCCAAAAATGTTATACCACTGGTGATATAATGAAACTAGCAGTATGCAATACTTTGGCTTTCCTTCATGCAGGCTTTGTAACAAATAATTAAAGCTTTAAAAGAAAAGACAAGAGAGGAAGTGACACTTATGAGTGCTGTAGAAGTTAAAATCTGTGGTCTAGAGCTCAGTGCTTTGAGTTTGTGTCCAAATCCACTTTAGCTAGTTTAATGGCTTCTCACACCTTGCAATGAAAGCAGTGCGTGTTTTGAAATCTGCATTCAATTTTGGAAGCTCCTTTATGGTCAGACAAACCACACGGATCTAATGAATCAGCAGCATTTTCAGTCCACACTGGAGCTGCGGAGGTGGGCAGTTGTCAAAACTGAGGTGTGTTGGAATTTGGAGATGTGGCTGCTGATTCAGGCGTCTGCAACGTGGTTTATCAGAAGGTTTTTAAATTGAATTTGCTACTGTTGGTTATGGTCCCAACAGACCTCAAGAATTTACAGAAAGCAGGACAAGCTTTTCTTTCAGACCTTGATGCTGTTAACAAGGATTTGCTGTTGTATAATGGTTTCCACTTTTAGACGCTCAGTTTCCTCTGATACAATATGTCAGTACAGAGCCCAATCCAGCGGCCCAGGCGATGGGAAGTGATTAATAACAGTGGTACCAAAAAGGAAAACATTTGCATGAAATGCTTGTGGCTAGCAGAGTTTTAGATGTATATGTTCCTCTCAGGCAGTGCTGCCCACATACCTGAAAGAGCTAAAAAAGGTAGAGTACCCACTTGGACCATCGCAGCTGTTCCTATGAGTCACACAAACACAGAGTCAGTCAGTCTTATGTACAGTAGGATTTTGCACCTGGTTTTAACTGAGTGATTAAAATGTCCTTGGAGTGAATATTGTCTACAAACACTCAACATGATGCTCTTGCTAAGCTCAATGTGCTCAGAACCCGACAACTAATGAAAGGTTAAGACTGAAATGCACGGTGTACAACGGCTACGGCCGCCAAAACAACCCTGACAGAAATGGCAGATGCATCTGAGCCCTGCAGGGGATTATTATTAACAGACCATCAGTCTGCTATATTTCAAAGATAGAGACAAAAACAAAAAGAAAGAGCCTGAGAAGAGAAAGACCGCAGGGACGATTAAGAGAATAATGATGTAACCGTTCAATTCCTTTCAATTAAGCTCTGGTAGGAACTTTGTGTCAACTCCTCTGGGTGAGTCGATCAAATAATTAAGTTTGAAATGTGAGAGCCAAACAAGTTTGCAAGATACATTTCCAGTTCAATAGCTGGCACTGTAGTCAAGGCAACTGCTTCTCCTCTGCAGTCATTTATACTGTCTTTTCAAGTACAAAGAGAAGCAGCAATTCTGGACTGCAGATGGTGGAATACCTGCTTGATTGTACTGCACATAAACACAAATATGTTTTTTTAGTTTTCTACAGAAAAAGCCCACCTCTTAACCAGGATACACAGACAACTAGGTATATAACCTGTATCTTGGGGTATCTCTGGGTCAACTTCACAAGTAAGGGGAGGATGATCCAACCTTAAGGATGGCAACATTCTGCATTTGTCTTTTTCTCCAAACCTTGTCCTGGCTCAGTTTATTTAAAGACATCATAATTGAGCATCCTGAGTGGTCTCTGTTTACTTTACTTTACTTGTTTTAATTTTACAGTGAAATCATAGGAATGCCAATGTCGTGGCATTCCGAAAGACACGCTGGGGTCCCATTTGCTTTGGTCACTTTCAGGACGGATAAAAGGTGAGTGTGCATTTCACTCTAATGCAGACGTAGACAGAGCAGGAAGAGAGAGGACAGGAGGAGACAGGAAGAAAGAGGAAGGGCATATGGAAAGGAAGGGAGGTCTGTCAGAGAAACCGTCTGAGAGAAGGAGAAAACAACCCAGGAGCAGCCTCTCTGATTGTATTATACCTGCAAGGGAGATGGGTGCACTTGTCAGGATTGCACTGCAGTGCCTGAGCAAGTACATGGGATGACAAAGCAGAGAGAGAGAGAGAGAGAGAGAGAGAGAGAGAGAGAGAGAGAGAGAGAGAGAGAGAGAGAGAGAGAGAGAGAGAGAGAGAGAGAGAGAGAGAGAGAGGTAGAAAGTAAACAATCTCAAGGAGAGCCCTAATTCCTCATTGGAATGCATGAATCAGAGTCTGTTAGATAACAAGAAGCTTGTGAGGTGAGTTACTGAGCTATAATAAAAGGAGACAGACAGGATTTGGGCAATAGGGGAATCAAAGTAGGGCTACAAAGATCAAACCCTCATGTAAAAAGGTACCACACCTCTGCAGGGATACAACACAGCAAAGCATCAGCTGTTTCATGCTGTCCCGTGATCGTACAGGTTGGCCTCTGCACAAAAGCACAGACTGAGACAGGAACTACTCCAGTGAGACTTTTTCTCCGACGACTCACATGAACAAGCTACCATTTACATCTTTTAACTCTAGAGTGGAGAGAGAGTACTTGTGTGACAACTGCATTGCAAACACGCCTCTGAGGATAAAGTGCTTTGGCTCAAAGAAACAAACACTCTAGGGGCAAAACTACATTGCTAAATCGTGTTCTGTAACACGCTAAAAATGAACTTGATTCCAATTTGAATGTAACACAGTGAGCTTGACCTTAGCCCTAGCATCTACCCCAAAATCACACTAAACTGAGAAGTAAGCAAGGTTAAAAGTAACCAATAGTGTTAGCATTGAAAAAAACCAGCAGGCTAATTTAACGAGGCAGCTCAGTTATTCGTCTAGCTAGCTGGAACACAAACCACCAAAATGTTAATTTGTAGTTATTTAATTATATAAAAAATTATATAAATATACAAATTCAAATAAACCGAACAAAAAGAAAACTCGTAGAAGACACTGACGAAAAACATCAGGAGAGCTTTAAGTGATAAGAGCCGATGCAAATGTGTTACATCCTGCCCCTGTCAGCTGCACCACTCCTCGCCCGAACGCTCCAGATATTACTGTGATCTCGTGTATGTGTCTGAGCGGAGAATATCCTGCTGCGTTAAACGTGTGTGAAAGAAAAAAACTCCAGAGATAGTCTAGACCCAATTGGTCTGAAAATGGCTCAACTGTTTGTAACACACGTTTTCATCTCGGTGGGATATAATGTGTGTTTAGCTGACAGGGAAATATTAAAGTATATTGTGCAATACCCTTTACATTATTACATATTTATATACAGTAGAACAAACACATTAACTGTATTCATCAGTACATACTTACACATATGTGTGCCAATTCAATTATCTCTCTCAGGACACCATTTTACGCTGAGAAAAGTGGATTCATGTACATAACATGAATGGTATTTTAACTGAGTGCCTATTAACTCACTTGTGTTTAATGCCACCACTCATTGTCACAGTGACTGGTAAAATGTGCATGCACATGCTTAGATGTGTCGTAAACTCCATGAGAGCGTTTGTTATGAATTTCCGTGTTGTCCTCACTCTGATGAGCGGCTGTGATTCCTCTATGGAATGAGTAAGTTGTCCATGTTTGCATGAAACCTGACATGTTTTATTTATTTATGTAAGTATAGTTCCGTTACTCTGTGTTTCCATCCTCACAATAGTGTTTACTCTTTCATAAGGCTTTTCCCAGGACCCTGAAATAGATTCCGTACATACAATTGACTTTTAAAAGTTACTCTATATCCCATGGGACCACTCAAATTTTATATTGGCGGGGTATTCTAACATAGTTAATACATCTGTCAATAGAAGAAGTACTGGTATTCTGTCTATTTCTGACACTAGCTCTGAATTTTTTTTTAACATTTAAAATAATTGAAATTTAACAGATTCATCGCCAATCTGCGGCTTTGTTCTTCGCTTGTATAACATATAAATTGTTCCAGTCTCTTCTACTTGGTTATTTTTTGGAGCAAATGAATGAAGCGCAACACTTCCTGCATGTGTGTTGGAATAAAGGAGTGCCAGGAACAGGAGGGATTAAGCGATTCATTAAGGGTGAGCTTAACTGCAATCAAATAAAAAGGAAAAGTCAGAGCAGCAGAGTTATGAGGATATTATTTTTCTTATATTGCTATGGAAAATGTACATCCGAGTAATTTTATCGACAGGTAAACATCGTAGTGTTGAGTTTGCAGGAACAGATACAATAGCTGTGAGACATTAGAAGGGGTGCAAGCTGGAAAACATTGACTTAACTATGATAAAGACACCACATTAACATAAGCCTGATTCAATACATTTCTATTAAGGCATCAGAGGTTCTGCGGTTGATTCAGCCTTGCTCATAAAAAAATACTGTGTGACCAGCCATCACTGTGGAGCAGCACTGAAGTGAAAATCCTCCTCTACTGCAGATGAAGGAGTTAAAGTCTGGGCTTGGGTCACCAGATGATCCCCTCCGCATGTCTGTTGCATTCAAAGTGACGCACCGTGTTTAGGATGCATTTCCCCTTGCTCTGTTATATAATTGGTCATGCCTGCACAATTGTGAATCCATGCTGACGCATTTCACAGCAAAATCCAATATAACATCCAGGAGGAGTTGCAGCATTTCATGTCAACATGCTTTCAGACATGCACTGTCCAGGCCAGGCCCTCTGATGCCCACTAAGTACTGTTTACACAGGGTTAATTGTTTTCCAGCGGGAGCAGCGATTTGACAGCAATGTGTCTCTGATGTTAATGTCTCCCCCTTGGGCACTCGGTGGACAATCTACAAAATTGAATCTATTAATCACTTTTAGGTGTGTGTGTGTGTGTATGTGTGTGTGCGCACCAATAATCCCATGTGATAATCTGCCTTGCAGTTTGGTCAATAATAACAGTGAGAGGTGAAGGGGACAGAGAAAACACAGCAGTTCCTGGTCCTCAGGGACACAAAGGTCACGACTGGGCCTTTGCTTCCAAAGATACTATTTTGATGCCGACCGACAGTTCTGTATCAGAACGTTACCGTGACTCGTGGGAACAGAGAATGAGTGAAAGGACAGCCTGACACGTAAAATGCAACATTACACACCTCAGTTTAAATAACGATCCCACTTTATGTCATTCTCTCTTTGCCTTTTGTACACTACTCACATGAATCAAACTGGAACTGTGTCTCCTCCAAATTATTTTTTTCTTTTAATATCACCAGTTCCAATGTGACATTCCTATCCATTGACTCCATACAGACATTTTAATGTCACCCTCCATTTCTCTTTCAAAATTTCCTGGAGATTACTCCATCAAACTGACACACCTCAGCAATTAATCTAAAAGGACGTTATTTATGTCTGCTTCACGCCCTGGCCACTGAGACATCTGGATTCTGATTGGCAGTTTAACAGTTGGTAACCGGATAGTTAAACCAACACCCCTTGACACACAGTTACTGTTTGGTTTGCCTTATACCAACTGTTATATACAACATTTTAAGATATTCATTTACATCCGCAAACAACCATTTTACTGCCTAACTCCCGACTCTCGTTTGCTATGTATCATGCAGTGATTCAATCCAACACCTCCAATTGGTTAATTATCACGTTTATTGTAGTTTTTCTTTAAATATCACAAGTTTCCCCATTTGCCCCAATTTGACGTCCCCAATCAAACTGTCATGTCATTGTCATTGATTAGTCGTGTCTGTTGTTTTTTTGCTTTACTCACATCAGGATGAATCATGATCAGTGAGACATAATGTTCCTTCCAGTGCAATTCAAATCCTGTGTGTATCCAGTGTCTACAAAGGTACGAACAGTAACCCTGACCCTGACACTGACCACAAAGACAGAATATCTCAGCAGTACACATCAATAGAGCCTCAGCCGGAGCCTTTTGTGTGTGATGAGAGAATGCAGAAACTGTCCATGAGAAAACACTATGAACACACACCGCAAAGCCTTGCAGTACGCCAGGGAGCGATCTGCGTAGTTACGTCTGCAGGGAGACAGCCGGAGTATTTTCACTGTACACAGAGTGTGTTGGTGTGATGCTGCCCACCCAAGGTACGGCTGGAGGCGTGAGACAGCCACAGCGATTTAGACTGCTGGATGATTTGTGCCGTCTTCATATTGCTGTGGTGGGTACATGATGACATACAGTGGAGTGGAATGAAGGATGGGTGGATCAAGCGGGGACAGCGGCAGGGATCACGCAGAGTGCAACCACGATGTTCTGTTGGAATCCTAGCCTACTGTGATTGGTTCCTCATGTAGCTTGGTGGGCGACAATGGACTGATGACACTGACATGGATCTTGGGTTTGATGCAATAGAGCATGTAATACTTTGATGGTGCCACTGAAAATGGTGATGAGGGTGGAGGTAATGAAGTCATGGGTGAATGATTCCTGTCCTCTAAACTCTTCCGCAGTCTGATAACAGATTGACAAAGTCTTCTTCAGTAAAGGTATTGCGACACTTAGATGATGATGGTGTGAAGGGATGACTGGAAGTGGGATGAAGTAACCATGGCACTTAAAAAAACACTGATTGGTCACATAAAGGGATGAAGAGGTGCATGATTTCCATTGAGTCTGCCCTGTACCTTGCGCTTGCGTTCAGCCCGTTCCCGGGAACGCCTCCTCCTCTCTTTGGCTTTCTCCAGAGCCTTCAGGTCCGGAGGTTGGTCCATCTCGGACCTGGCCTTTTTAATGTGTGCTGCGGCATGAGCCATGGCTGCTCTCTCACCGTTCCCACACGAAAGAAAACTAAAAAGATCTCAGATCACTTTCAGAAGTCCCGTCGTGAAGCCTGCCTCACTGGCGAATAAGCCAGTCATCCAAGAAAATAAGCCCACCTCACCAGGTAACTCTCCTCTTAAGCCCAAGGGCAAATTGTCACTAGATGATGAATATCGGGAGAGGATAGAGGTAGTTCTGGTGTCCTCTAGTCGTCTAAACCACCCGCTCTCTTCACCCATGCAGAGAGTGTGAGTGTCTGTTGCAAGCCTCCCACCATGCTGCCTGGATAACTGCATCTGAGACAGGGATAGAAAAAGACGAGGGGAGGGCCGGTGCATGCCACCAAGAGGTAAGCTAGAAGACCAATGGAGAGGCAGAGATGCCAGAAAGAGGCAGGGAGATAGGAAGAGAGCTCCACCCCTCCCTGTACCACTCTGGCTGCGGAGGGAGCGGCAGATGCTCTGGGAACCTGGGAACCCACCGATCTGGACTCTCCATGTACATGACTTCCCCCGCTCATCGGGAAGGGGGTGGCAGGGGAAG
Organism: Limanda limanda; assembly: GCF_963576545.1. Taxonomy (NCBI): domain Eukaryota; kingdom Metazoa; phylum Chordata; class Actinopteri; order Pleuronectiformes; family Pleuronectidae; genus Limanda; species Limanda limanda. The sequence continues at coordinate 15,960,719 of NC_083657.1, forward strand.
TGGGGGAGTGGGGATAATAGAAACCGATTTGAGGGAGGAGTTAAAGGAGAAAATATGTGGGAGGGGACGCCGGACACGGAAGCATCAGTCTGTGTCCTTTTGGAAAAAAAAGAGCAAGGAAGGTACCACCTCTACTGCATCCAGAGGGGGATACTAACTTTGACTGTAGTATCTTCACACCTCCCCCTATTACCAAGACTGATGTGGTACAGTCTGCCTCTGTGATTGGGAGATTTCAAGGCAAACACATACATAAATTCACACCTTAAAAACACAAATCTGTTTGTTTTCTTAACACCTTTTTAACTTGTAGAAATAAAAATGGAAAAAACTGGACATGTGTGGGAGGGTTGCCTCATTATATTTTTGTATCCGACTGCAGCAGCAAACACACAACACCTCCAAACGCTAACCATCGCTTTTGTACAGTACGATCGAGCATTTGTACATCAGCTATACAATATCTGGATTCCATTGCACAGGCAGTGCACGGCAGCTACAGCATGGCCTGTAACCAAATGTACCACAACCTCACTTCTACAGATCACATCATGTTGTGGTGAGGAAGAGACAGAAGCAGTGAGTGGCACCGAGAGCTCACTAAGGACAAAAACACAGCCTGCAGTGGAAGTGAGTGGACTGTGCATCGTTTCACACATCCCCTGTCCATGGTGCTGAAATCCCAACGCATGTGTTGTAAGAGCCACTGAAGGACAGCAAAGGTACAAATCTGTCCAGTACTATCAGCAAGTGTATATAAATATATAAATATGTGAATATTTTCGGTTAAGAAGCACTATAGAGACGTGCAGTTTGAATACATACAGTGGAATTATTTGCACCAATGTCTTGGTTCATAACGTCTTTAAGAAAGCCAGCTCACATTAAATAAGAACACCTTTATATGCACCAAATAGTGATTTTTCATTTACAATATACAGGTCCTAGCTTAACACTCCATGAACACATCGACTGCATCTTTTCTAAGGCCTCACCCATCTTGCTTTTTGATACCATGGCACCACCCCATGGCCGGACACGGCACTACAACTGAGAAAACCTGAGTAGTGAGAGTGTTCAGTCCTCGAAGAGTTCACAAACAAGCTCCCAGCCGATTAGGTGATGCAAAAACGAAGAGAGGTAGAAAAATGACAGCTCCATTTAAAATTTGGGGGTTTTCAAACAAGCTCTCAGCATTTCAAACAGGCTCAACTTTTGATCAGGTGACACAGACTATGATTTCCCTTTTGATGCCTTAAGAAGTTGAAATTATTTGGTGATTTTTTAATGCATCTCTTTGGTTATGTTCATGTTTCTGCTTTTTCTTCCCAACGGAAGACGAAAACGTTTAAAAAAGAATGGGAAGGTTGAAAAAATACATTTCAATATGTGGACTACCTCTCCTCGACATTACTTTATTACCACAAAGTATTTTTAATTAACAATAATACAAGGCTTATCAATACAACTATTTCAAATGTCCTGGGGCCATATGACACAGATAAATAGATCTTTGTCATTGGAAAATCACGCAGGATTTCCTTCCTTCCTCTTGAGAAATACTAATTTAGGGTATCAGGAGATTATTTAAAAATATAAAAAACATAAATTTCAGAACTCTTAATGTTTCTATACAATTATCTCTGCACTTGTATAAATGAGGACCTTATACAAAACAGCTTATGTTATATTAACAATATATTGTCTTATATATTGAGTGTATACAAACCTCTATTTTTCTCAGTTGAAAGCAAAGAGTCACGAGCAAATATGTTGTTCAAGTAGTAGTTTCAAGTAGTAGTTGTGTGTTTTGTGCTTTGTCCTGGTTTAATCTACAGTAGAAGTACTAGAGAAGGGATGGCTGTGGTAATTCTGCCCGGTTACTAATCTTGTCCAGATCTTCACTAACAGAGAGCGACTGTATTATATCAGTAATCTGCTGAGGGTCTCAGAGATTAGACAACCTCCAGCTGCTCCTGTCTTCCCTGCAATCCTCAATAATGGGCCTTTACAACCTGCACCAAATGCAGACCTCTCTTCTTCCTCAGCCTGACTAGCCTGACAGAGCCTTGACCTATGAGCCTGGTGAGCTCAGGAGTAGTTAGGTCAGGTAATTGGTTCAGAGAAGGCGGCTGCAGTGAGGTTGATAGTCAAGACAATCAGGGGGGACAATGTGGCATTGTGTTGTCAGGTCAAAGAGATCGGAGCAATTACCCACACTGCAGACTTTGAACTGTACAACTTGAGATTTTAGACTATAGAGCGTGGGTCAGCATTACTGCATACAAGCCTTGGTCAATGCTAACGTGAGAAGAAACACATTGACAGGTAGGTGTGTGTGATGAAGACTGTAATGGATTAACAAACAAACAGGAGCCATCTGGCTGCAAGAACTATGCAGACCCCAAATAAAGACACACACACACACAGGTTAGACCACTCAGCTGAAGATGTGCTTATCCAAGCAGAGACAACATGAGGGAGCAGGAGCGTCCTGCAGTCTGAAGGAACGGCTCGACTGTGGCCACAGCACTACAAGGTTTTGAGTTCAGAGTCAATCCACGTCCATGTCAACTTACCTAGAAGAAAAAACACAGAGAGGACTGGGTTAGTATCAGTTGCATTGCTTCGTTACTGTGCATGCACAACACACACATATTAGTGTGAAACAACAGAAATAACGGCAAAACAAGAACAAGTGTTATTTTGATGTCATCATGAAATAAGTGTGTCGCTGGGGAAACGATCACAACTAAAGCACAGCTAACAACCCAAATTTTTTAGTTTCAATAAATAATAAAATTCTGAAACCACAACGCACCATCAACAAACCACAAAACCTTAAGATCTACGCCAGTCAACCTAAAGACAGGAAACCCCGTGGCATTGGTGAATGACTTAATCGTGAAATCAAATGTGACAGCTAAGGGAAGCTAGTTTGAAGTTGGTGCGACAAGAGAGTCAGTGAACAACCGTTTGCCATTTCCCCGTGTACAAAACTGCCTGCTGTCACATGAGCCAAATTTCTCAAATCAGGTGAAGACTAAACAATCTCCATGACAACCGAGTGACTCTGTTTGTTCGTTAATCGCTGAGAGATGTGATTACAGGACTTATTTCTACGATGGAGTGCTGTGATGGAGCCATGTTGAAGAAAAACATTCTGAGATTTCGAGAATAAAGTCGAAATAGTACAAGAATAAAGTTGGAAGTTAGAAGAAATTTGTAATATAATGATAATAAAATCCTAATATATTTAGAAAAAAAGTGAAATCTATTTTACTTCAACGTGACCTTAATACTCGCATATTGCCCTCCATGAACGGAAAAATAATCATCTTGAACAAATACATTTCAATCAATTCACTTGTGATATTTATCTCCATGTATCTACACAGATTTTCTGTCACAGTCCTGCATCCTTGTTTCAAAGATATGGAGCTTGTTGACATGTTTTGAGATGTTTACTCATCTTCACACCTTAGATGAAGTCATGTGCCAGACATGGAGGCACCACATGCGACACAAACATCTCTCCAAGCTCCCGTAGGTGCTGGCTTTCCACGACACGGTTCTTTAAGGGGAGGGTGTCCCTCGAGGGCAGGGCAGACAAAGAGGCACTACTAACCGGGCCACGCCTTAGTCTCGCCGACCTTAACACCACACCATTAACTACATGCTCACCATCACAGAGCTGAGCCTGTCGCTGTCAAAATCTGCATTTTAAAGTGATGGCAAACATATGTGACACGTGGAGTGTTATCTGTTCTGATCTGTGGGATGTATTGTTCCTCAAAACCATTTAGGCACAATCCCTCACTTCAAGCTAGCACCAGGGAATCCAAAGCAGTGGGGGTTGGAGACAGTGTGTGTGTGTGTGTGTGTGTGTCATATATTTTGTATGCAGTGGCCCTGGGGGAGGGTCTTTAATTTATTACCTCTGCCAAAACAGCCAAATGACTGTGCTGCTGCTCAGATTGAGCTGTAACGTGTGTCAAAGTGCCGCTACAGTATGGTTAACACAGATAATGTTAGCGCAGAACAATGGAGCAGTTTAGCGCTTTACCAGCTCAAGCTTCTCTCGGTGGTCACTTTGTCCCTCGATGGCACTCGAGGGACAAATGGAGCTCAGAGTAATAAGCATCACCTTTAAGCTCTGACTGCAAACAGATGTAATATCACTAAACATGTGTCTTTGATTAGATAACAAAATAATTCCCTCTTGTTTTATTTATGATGATAATGCAGCTGTTGGTTTAAGTTTTCCAAAATTTGTAAGATTGTAAATTGCACTAGTTTGAGGCAGTAGCCGTGGATATTGCGTTTGATTTAAATAAAAATCTCTAAACAGGAAATCCAGATGTAAGAAGAGTTAATTCGACAAACTCCATCACTGCTGCCTTAAAATGATCATTACACTCTCACAGCTGCACAGTAAACAGACAAGGAGAGATTATTGTAGTCCAGAGTTTTGTGCCTTGGGCAAAACCACTTTGAATACAAGAACTGGAAGAAAACATACCTCTATATTCTAGTGAAGGCTTCCAAGCCGACATGGAAGAAAGTTACACCTGTAACTGTCATGTTATCTTTCCTTTTTTTAAGTTCTAAAATAGATATTTTTTGAAATTATGCTTTTTCTTGTTTCCACAAGAAGTACAGCAAACTCAATCATTACAGATGGATTTCTAGACAGAGACCTCAACACAAACATCTTGAACATGAACGGACATAAGGGAGATGGCCACAACATGGCCACATATTCGAGTACCGGCTTTTACTTACTATTAAAAGTAGAACATTCAACTACTTTCTCTTAAATGAAACAGTAAATCGACAAAACATAGCTGAGCTTAATGTTCAATACAATTCTGATGGATCCTATCCAAGAGTGAGAACAAAACAACTACATTATCTCATATTGACTTGCTTCATTCTCTTTTTATTTGAAGTGTAAGTCATGTCATTGTTTCCCTCAGATTCCAAATCAAATCCTATATATGCTTGCTTGCAGTAATAATTGCTTCGAAATCAAGTGTGGCTGTAGACTTTATCACTGAAACGCTCCAAACACAGCGGCTGCTCTCTATCGCCCATCACCTAGCAACAAGGGTGTGGGGCGTAGTCAACAGCAGCCGCTGAGCAAGGTAATCTACAGGCTCTCATGAGGTGTGTGTGTGTGTGTGTGTGTGTATGTGTGTTGGATAACCCAGTCTCTTGGGTTTCATTAGCACAACCTTCGCCCACCTAATGAGCTCACACACTGACACACATACTGAAAGATGTGTGTCAGTGTCTCTCTCTCTGTGTGTGTGTGTGTGTGTGTGTGTGTGTGTGTGTGTGTGTGTGTGTGTGTGTGTGTGTGTGTGTGTGTGTGTGTGTGTGTGTGTGTGTGTGTATGTGTGTATCATACAGAAGGCTCAGACACATCCTAACTGTCATTATCTGAATGTCACATGTCATGAATGGAACAATCAAGTGTCCTCATCTCTCCCGACAGTGGAAGCAAAAGGGCGACGGAGGACAGAGAGAGAGAGAGAGAGAGAGAGAGAGAGAGAGAGAGAGAGAGAGAGAGAGAGAGAGAGAGAGAGAGTGTGTGTGTGTGAGAGCGGACATGGTAAGACTCGAGGCAGTCAATTCATCAGCGCCCCACCCAGTTGAGTCAAATGAGCTGTCCCAGAATTCCCCTGAGGGCTTGATGACATCATCCATCGCTGCTGCCCTTGCTGCTTCACGCATTATTCATTTTTGTACGCATCTTTAACATGTCCCAGTTCCTGTTCTGATGTGACATTAGAGGGCTGTGAGTGAATGATACAACTAAGAAACACCCCTCTACACGCCGATTATACACAGCTACCCAAATCTGCCTTAAGTGGAGTGTTCCTTCAAAACAAAGGCTCAATAAATCCCCTGAATGGCAAAATAAGTTCTGGAAATACTGCAAAACCGGGATATACACACGTCTTTAACATAGGAGATTAATCCAGTCATAATTTATCAGGTTGAATCATCAGTCAGTTCAACCAGTAAAAACTGTCAAACAAAAAAATGGACACAAACTTTATTACATGAGTTATATGTCAAAGAGTACTACATCGCTCTATAGGACCCTTGCAGATTGCAGAAAAATTAAAAAAAAGCAGCGAGACTTTCTTATACTTAGTATGGAGCAATTTACTGGATCCTACATTTCCCATAATACAGCTCATTCCCCTCCCTGGTAAATTATGTGTTTTGTTTGGGGGAGGGGCTTAAAGACCAAATAAAACGACTTAGATTTGACGTTGTGCCATCAGCTTGCATTGGAACTCTTAAATTTCAAGTCAGAATATCCGATATCCGAGTTGTCTGGAAAGCAGCGTTAAACCTGCTAGCACCACCGATAATGTTATGATACTGGAAAGCAGAGCCAAGAAGACAAGTGGAAGCAGGCCGACTGCCGTGATTGGAAATGTTATGTTTTAAAGGGCAAACATAGGGGCTCCAACTTGATCAGTTTCCTAAATGTCATTCGTCAAAGCTGCTTCAGAGGCTCCGCAGTTTGCTTTCCAGTAACATGGTATTTACCACTACACACTTGTCCTTTGAAGTTCTCCACCCTCCATTATTCTACAAATGTCTGAAGAGATTAAAATAATCTCCAGTCATATTGGGTTGAGGATTTCTTTGAACACGACTGGGAGTCAAGTGTTGGATCCTGATGCAAAGACCCGCTTAACTAGCCTTATAGCTTTTGTCTGCCTAATGAGTGTCTCAGATTTTAATCCAAGGAGAAAAGATAGAGCAGGGAATCCTGGTTATGGAGGATTAGGGGGAATAAACCCAGGAGGAGCATGGTGGTTTACCTCTAAGAGGGAAATGGGTGAAACCCCAACAACAGGTAGTCGGACTCATCACAATACCAACCGACAACACTTTAATTAGAGGAAACTAATTAAGTGTTAATGCAAATTCTACAAGAGCAAAATTGAGTTTTACTTATCTATTAAATCAATCCAATTTGGTTCGAAATTAAAGTTTTAAACAAAATCCTACATCATGTTCAAATTAGTTTTCACAATGAATTTCAAATCATTTCTACTTTGATTTGAGAACAACTTACAAACAATTAAAATTTCTTCACAAACAATGTAACAACAAATCTGTGCAAATTTCATATTTTACTTTCACTCATCAGCTTTCCACCAATTTCCAAAATAATTTGACAACAAATCTAAATGTTTCATATCACTACATGTGCAATAATTACACATTTGTTCTACATCTTCTCCGACAGATAATTTACACCAAATATTCTGCATTGAATACAGTGGCTTTGTCTTTAAACGATTTGTCTATTCCTCTGTATCTGTATCTTCCCGGACATTGAACCCATCATTTATGTTTTAAAACACTGAACACTTTAGTTTCAGTGACATTTACATGACGTGGCAACAACACACGTAGCTCACAGACCGAGAATAAATTCACCTGACACCCACATCTTACCTGGCCTGTTGCTCCCACCACCATGCCTGCGCTCACCGGTGCTCGCAAGGAGGCTCTCAACACCCCGGGGGGGAAAGATATCCAATGTGTGTATGAATGTGGGTTCACGCCAAGATGGAAGTGTGCATGATGTGTGTATGTCTGTGTCTGTGTGTGTGTGTGTGTGTGTGTGTGCGAGATGGGGAAAGGGGGGAAGAGGCGCAAGTGTGGGACAGTCTTGCCGACAGTGAGTGGATTAGTGTGTAACGTGCTGAAGGTATTAACACACTGTGGCTGACACAGACGCACGCACGCGGACTCATACAGGCACACACACACACACATACACACACACAGATGCATGCACACTGAGGGGTGTGTGCATTCTTAAAGGGGATTATGTGGACCAAAATAGAGGAGTCTTTTCTACTGACCTAGAATCAGAATCTTGTGATAAAGAGACAATGAAGGGCGGACAAGTCAGGGTGCACACATCCACACACACACACACAAACACACACACACACACACACACACACACACACACACACACACACACACTATACACTATACACACTCTCACGCACACACAGTTAAGGTGTTGCAAGCATGGCTACATTCTTATCACGGAGCGTTAATTTGAGATCCAGCCTGAATACCTTCTAAAACATGTTCTCATCAAGGTGAAAATATCCATCAAGTCAGATTTTAGTGTTGTTCCACTCTTGGGTAAAGGGCCTTTCCTCCTCAAAGACCTCAAACCATGTGCCTGTTGATCAACACGTGAAACTCCCTTTGAATCTGTCACTTTTCATGAACTTCCCAACACAGACAATTAATTTAGTGTGTCTCATCAGATGGTTAAATAGTCACTGGGGCTCTGCGAGTCCACTGCAAGTTCAATCTCCCAGTCAGAGTTGAGTGTGGAGAGCAAATACTCTTCCATATCTGAGGAACAGATTAATGTTGAGCCAACCTGTTAATCAAAAACCACTCTTCCTGCCTCAGAGGATTTATCTTCTTTATAAAGCTTGTTGCATCATCTACTTATACCTACATCTGGGGTCATACCGCTGCACTGGGGCCAGTAAAAAACCTTGACTTTCAGTTAGAGATCCATAAGTGGACCTAATGGATCCTTTCAAGTTCATGGACACGATGGAGTTTAATGAATTACAGTTCAGTGCTGTACAGAAAAAAGAAACAATGTTTCAAGTGTAAAATGCAAAGCTTTTCTGAATGCGATGCAGGAAAGTTATTGGCTCAGTTTAATTCCAGTGACTTTCTCTGGTAAAAATGAAAAGAAAATATAACCACAATCTGCCACTTTGATCAGGACAACATTTTAGGTCTGTTAATAAAGCAAAGACAGAACGATTTTCAGTTGAGCAGTTGTTATTGAGAGAAATTAGATCTTCACCTCAGGCTAAATCTGAAAACTAGCCCGATCTCTAATAATCTGGAACTTGAGCCGGACTTAATTAAGTCTGATTTCCCAAATAATCCTGATTCACTGAATTAAATCTGACATAACTGGTCATTTTACTTTATGAAAAACACATCATAGACCAAAGCGGCAGGTTAGTAAATAGATTTTAAGGCACTGTCACTGGAGGAGGAAATAAATCCCTACAAAAGAGTGCACATATGGCCAACTATCAACCATCACCTCCTATAACATATGTCAGATATGAGGTCAAGCTATAGGGACGTACGGGTCAGCAGTGTGTGTATCCGTGTGTCTTTGTGTGTCAGTGCGCCACATACTAAGCTTGCAGCTGCTGTTTATCATCAAAGATTCATTGTCAGATTGATTATGTAATCACTCAGTTTGTAAAATACACACACTGTGTTCAGCAGGGGTCATAAACTCCTGGTAACCGGTTGTGTTACAGAGGTTTATCACACTGCAACGGTTGTATCCACAGACACAAGGACAGGTTTATAGTTTCACAGACTTTTCTCACGGCTTTGACAGGTTTTGTTCCATTTCTTTACGTTCCCTTAACTTACGTAAAACTGTTTTAGTATTTTGTTTATGGCTAAATGTTATACACAACACTACCAACCTATTACCCTGGAGACTGAGCTCTACTGTACCACTCCCCTTGTGTCTGCTCTATAGGGTTGATGTAGTAAGGAGCCTCTGTCAGCAGGGGCCGCCACAGCTGAGGCGATTTCACATTAAATATTTACCAGCCTCAGGTACTCAGCCTTATGTTCTCGGTGATTTAGGGATTTTCAAATCAGCAAATCAGCAAACAAACATTCAAATCCCTGCACTGCACAGTAAACACACAAGTCTTTATCGGGATGACAGCAACGAGAGAATCTGCGTAACTCCCTTGTGATGACCACACAGGGAGGAAGACATTTGGCCCTTCCAACCAACTACAGCCTGTGTCAGCAGCACAAACAAATGTCCGACACACACCCGAGAAAACGGACAATAAAAAAAACACCAATCATGATGCTCAGGTACATTTATACCCACACATGCACACGTATCCTCCATGGAGTATTGAATAATGGATGGAGGCTAAGGAAAGAGGCGGGGAAGGGGATAAGGGGGGGGGGGGTGGGATGATGATTATTCACCATAGCCTTAGGACACTCGAGGTGGGGGTGGGGTCTTGCAGAAGGGATGTGGAGCAGAGACATGTGAACATCATGAGAACACATTTCCACATGCTGCATCCAGGGCTTGGATTTGCATTTCTCGAGACACACCCAGACACCCAGACACACACACACACACACATACCATCCTCTATCTTTCCCCAACCTTGTGATGTGTCGAAGCTCCCTGCTCGTGTCAGTCAGTGGCAGGTGAAGGATTCATAAGAGACGCACAGCAAGAGCGTGTGCATTCGTGTGCGTGTGAGACCAAGGTAAGAATCCAGCTTTTGATGGGACGCGGGGGTCAAAGGTGACTTGATGGAGATTCAGGCAGAGGCAAGAGAACCGAGGGCTGACAAATAAAAACGAGATTACATTTGCATTCAATTCCCGCTTGATACGACCCGTCCACCATTCGTGAATTACTACATCACTGCGGAATGAGGCTGTGATTGAAAAGTTCCTTAACCACGTATTATTGGGAAGGGAGGTTGGTTTTATATGTATATTTGTATCTGTTGTCTTTGGCACTGTTATTGCAACCAGTAATGCATGAGAAATGAGAAACATGTGCTCTTGTCCAAAAGAGACGAGTCGGAATATTTGCTCAAATAAACCTATGCGTTGAATTGTGGTCAAAATAACATCCCATCTCACACTTGGTATAAATATATCTCCATATGATGCCCCCAGATTTATGATGAAACCCCAAATGTGGAGTTCAACTAAGTCAGTTAAGTATCAATCTAAAAAAGAAAATTGGATTGGAAGTTATAACCCCCACTGGTGTATTATACACTAATGAAAAGGCACTGAGGAGGCAAGCTTGGAATATAAATCAGGTAGTTAATGTGGAAAATAAGCTGGGCCTTCAATTGACCGTCTCATTCCGACCAATTAGACTGTCTGTGACCCCGGGCTGTGGGACAGACCCCACACCAGATCTTCTACCCTCTGAACCCTCAATTGGATTTGATCAAATTCTAATCTGATTGCTTCATGTGAACACTGGCACTGACCAAAACATCAACAAACATCTCCGTGATACGGAGGACAGCGTCGCCTTGTCCTTCTTTCCTCTGTGTCACTTCTCAGAAGGAAGGGGCGGAAGAAGGCAGAGGTGCAGTGGAAGGTCTTGCCTAACAAGGCAATCTTTCTGTGCCGATGAATAGGCTGGCCTTTCTGCCTTTTGCTCTTTCTGTCCAGTGAGCTGTCATGTCTCCAGTGCTGCTCTCACATGTATGATGAGCCTTGTCACTAGAAGCTGGGCCTTGATTCATCCTAGGCCAGGCACTTCCTATGAATGCAACCCTGTTACATGCAGAAACTCTGGAATGTGAATCCAGTGACCAGCAATGCTGCCCAGCTCAGACACTATTTTGCTAACTGGATGAACACTTGTTTCACTATTGCATGGCAGTTGAAAAAGGATTCAGAGAATTATTGATGAATCATGATCGATAACCTTTGGCAACAGTGTTGGCAATCACTTTGGTGAGCACAGTGTTATCTGATGGACCTGAACAAACCACATGTGCATATGCATCTCACTATTTTAAAGCCACCCTCACGCACCCAGTTTGTCCGTCGCTCAATCTTTGTAACCTTGTCTCTATCTTAGACCAGTGGCCTTAAATAAGTCCTCACTGGGATGTATAATCGAACAAGAAAAGCATTGTGGTGTTCCCTAAGGCTCTCAGCGAGGTCCTCATCGCTTTCTTTGAGTGTAAAAGCTTGTTCGACCATAAAACTATCTGGGTCATTGCTACAGCAGATTAACAAATTAATATGAATATATTATCTTTATTAATAATAGGTGTGTGTTGGACACAACATTCAGTTAACCAATCAGAGTGCCATCTTGGGTAGTAAGGTAGTAAGAGAACACCACTTTTCAGGGTGTACATCGATTTTATTTCACGAAAGCAGACCACCTGTGTATGTGAGCAATTGGACAGGAAAATGTCCACTGTGTTGGTCTGAAGTAGACACTTTCGTCACACTTGGTATAACTTTGGAAACACTTAGTGGTGGGTGTAAAAATCGGGCATAGATCAGATTAGCAGCTCAAAGTATCATAAATTCTTGCTGTTAGGGTTAGATGTTGGACCTCTTCGCTAAAAAGAAGCAATATACACGGCTAACACTTAGTCAAAGTAGTCTCAAAGCCCAACCCTAAAATAAAACAATCCTCTTTTGCTTCCCTTTGAATGAACAAGGCATCGAAATCATCACAGAGTTCCTCTTTTTTTTAATTTCAGACCAAACCAAACCCCGATCTCCAGTCCAGACAATGGGAGGCTTTCTCTTAACGCCCGCGTGACGATTATCAAAAGCAAATCTGCCATTGACAACATGCCGAGGACACCGCCAACATTCACTGACGGTTGACTGACAGGGTGTGTTGAAAAAGATAAGCAAATCAAACAGGAACTGGGCTTTTGAACGTAACTCGCCCTGTCACACTGCTGCTTTATCATGTTACACAGCAAGAGGTGTCACTCAAGCTTTCTTAATCCACAGTGGGGAGAATACAGTTTTATTGCGAAGGGGCAGATTTAGCAGGATGTCCTGTTTCTCCCTGAGCGACCGTTTGTGTGGATGTGAAGGGGCGAGAATAATATTGAGGTGCATCTGTGTGTGAGTGTGTGTGGCGTGTGGTGAGGCTCTGCCAATGGGATTAGCGGAAACAAAAGGTGATGTAGGTAGTGAGGCACCGTGAATGGCCCTGCTACAGAGCTGAGCTAACTGGATTAGGCCAACCACTGTGGGCTAGACTGTCATTAGGGCCTCATGGCTTCATGCCTCCAAACACACAGATGGACTGCGAGGGGGAGTAGGGAGGGGAAAAGGGAAAGCGTAGAGAGGGATATTGAAGGGAAAAAAACACACAGTAGATGTGAGATGTGGGAGTGAGGCTGGCAGATTTATCCAAAGATTAAGGGAAAGAAAGTAGAGGGCAAAGAAAGCGAGTAAATATGCTGTTGATACAAACGCTGCCACCACTTCTAGACCCAAACCATTCACAAATACATGACTTCTTGTCATCTTTCTTTACCATATTCATCAATACAAAACTGTATTTCTCCCTGAATAGGCATGGTTGACTATTAATTGACTCTTATAGTTCTAGATATAGGCATCCTAGAACTAAGGTTAGGGGTTGGTTGAGTTTGAGGTCCTCGAATGACATCCCAAATTCAATTGTGACCGGAGGGTTAGGGGATGTTGACAGTGAGTGTAATACAAGTGGTTATATTTTCCTTCTAACAGGATTCCCTGTGGCAACTGATGCAAACATCATACTTATATACAGTACCAAAAAAGTAAAAACATTGATGTAAAATGTTCTCAATCAGCTTCTTACTTTCAGTTATCCTGGAAATACATTTTTCTGAGCTTAGACTTGGATTGTTGCTTGCATTAATATTGGATGTTGTGGAGAAACATTTTGTGGGATCTTTAAAACCTTGAAACCTTAGCTCATCAAAATCTGATCAAATTTGTATGAAATACTAGTGATGATTTTCCTCAAGATACAAGAAAGTAAAACAAGGATAGGTGACAATCCACGATCTAGGGGTTTGAAAGAGGCACGCGATGTCCTGAAACACTCAAGTTTACCTCTGCACCTAAGCTCTCAGCCGTGGGCCAAGAGGAGGCCTTTGAACGGAGCAGCGCAGGCTTTGGTGGGACATGAGTACACACATGCCAACAAACACAGGTCGAAAGCAGAAGAAACCGAGAAGCCTGAGGATTCGGACTCAGCTCAAAGCACTGGAAACATAAAGGCGAACAACTGGAACCAGGTTAACAAGGTAAACGGAACAAAGCAGACTGTGGCAGCCCAGAGTCCTCAAGTCCCAAAAAAAAAGGAAAAAGAAAAACACCACAGCAAATCTCACGAAATCCTTAGCAAACCCCATCGGCCTCCACACAGAAAGGTCAATCTTCAATCAGGAAGTCAGAGGGTGGTGAGCTGCTGCAGGGGGCAGAGCCACAAAATGAAAGTCTTTCGATGCAGGGTGGGGATGGTGGTGGTGGGGGGTGTGTGTGTGGTCTCCACGCCTGCCGTCTGTAGTGAAGTCGAGGTCAAACACAAGCACTCACAGGCACGGTCAGAGGCTGATTTGGTGTGTGTGGGTTAGCTGTAGCTGCACAGCACAAAGAGCTGCTGGGTAACGGCCTCACAACTCTCTTGTGTTCTCTGTTCCTGAGTGTCTGCGTTCATGGGTTTGTGTCGCTTCAAGCGTTGAACCTGTATCCTAGCAATCTAGATACAGTGGGCTTAAAGGACCACACCAATATTTTTCAAACTTCCTCAAAATCTTTATTTTCATTGCCTTCTGAACCAGATGAATTGTCAGGGGCTCTATTGAACTGTTTTGGCCTCATTCAAAAGACAAACAAACAATAGTGACAAAATGAAAACTAGAGACAAAATCTAGTAAATAGTAACATATGAATATGAAACTCTTTTTTTTCAAAGTGTCAATGTCACTTAACAGTTACTTCACAATACAGTGTAAGGTCTTTGAAAAGTTGGCAAAACCTCGGAAAAACTCCAATGGTTTGATTTGTTCATGATTTGTTTGTTGAAAACAAGGATGCCTTCGATCACCCCCTGTCTTCATAATAATCGTGTCTATAGAAATAAGACAGAACTGTTTTCTCCATCCTGTCACCCCTTGCAATAAATGTCAAATCTTTTAGTGGAGGAACAAATCATGATCATGTCCTGAATATAACATCCTTCAAAAACGGTCTGCAGTAACTCCAAAACTAATTTGAGTCAAATAGCAGAATTGAGTCTTTGCAGGACAGATGGTTGGATGGCTGGTTAGCAGCCGGCCATATGTACAGACTGAGGCATTGAAAGAAATGATTCTGATTGGCTACATTGAACCTGACAGCCCTCATTAATGTCAAGGCTCTTGACCTCACTGGGTTGACAAAGTGGTAAGAACTCGGTGTACTTTGCGTCCTCGTCTGCTGTAGGTGGTCGAGTGTGACAACAGTGAAGGAGGTGAAGTGACTGATGGGTTCTCTCCACAGTGCTGAGGATTATGTGTCAGATGTGTTACATGAAACTGCACAGAACTGCTGAACAGCATCAGTGTCAGTCGCTATCATCAGGACCATCTAAGTGTCAAGGTAAAATGAGATGCTCTGTGTTGTTTCTAAAACACTGCAAACTTTAACCACAGTGTAGAATTGTCAGAAAAATAAATAACTGCAGAAAAGACAAGAGCTTACCCTACTTAGGCTTCTCACTGCTATTTTCCTTCTCTGTCCAGCTGCAGAGTTAATTGGCTTATAGTCAAAAAGACAAAGGAAAATCGCACAATATACTTAAGAATGAATGAGTGTCGTCCAAGCGTGTTCCCATGAGTTCCCGTTGTAAGAGGGCGAGGCGAGCAAGTCAAAACATGTTCGAACTTATATGACTTCTACTCATTTAAATGGCTTAAGTTAGTTGAGTCAGTAGAGGCCGAGCGAAGATTAATTAACAAAGGCTGAAGTCGTTCAATGCAAGCCCAAGTCCAGGCTGAAGGTTAAGACTAGAGGTCAACTGAAGTCTCAAGACTTCCAAGATGAGCCCAAGTCTCAAGTCAGACCATCGAAGTCAATTAAAAATGAAGGGCCCATTCTAGGTTGAAGAAAACAACAATTCGTACAATTTTGATGAGACACACTGGGGAAACATAATTAGGATTATTGTATATTCAATTTCTGCCAATAGATACCCTCCACCTTATTTTTACACACTGGACCTCTAAAGGATAAGCAGTGATGGATGGATCGAATCTAAAGTCCTTCAAAACAAGTCCCAAGTCAAGACAGGAGTCAAGTCTTAAATTGGTCAGAGCAAAGTCTGAGGTCGTTCATGTCAAATCAAAAGTGAAGTGGAATCTTTTGAGAAAATTCAAGTCTAGTCTCAAGTTTTTCAAGTACCAATGATCTGCAGCAGGTCCAATCCGAGTTTCACGTCTAAGTCAACTCTCAATCAAGACTCAAATATGAGACTCATGTAAAGTCCTAAATCATATGAGAAAAATCCAAGTCACAAGTCTTTCAGAATAAGGCTCGAGTCAAGTCTTATGTTTGCTTATGCTTAAGGGCCATTCCAATTTCACAGCTTTTTCCTCATCTGCCATCTAGGCAGCATGTGTGAGCACATACTCCCCAGGGGAAGAACACACACTGCTGTGCTGAGTCAAATACCAACATCAAGTCTATCCGTCCCCTCCTCCTTCTCTTTCCTCTGCCTTCTTCGTCACACTTGGCTGAACTGAGAGCCTACCCCCAATCTCCAACCCCCTCCTCCATCAACACCTCTACCCTTCTTTCTATTGTTCCAGCAGCTATATCAAAACAGAATTACCTCCAATAATGCCAGGGCAGTCAGCAAACCACACCCATACTTGGAATAATTCAAATTGATTTTTTTGTTTGCCTCTATCGCCTGTCATATTGATTGGTGTATGGGTTAATTTTTTACCACGTACCGTTAAAACCAAATGCCAAAGTCGTCTCTATACACAGCTCTTTATTATTTGTATGCTTTTTCCAAGCTACAATGGTTGACATGGCCACCAGGAAATTAATGGTTTGCTTGAGCTTGGATGTTTCCACGACACAAAACTCAGCAAGCACCAAGTTAGAAAAAATGACAATAAAACGCTATATCAATCACTTAAATGCGAATTCTAAACAACATAAAATCTGGATAATAAAACAAAGATGGAGTGCAGTGGCTCTTATGTCTGTCACAGGATTCTCTTCATAGCTGCGGCCTATAATAGACTTTAAATCAAATGTGATTCATTGAAACCCCACTGCGTTTACAGAATATTTACAAATGATCTTATTTCCTCACATCCTTCATCAGCCTTCCATTTGAAAATGACAAAGTGGACTGGGACGAAAAGTTTTTTAGTACAAACAGTATGTATTACATGAAACACAAGGTTGGATCAGGTTGTACCTGATCCATTTCCTACTGAGCCTAGCAGAATTTGGATTAATTGAAAATGACCTGATAGAGTATTGTCCTGATCAGTTTACACTGTCCCTATTGCCTTGACCTTCTACATCAATGGAGCACACGCCCCTGCATCAACTTCCAAACCCTGCGATCAGCTCGACTACTGCACCTTTTAATTCCATCTTTTAAAGGAATGCTGGAGCGTATCCAGTAATTCTTTCCATTATGTAGCAAATAAGAGATTAGAGAAAGATTTGGAGTGACAGAGATAGCGGTGATATTGAGAAAAACAACAGGATTTGGGGATTTCTACTCTCTTCTTTTAATGCTTTCATGTCACCTGGTATATTGATTGCTTTGATTCCTATAAACACTGTGGTGTTTTGTTTTTATCCTTGGAATCATGGGGAAATGAGGACGAATTTATGTGAAAAAGGCTTTTGAAACGACACACAGAGATTGCAGGGCCTCTGATGGATTCCTGGCCCTGAGATTTTATTGGACGGAAATTAGTTAATGCCGTAAATCTAATAAGTTCTGGTGTATTTGTGGGACATGTTGGCAGGAGTGGAAGATTAATAAACACCACACATAGGCACACACACACACACACACACACACACACACACACCTGTGTACAGGCAAAGGTTACAGTGCGCTGTTTAATCAAGCTGGATCAAGGCCATTTCTGGCAGTGTTAGTTGAAATCTTTCCAGTGGGTAAAGACCCGC
The DNA here is from genome assembly GCF_963576545.1 of Limanda limanda. Classification (NCBI taxonomy): domain Eukaryota; kingdom Metazoa; phylum Chordata; class Actinopteri; order Pleuronectiformes; family Pleuronectidae; genus Limanda; species Limanda limanda. The sequence continues at coordinate 15,978,527 of NC_083657.1, forward strand.
ACACACGCGCACACACACTCACACACACACTCTCCCTTTCTCTCTTTCCAAACTGGCCTGTTGTAGCCAATCAGCTGCTAAGGACTGAAGAATAATAGGTGAAGCTCCTTATAAGACAAAAAACAAATGTAATATTTATTTTTTGTTTTTCTAGTTCTATTGAATTCTACTCAGCTTTTATACAAAGACTGAAAGAAACATACAAATACCAGACACTTGCCTCTGGGCCAATAGCTCCCTAGTTCCAGCTCATACCAGATCGGAGGCTAAAACATCTTCCTCTCTGATTAACACTCTTGCACTTTCCCATCAAGCTGAAATGACACCTTCTCACTGTAAGATCAACACCCACAAGAGTGTAGACTTGGCTCAGCGTTGATTCCCTGATACAAGGAAGGCAAAGAAAGCAAACCTACGTTTTGTGTTACAGTGTCAGTTTATGCACTTCAGTGCACAGTGGGCACAGCTAATCATTGTCTCCGACCTCACCAGTTTAAATTTCACTGAAGGGCGGTGGTGGGGAACCAAGCACAGGGAATATATATCACGTTCCAGTGGACCTCTGTTTTCTGTGGCTTATTGCTGGGTTTGCTGAATGTGATTCTCCCACCACCACAGCTAAGGTTGAAGTTTTACATTCAATATCAGATATCAGCCATGGCCGTGTGTTAGGAAAGTTTGATTGCCCTCTTCACTCTACCTTTTAGTGGGGAATCATCGTGAACTTCAAACTTTCAGCCCAGAGGAGCTTGTTCAAGCACTGGACCCCATCCCTATGGTGACTTACAGAGAACATATCCACTGAAGGACAATTGGACCGGGATTATATTTGCATTCCGATGTAATTGCCAAATTACTGCAATTCTAGTGTGTTCTAATACAAATGAAATATACATAAAAAAATGTGTTATTGTCTTGCTCAAGCTGCTTTCAGACATGCACAGAACTCCTGGAAATCTCCTGACATTGAAGTAGAGAACATAAATGTCAGTTGTCCCAATTACCACCGCAAAAACCTTTTTGAGAAAGAGGGGCGGGGTTGTTATAACTCTATGATCTCTACATTGTAGATGGGATCAGTCTGACATGATACTGTCAGTTGAAACAAACTACAATCATTCAAACATCTTAATGTCTTAGTGGTGTCAGTGGAATTTAAGTGTCTGTCTATCAGCCACAAAACACATGAATTTGCACAATCTACCCCAATGGCCGCTGTTTTGACATACATACATTTTCTATTGTCAAATGTTAAGGAAAGTGTCTGTCTCTGTGTGTGTGTGTGTGTGTGTGTGTGTGTGCAGGTGTGTGAAGACAGGAAATAGGCCACAAGTGCCATGGAAACAACCCAGAGGGAATAGAAACAGACAAAAGCTTACAAGGAAATCTGAAAGTGAGAAGAGAGGAGGGTGAGATGTGGATATATCGCTCGCAAGGGGAATGATAAGAAAGAAATGCCAACTGTCAGGCCAAATATGTAGCTGCAGTATGATGAGGTGGAAGAGATGCTCTAAGTTCCCCTTTGGGAAAGCTTGAAATTATAAGGCCTCGGAGTGTTTTAACCTTTTCTGGTTAGGTTTAAAAGAAGCGTTTAGGGTTCAATCATTCAGAAAGCTTGATGCTCAAAGACCCCCGAACTACAGCCGACAAGACAATCAAGTTCAAGATTCACTCTGCAGGGGTCGTTCTCCTCCTGGGATCTGTCTGGAAAATGAAACCTCACAAAACAGCTTCATGGTCCCCAGACCGAACCCAAAACCCTCTGGCTTGCACTGAACCCCTTGCCTCATCTGAACCAGAGAAGTCATATTGATCCAAACCCCCTGGTATTACTAATGCTATCGATCCTCTCATCAATAAATAATTCCCGGCGATGGGAGACGCCTGGTTAGTGTCAGACTGAGCTCTCCCACTTACACACATTGTTGGTATTAGATCCATTATCACGATGAATGAGAATGCTAGAATCTAATTAAAAAGCACTGTGCAGATATATGATGAAATATGTCTTGGTTACAAATGTTTCACTTTTTAATCATCGTTTTAACATCTATAAATCCTTTTTATATGAATGTTCATTTTTGTATATTATATTCTTGATATGGATCAAATGGAACCATTTAAATTGTATGAGACCAGTAATTCAAAGTCACAATAGCCGGTATAATTCTTTGTATTTTTACTGACCTGTAATAACTATCACCACTAATTGATATAAAGAATTACTGTGCACATTATTATTTCCCCCAGCTCTATTGTGTAGTGATTCGTGCAGCTAATTGCCATCTATTTTTCTGATGGAAAATTGAAAGTGTCAGGAAACAGCACTTGAGCTAGAGAGGCACTTAATGCTGGCCGTGTAAGAACGCCCGCATCCATTTCTTCCGTTATCATCTGCTCTGGCAGCAGGAGACTGAGCTGAGAGAGATTGATTTTCTGAGACAAGCGCACATCCAGCACATCAACCTCCGCACCATATTGAGATTAAACGCTCATTAAACTCATTTTATCTTTCTTGAGCCCCCCACCCCCACACACACTTTTCCTCTCTGCATCTTTCTCCTCATCTCCCTCTCTTCCTTGGAACAACAGAGAACGACAGGAAGCTTCACCTCCTTTTGAAGCCATCCTGGGTCACGTAGCAACACAACAACAGAATCGAAGGCTATCCAGGGAATAGCCACACCCTGACCTCCTATATACCGAGAGAGTGCTGATTTGTCTATGTCAGGAGTGGGTTAATTATAGACGTATCATATATTGTTGTTGTAATCACACTACTCCTCCTTGTTGTCAGATCTTGGGGCAGAATCAACCAACTGTCAATGTTCAGACATAAAAGACCAGAGGTAGAGATGTGAGAATGTTCTGCCGGAGTCTGACATGTCACTTCAGATGTTTGCAAGTTAAGGTTTTCCTTTTTGGCACCGAGGCATTGGTCGCCATGGTGATGTCCGGGCATCACTCTCACAGACCATCTGTGTTGTTGTTTGCTGTCCAAAAAAACACGAGGCAGCATGGAAGGGTCAATCACGCACACACGCTCACACTGACACACACTACTCAAAGCACGCTTGTAAACACACAACAAACACACAGATTAAGAACAAAAATGGAGATTGATGCTTATTTGTCTTTTTTGTTTTGTTATGATGCACAGATGTTTGCTGGCAGACAAACACGGTGGATACACATGTGAGGCCTATTCACACACACACACACACACACACACACACACACACACACACACACACAAACAACACGCATCTACAGGAAAGCAAAATGATTTAAGAAATCGCTCTCCCGTCAAAATGATGGCCTACAGTGTCTCCGTGACACACACATACACACACACACTCACACAAAACTGCACATTGAAGCTGGAAGCATACTTCAGTGGTTCAAAACAGCTGAATGTGGGACATTGGTCTTTTGGGTATTTTCGCATGAATGCAGCACACACACATACAGGTCATGCTCAATCTCAATCTTAACTCTAACACATTCCTAACTTTCCCTTCAACCCTTAGCTCAACTATTAACTGTGTCTACATGAACATCGAAAACACATCAAACTTATAAAGAATCATATTTGAACTCTGATTCTTTTAGTCACAGTGTGAACAGTCAGTGGATCGATGGGCACACCGGGCCTCTTTATCCTTCGAGTTATTTCCAGACAAATCAGAGCAGACGACAGAGAAGCAACATGATGAATGTGTCTCACAGGTCGATAGCAGTCCTCCTATTACAATTGACTTTGTCTCGGACTTTCCTGACTCAGATCTACTCATTTAAAAACATGCAAAATTGATGGAGGGTCTGGCCTGCTGTGCACTCACTTTTGTTATGAGGTTCCTACACTTCAGTTGCATTGGCATATGAGTCAGAGTAAGACATTGTGATTAACAAACACTTTCATTCCTTCGATATTGTGGTTTCGCAAAGATTAACTCAAGCTGCTAACATTTTGGACATGGGAAATACGAGATATTGAATTTCATTAAATTTATATTTTGCCACTTCTTGCTTGGTTGACGGCAACATTAAGATCAAACTGCAGGCAGCCACAGGAACAAAGAGGGAAGTCAGGTGATGTAATGCATAAATCATAAAAGCCTGCATTAGGAGGAAGTTGACAAATGAGGTTGAAGTAGGTGGGAAAACACAGGACTTTTTCAGAAACCTTGGTTGGACAGTTGAATAAGGGACTATACGTCTTTAAGAAAGTATTTCCTATATGCTGTTCTTCTTGTGCTATTTGGTAGATATGGCAAATAAGCCTTTAGGACAATAATAAATTATCAAATAGATTATTTCATTCATATCTTTGAAAGTAACGAGGCTAGATCCAAGCCTCTGAAAGGTTTGATGGTTCGTTGAAATTTTGCCCATCCTGGTGGGTGGATGGTCTACTGTAGAGATGCCACAGGAAATTAGCTTTAACCATCTGACAGATTGGATATGAGTCAGGAGCCATTTACAGGCCTGCGTCTGGGAGTGGGTCCACTCTGAACAGATTCCAAGATAAAATGTGACAGACAGAATCAGCATGAATTTGCAACGCTGTAAACATAGATTAAGTTTTTCTATGGGCTGACAGTTGGATTTATTGAGTGCCTGAACACTCTAATAGCTAATGATCAGATTGTCAAGCCTGACCCAGGGAGAAGCCGGGATAAATGGCGCCTTGGTATCAAGGCAAATTGGTCTTATGTTGAAAACTGTCAAGTACCAATACCAAAATTGAGTGTTAAATACTGATTTAAATCCAAATGCTGCCAATCTTAGACAATTTAGCAGTTTTTAATCAAAGTTATTGTGTGGCTACATGTGTTTTGACATTTAAGAAGTTTTCTTTTCGAAGCACATTAATTTTAAATGGGTTTATAGAATAACATGGTTACTATTCTCAAAGTAACATATCAAAACATTAACACCCATCAATGTTGTCGGAGTCCTCTACAGAGTACACTAGCTGATAGTCCTGTCCCCATTTTGTTCAGGTATATTGCAAATTTTACTTCTATTCAATGACAAAGTCTTTAGCACCCTGTGCAAACATTTTAACTTAGTATTGAAAACAAAAATTGCATGCATTAAATGCCATTAAATGTATAACTGCATGCAGTAATTGCAGCTTGTGGCACGACGTGTACTCAAATCTTCTGCATGAAGGTCTGATGTATGACATGTCCATCAGACTGTAAACCAGCTGGATACAGAAAATGCCTCAGTTTTTCTCACAGAGGCTTTTACTGCAAAATAAAACCAAAAAGAAAAACCTTAACATATGTATGTTTGACACAGGCATTTAATCATATTGATTACACTTTAAAAACATTACCCTACAGAAATCTGAATCTTATTTGGCTGAAGATGTTTGTGTTCCTCCAACAGAAATAAGCTGAGTCACAGAAATAAATCCCTCAACGCTCTGTCCTCTGAAACAAAACACCAATCTGTCTTTTCCCAACTGTCCTCTGCCCCCCAGCCCAGAGAGACATGAACCTGAAACCATCCTGCGCTCACCAGAAAATTAAACCTGCACCTTCATCATGACCAGAGTCTGCCTCACCTTGACCGAATGTATAGTGTGACTGGGTATGGCAGAGCTGTGTTTCACCCCCTCCTTTAGGTCAGTGTAGGGGGGGATTTAATTGAGGCAGCGGCAGATTAAAGTGCTTAGGGCTTTCATGAAAGAGCTAAGAACACACTGTATTAAACCGGGGCAGGAAAACATCAAGTCAAGTGAGTGTTCTTTGTCCGAAAATGCAGGAGCGCAGCAGCAGACGTAAGCAAAACACCTCACCACGAGTCCATTGGGGTGAGTGTAAGTGTGCTCCAGTGTGTATCTAAGCATGGGGGGAGGGAGCAGATCAATAATTCATCCATTGATTCTGAACGGCCCCCCGCTGCCAAATGCTTCGCCTCCGCTTCCACCGACCAATTTACTGAGATTCAGCATCACTAACGTCAACACCGGCTTTCTTCTTCTGACCCTTTACCCTCTTCTTTTCAAGAGGCTCGACATTTTGACCGCGGAGATCACATGTTTTTGTCAACTCCGGCATCAGCCTTAACAATCAAGAGATCTCCAAACTTGTCATCTTCTCAATTAGACTATTATATTTTTTTTCAGTTTTGTGTCTGTCGCCTTCTGGAAACTTCATCAACACTCCTACTTGCTTGCAAGGAATGCTCCGGATAATCTCCAGCTATGTTCTTACATGGACACACCCGGATATTGTCCAGAGTCTGACATTTGAATTCTCACTTACAGCCCCTCTGGATAATTTCAGGAGAACATTTCCCAAGCATATCTGCAGTTTTATATTGGTATTTTTGACGGCCTAACAAATCACAGCAGAGGAAGCAGCTGGTTTGTGTACTATAAATCAGCAGAGAGAGTGGAGCTGGGGTTTTGTTAACCCAATTTTCGATTTCTCTAAAGATTACCACAGGAGAAGAGCTTTAAGTTATTCCACTTTTGCAGATTTGGTCCAAAATGGACTGAAACACTGTAAATTAATGATTGCACATAGCTCAGTCCTTTGGATTTGATCTCATCAATAGCGGCTTTGTCTCAATGAACTAGATCTTCTTCAATACACATATCCTTACACACATCCCGCGCAGTGCGTCTCAGAACTGGAAATCATCGAAGAGCCAGTCACCTATCACAGTCCATATCAGCACCTTTAAACATGGCAGCCAATGTGGCTCACTTAATATCCTATTATCATACTGTATTAGTCGTTTTGGCCGGAGAAGAAACTAGCTAGCATCAGCATATTCAACACCAGAGCGCTCCTCAGGGCTTTATGAAGCACTATCCGTGCCCATTAAGGAAGCTCAGCAGACACGCCCTAAGGCAGCAGGCTCTCTGGTCTATGAATGGAGGTGTGGCTACATGCTAATCGCTGTGGTGTGTTTTTGTTTTGCCAATTTTTTGTTTTTTTCTTGGAGGGGGTCTTGAGTGTCTGCTCATTAAAGGAGGCTTAGTGTTTATCAGAGTGGGCTAATTACAGTATTTGGACCTGAAATGGTGGAAGTGGCCACGCCCCTTGCAATCATTTAAAACGTTTTCTCAGGAAATCGAATCAACGTAGACCAAGCTCAGGCCGCCAGAGCCCAATGAGCACGACGGCACTGGATCTAAATCTTCCACGAAGAAATAGTAGGTTGATTCACACGTCATTTCATGTAGGTTTGATCAAAGTTGGCCTCTCTTTGGGATTGACTCCACAAAGCACGGGACCAGGGAATAAGACTGGACTGTCATTTATGGAGGAGGGAGAAAAACAGAATCCGACAGCTGGACAGAAACAAGCCATACAGGAATATGAAGACAGGCTGAGGACAGGGACCTGATGACCTTTATATTGTGATCAATATCGAAGATGTCCCAGATATACTTATGTTCCTTAAACTTTACCGTTGTACCAACTGTACTAGGTCTACCCTAATAACATGGATCCACACGGCCTTCACAAACCAACTAAATGATTGCCTACTAGATGTCTGAGCTGATTGATTATGTCACATGTCTCTGTCACAGGGTTCAAGCATGATGACAACTATTCAATGTGAGCCTGCAGCATGGTGGATGAAGAGCTGGGGCCATTGGTGTGTCAGTAGCTCCGAACACACAAATATCTGAAACTTTGTTGTGTCGCGACAATTGTGGAGATGATACGATAAAAATTCTGTCAATCCCCCGGAACAGGAAGCATGTGAGATGAGAGTGTTTTGCTCAGGTTGTTACAGCCCCACTCATCTGTATCTCAAAAGGTTCTGAAGCATAAACAGTTATCACTGACTGTTGTGTTAGCAATCAAAGAGAAACGATAAAATCAGCAGAAATGAATGGAGGTGACAAAGTGGGTCACGTTCTATTAAGCTAAGGATAAGGTGGCGTTCAAAGCTGCAGAGTAGGTGGGATTTAACACACTGATGAGCCGCCAGTGTTCTGTAATCAGGTGCAAAAAGTCAAAGTTGGTTTGTGACCATGACTATGATCTCTTCCAATGGTCAACCATGTAGTTTCAGTAACCCTCAACAATACAGGTGACAGATCAGATAACATGCATATTGATGAAATTAACAATTTGACGAAAAAGTGATCTTGTTGCATAGGTCAAATTAAACTGAATTGGAGCCGTTTGTTAATCGGAAAACAACACAGAGCATTATTGAAACCTTAACGAATCCATTTCATATTATTTTTGTCAACTTAATTATTGCTATGACTCTTTATCTTAAATGTCCTATACAAATTGAAATAAATAAAATTACTGACTAAATTATCCAATTGAGGCAGGTGCTGGTATATTTTTAAAAATCGATGCACAAACATTTTTGTTAAAGAAAGCCAAACATAAACAACCATTTGCAAGACTTATAAAGATGAACAAAATACAAACAAATTTGATAGCAACAGTTGTTCTTTATACCTTTAAAAGGTTTTGGCAAGCCTGATGTGCTATTTTGATGAGTAAGTAATCTGCTAAAATATATTAGCTGTACTATATGACATATTATGATACTTGAACTGAAACAATTGGTTGATTAATTGACAATTTTGAACATTGATTAGAGTGATTTTTCCAGAAAAAAGCAGCAGTCTGTAATATTGTTATGAATGTAATCCAGTTTAATAAATTATATTGTAATGCAAATTGTAAATAAAATATAAATTACGAAAAGCTCACAATATTCCCTAATTTCCATGTCTTTAGGAGCACAATGATCTGTGTGAGTGTTGAGACAGAGGGAGATGGGTGTGTGCGCTCGTGGCAGAAAACAAAACAAAACAAAAACCAGCAAAGTATGACATGTTCTCTGAGGATAACAGGATTAAATCATATCTGCTGATAGCTGATTTCTGTGCGTCCACAACAAGACGCACACAAAGAGCGAGTGGAGCGCAGCCCGGACCCACCCAGTCAGCATGTGAGAGGAGCCTCCTCCTACTACTCACCACCTCCACCACTTCACAACAACAACACTACAGTGACACACAGAGAACAAGAGAGGGGGAATACAGGGAGCAGGAGGAATAAGAGAGCGCCGTGGAGGAGGAGGAATCCGTCAAGGGAAAGAAAAGGTGGGAATCAGCAGAGCTGGAGAGCTCCCGCTGGAGAACAGCTTCTCCCAAGGGGGTGAGGGGGAGATGGGGAGAAAAAAACCAAGTCAGCATTGTGGGGAAATAAGCTTTATCTCAACCCGGCACTTAAAGAAAAACACTTTAAACCAAAAGAGAATTATAATGATAATCTCTTCTACCACTGTTGTCCACCTGCTCCAGCTCCCCTGCTCCACTACCCCCCCAGCTCCCTCACACGCTCTGTATCATGTGGCTCTCCATCTCTTCATTTACCTTTTTGGGTCTCTTTCTCCTCTGTCCCAGCCCATTGAGGCGATCGTTGGGGTCCAGCCGGTAGTGGGAGTGGTTGTCCTCACTCATTCTTCCCCCCTCTCAAAAAACAACCACTTTTCACCCCTGTTTATTCCTCCTGTTTTCTCTCGCTCCTCCACTTCTTCTGCTCTCTGTCCCCCTCTCCTCAGCGAAACGAAGCGAGGCGACCTCTCTCCTCTCTGGTCCTCACTCTCTGACTGTGAGGAGCGGCGAGCCAGGCGGAGGGGGGGTGGTCGGGGAGGGAGAGTCGAGGAGGAGAGGGGAGGGGAGGGGAGGAGGGAGCACAATGGTGTTGCTATGGCAGCAGCTGCCACCAGTGTTTATCTGGAAACCTCGCCGGCAAACCAAAATAGTATCCGCACGCGCACACATGCACACACACACACACACACACACACACACACACACACACACACACACACACACACACACACACACACACACACACACACACACACACACACACTAAGCAGCCTTATGTGTGTGTTTCTCCCAGATTTCTTAAATACTAAGTTGACACCAGAGCAGGAGGGTGAAACAGCTCCGATGTGAAAGAAACATACTGAATTTTAAAAGCGATACAAATGATGAATGAAAAAATTGTGAATGAAAGTCTCTGTTTGTGAGTGGTCCAGGGAAAAACTACCAATGATTTAATAATGATTGATACTTGATACGGCAATGTGATTGGTTAATTGTCATAATCAAGCATTTGAATGGGATTTGCTGAAGAGAATTCAATTTATACAATAATGCTCCTTAATTATTTGTACGTCATATTGTATTTTCTTTTCTTTTCATTGTGTTTTATTTGTTTATTTCTCAGTTTGCAGTGTTTACTCACTATATATACTTAATCCAACTGATAAAAGATGAGTAAGCTTTAGATGTTAGTGGTTTTACTACTTTATACACTATACTGTATATAGCAACTAATAGAACATTATATTATTATTAAAGTAACTTCCACTATTCCACTTTTAACAACCCATTTAAAGTTATGATCCAAATACCCCTGTATATTCTCTGATTGAGAGGCACCATGGATCATCTCAGTGTCTGTTGTGGTGAATTCACATTTAAAATAAAAAAGAATTTTCACGTGTGTATCCTTCGTGTATCCTAGGCGTGGTGTGAGCTTTGCGCACACGTCCACAGTTTACAGTGTACGCTGCAAGTTCACACTTATTGACTGTCTGTTGTGGCTTCAGCCAATCGCCCCTGACCACTGCTTGAAGTGAGGGATGGATGGTACAAAAATCAATTTTTATAGATTACACAGTTTTATGTCAAAGAGTTCAATTAAAAATCACTACAGAGACGAGACATTGTAGAGAAAAGATCAGAAGTTGGGATGATATCTGCTTGAATGGCTGGAGAGATGCGTGATGACAAAGCTGCAGAGGCACAGCCTCATGTTACATGTTCCACTTCACAACTATGAAACAGAACCCAGTGTGTGTGGGTTTCTCCTCCATAGGTTCAGTCGATAACCTTCCAGCCAGTGAGGATTACACACCCAGACACACACACACACAGCAAATCCACAGCACCTTGTCAGTCTTTGTTGTCTGAAGGCAGCCAGGTCTTAAATCCATGTGTACCCACAATGTGCACCCCCTCCCTCCCTCACACATAGACACACATGCACACGCACGCACACACACAAACGCTTTATGAGTTCCTTTGACAAAAACATTGATTGGCTGTATCTTAATGATGGCCCCTGGCTATGGGCTCCTATAGTCACAGCAGGTTGGAGCAGAATCTCATTAACGGATGAAAAATGGAATCTTCTGTTTTCATATCCTCCATCGTCACCTCCTCTTTTGCCCACTCGCACACCAACTTAAGATCCTTTAAAAAAAGAGACAGAGCCTGTGGATATTTTGGCTCATATATTTGTGTGTCTCCATCATGGACCCTCTGTTTTGCTTTGGGTCACTCACTATATTCACATTCCAACTAACTTTATCTTAACTGGTTCCTAAATGGAGCAAGTGTTAACACCTGCTGTTGACAGCCAGTCTATAGTGGAAATCAGAGCAGGGCCGTAGCCAATGCTTTAGGTGTGTTAAGGGTCAAAGTCCCCCAATGCACACTCACCACCACAGAAGAATGACCAGTAACATGAAATTAAGTGAATTAATTTTATACAAATAAAAAAATGACTGAATAAACTTTATTTTCTTAGGAACATCATGTTTCATTCATTCAGTTAACAGCTTCTTTGCATTATAGAATTTAGTAAATCAAAATTCTGGTGGGGGAAATTCAGATTTGTGTATTATTTTTGGTTGGTTTAAAACTAATCATATTCCAAATAATGAGTTTAAAAAACACTAGAATGTGACTTTAAAACGAGTATTGTGTTTTTGATTTCCTGCATTACTTTTTATTGAACAATGCAAAGGTCCCTTGGTTGCTAAAATTCCAGGGAAGGTCGTGACTCTTTAATGGGTTCCATTCAAGCCATTTGGCCTTATGATCAGTTCATCCAACACAGTTAGACTGTTGGTCAGCAAAACGAACGTGAGGACGTTGGCTTCTGGGAGTGTGACAGCTGTTTTTCCACTATTTTACCGTGTTTTACAGACAAAATGATTCAGCGGTTTGATAAATAACCTTTTCAATCGTGCCTCCTTCCAATTGCAAATGTACTGCCATCATAGGTGTGCCTGTTTCTACCTGTTACTGGCATCAGCCTTGCAAATGCCAGGGGACACACCTGGCACCTGCCAGCAGTGGCCAGGGAACGAAGGAGACAGGAGCAGATGGAGGAGAGGATGAGGAGGAAATGTAATGCATTCATGTCGGTGGTTCGGTCGCGTCCAATCTCCAGACCAGGCCAGACTGGACCAGAGCAGATGTAACAAGCTAGAAATACCATCATTACCATTAAACACAGGCAGATATGTTATTAGACCCACAGCATCTGTTGCATAACTGTGCAGCAGACTTCATATTTACATCTTCCTCAGGTCTACCAGAGGGACATTTTGAGCTGAACGCTGTCACACCACATTCTACTGGAGAAAAAGGATTTTCTTCAGATCAAGTCTGCTCCTTCTTTGAGATGTAGAGACTTCAAGGACCCCATGACCTTTCTGGAAAGCTGATTCTTCCTGGGAACCACTGTGTCGTCACTGGTCACTTCATGCTGCACTTAAGTTCTTAACCAAAAGGTTCAACTGATGAAGTAATCAATATTTCAAAACTCCTGCTGTTCTGCCGTTTGTTCACTCTGCCTTTCACTTATTGATCCCTCACTGTCAAACTAACTTTCAAGAATTCCACAATATGAATCAACTACTTAGGACCAGTTTTCATGCAACACATATACTGGAAAATAACTATTCATCTTCTATTTTCTGCAAAACAGGAACATGAATCCTAGTCATGTACTTCAAAATTAATCATGTAAGAGAATCTTTTATTAAAGTAGCTTTGATTTGATCATCCTATTTTGTTATTAGCCCGTGTGTCTTGGTGTTGTCCAGAAGATACACACAAAGAACTTTAATTTGATTACATTTATTTCCTAAGAGAGATCAATTATGCCCAATTTGGGGATCAAATAGTTTCCTAAATAAGTCAAGACAAGAGGTTTCTTGTTTTGAAGAGACAAATTATGTCTGTAAAGCAAGTAAGAGCTATGATGGTCTGAAGTCCAAAGGGTATTCATCATGGACGCGAGCCACCTAAGTTATCTTCTCTGTTCCTTCCCTTGTTCCATGATGACAAGCCCTTGACTTCTGGAAGAAACTCAAGAGTTCAACTGCTGCCACTTCCCATTGAAAACAGTCAGTTGAAGTTATTTCCGGGTCATTAGTTTTGGCCTGGTAGTGATGCTTGACCTGAGGTACAAGGAGTTACCAAATACAGATTAAAGCAGCGCTTTGGCAGAGGATGCAGAGATCATCTGCTACAGACTTGTTGAAGGTACAGAAAGTCAATAACTGCCATTCCACGAATATACACTGAGCAATTATGTCTGATCAGGGACTGCAATGGCTTGTATTCATTGATCAACACTTTTCACTGAAACACATTTGCTAAGTCTTTTGTAGCTAATGGAACAGGACACAGCCTGTTCTTATGATGTAACGCAACCACAACCTCATGCAGTCCCCTACTGGGTTTGATTCAATAGAAATGCCACATTTTGTCTCAAACAATGCACTCTTTATCTACGTGAGCACTTGAGCAGGCTGTGATGTAAGTAGGAAAACATTGCTACTGCAAGAAGGCAAAACACTCAGGCAGGCATGTGTTCTCAGTCGATTAAGAGATCCTTCAGACCTCAACACCCTGGAAATCAGACACTTTTTCAGTTCATGTACAAGACGTTCTGCTGGAGGTTTCTTCTGGTTATTGAGGGAAGCTTTTCTCTCCACAGTCGCCAAAGCTGCTCATTGTGGGAACTGTTGGCTTTCTCCAAAATGTTAAAAGGTCTTGACCTTCTATGTAAAGGGCTTTGAGATAATGTATATTGTGATTGATGCTATACAAATGAAATTGACCTGAATAGGACAGTTTTGGAGCATTTCCCTAGCAGGTAAAAGATTAGGTTCTCTTACTGCACACAAGCCAAAATCAAGCACTTAAATTAAAAAAAAAACTTGTGGATCACCACTTTCTTATCAACAAAAACTCATGTCACCAAGACAAATGGCCAACTATACACAGTGTGCATTCACTTTTTGGACATTTATGTGCAATTCCGAAGAACGATTTACCAGAATGTTATTGCAAACACACAGCTCAGGAGCACTCATTAAAATTTAACAACAGCAATATGTTTGTGCACGCAAAGCAATTATTTTCTAATGAGACACTGTCAGCAATTTGACTCCCCTGTGGCTGATGTTTTCCAGCAGAACAAGACATTTCAAGTATGTACAACACACACACACACACACACACACACACACACACACACACACACACACACACACACACACACACACACACACACACTCAAATTACACTTTTCTATGACGTAAGAGAACATTGTCTGACCTAGCAATAATTAAATATCCATTCATATACAGGTGTTGTATTAATTACCACTGACATGTGTCCTGTTGTGACATCTGTAAATTGCTTTCCCTACATTTTATTTTCATCCAGCAAATGTTTTTGGTTTGTGGCCATGAGAAACAAAGACGAGGGTGGGGTGATGTTAAGGCCCCTGTAAGCATCAGACCAACTAGTTTGTACCATGCAGCCTGTTTTCTGACCACGTCTACAGGCCAATGCTCTTTATGCTTGTTGTAAATACCAACACACACGAGGTAAGTTGAAAAGCCTGCTGCCACAGCGTCCTCCTGCCTACATCCCACTGCCACAGCCCTGATTACAAACTATTGAACCAATCATTACAAATAACTGAATTGCAAGCCCACCAACATTTCAAGAGACAGAGATTGGGTTATTGTGGAAGCATATAGCTGTATGTGTTTGTGGAACCTGGTGCAAGAGGAGTAAATTGGATAAAAACTGTTGAAAACATATACTGCCCTACCCACTCTTCTATCATACCTCTACCTCATCCAGGTTATTCCACAATCCAACAAGTATATTTGTCTGATGCAACCTGAGAATAACCCGGACAGTAAACAGACTTTAACCCTGCCAGCTTATTTGAGCCCATGTGTGAATAGAACAGGTAGAATTCACACTGTTGGGAAACCAGGAGAATAATAACATCTGAGGTCGGAGAAGAAGAGTCACTTCTAACTGGAGAGACAATAAGATGCAGGACTTGAGCAAACACCAGAGTCAGTCATTGAAAAAAAAACTGAAATATGGCTGTCATGAACAGAACTTTATCTCATTCGCTTCGCAATTGCCATCAGTGTTGTTATGGGCAAGCAAGTGCAGTGTCGAACCACGGCAACCGGTGCTCAATAGCAGCGGTGGCTGGGAATCGTCAGCGATAGTGACGTCGTTGGCCACAACACACAGCGCATTCAAGACAGCAGCCGAGACAACTGATTCTCCAGTTCAGGGTTCTGCAAACTTTAAGGAGCAGGCGAAGAGCTCTTTGTGCAGCAACGGAGGTCAGGGTTGTTTTGACTGAGTCCAGCAGCAGGTCAGGCATTTGCTGCAACCAGCATTATCACAAGCACCAAAAAACAGCCCATTCCAAAAGAGCAGGTTTAGAGCAGACCCTGCTATTGTCAGACAAACTCAAGGAATTATAGAGTTTTTATCCCCAAACGCAATTTCTGCAACAACTTACAGTAAATATGGATGTGGTGAACTTATGTATCGATGTTCATGGGCTTTACGATATAATAATGCTTCTAGGTTTTCAAAAGTTACCTAATAAAGTTCTCTACAGTGTCACGCTTCGACCAAGCTTAACCAAGCAAGTGCACATCAGCTGGAGAGTGTGTGTGTGTGTGTGTGTGTGTGTGTGTGTGTGTGTGCGCGCATGGGAACAGTGTTCTGAAGCCAAAACAAGGGATTTCTCTGTTCTCCGCCTATTAAATTAAAACACAAAGAGGAAACCAAGATTCTTCACTTTATGACCCAAAGAAGAAAAAGTCTTTTCAAACTGTTTGAGAGAGAGAGAGAAGGAGTGAGAGTCAGAGTCAGGCCTCAGTGACACTGACCTGGCCTGACACCACTTCCATTAAAATGCCTGGCTGTGATGGGCTGGAAGGAAATGGCCTTACACACATACAAACCAAGACAAAAGGAACTCCTACATTCCACAATGTCAACGAATGCCCCCCTGTTCCACACACACACACATACACACACAGAAACACACATAGAAACACATGCATAAAGGTTTCCCAGTGCAATCAAAGTGATTTAGCCGCACATGGCTGAGAGACCTGAGCAGTGACTTTGAGATGCTATTGTGGACACGTATGCCTCAATAAACCAAAGGCCTGGGAAGAGAGAGAGATAGATAGATCGAAGCTTTAAGTCAAATCAAACAGAAAAGCTGAAAAGCAAAATAAAGGAAAATGTAAAAGGATCATTTTTATACTTAATATCATTCGCAAAATAGGATTTCGTTATATTTGAATCTGTATCTCAACACCAGAACAAAGAGGTTCAGTGTTAGATTAAACCTGTTTCATGTCTAAGCTTGTGTTCCTCCCTTTCTGTAGCACTTGAAGTCTTCTTAAGGAACACAAGGATTAGCTTTCAGGAAAAGGCCTTGATTATGCACAAATGTGGATTACCCAAAGGGCAAGTGGGCCAAATGCCTTTGGGCCTCAAACCATGAAGGACCCTGTTAATCCGCTCATTCAACCGCCCAGTCTCATTTTATACCTACTGTATACTGGACACTTCTGCAGATTTAAGCATGGGAAACGCAGGAAGTTTTAATGAATGTGTGTACTGTATGTCTACCATGGAGACAAAAGAAACCTCACTTAAATCAATAGTTATTGGGATATCCACTGATTTTACACTTATTTCTATACATGTACTGAACTCTGGATAATCTCCTGAAAATCTCCTAAATACATGAACACAAATGTCCGAGTCAGTTGATGCAGACATTTTTTGTCCTGCCTTGTCCAGTAAAAACTCCAGATGATGTCCGAATGAACCCTTTAGAATACAGCAAAAGTATATTCTGATGATTTACAACGTGGGAGGCAGCGTGTGGATAACATTTCTAACTCGCAACAGACACAAAACAGAAAAAATCTAAAAAAAAGAATACAAATATCTGAGAATAAAAAAGAGGAACCACACCTGTGGAAGACACTGACAAAACTTAAAAAGACAACAAGAGTTGAGAGATTTTGGTGATGAGGGCTGATGCCAGTGTCGATGTGTTATCTGCCTCCTGTCTGCTGCACCACCCCTCACCTACTCGCTCCAGAGATATCTGTTTTATAGTGAATGTGTCAGAGAATCTCATTCGGCGTTCTTCATATTCGAAAGTTAATTTTCCAGAGTTCATGTCTGAAAAGAGCTCACGTCTGTTTCCATGTGTTGGGAAGTAGTGGAGCATATGTGAAAGCAGTTGTGTGTAGTGTAGTGTCTGCAGGGGGAGCTGTATGGACTCGTCGAGTGATGTCCCTTGAGTCAGCGTGTGATGAGTCTTAAGACTGCAAGTTTGAAAAGTAAATAAATCTGGAGGATGGGGATTTAAGTGAGCTGCTAGCATGAAACGTTTGATCTGAGGAAGGTCGAGATACAGATGAAGATGCAGTGCATTGCACCGAGGTTATAATGCTGGTGATCACAGGAAAAAATGGAATAGGAGAACGTTGGATGTTTCCACCCCAGGCCGTGATTCTGCATGTTAACAAAAGGATTTGTATTTCATTTGAGGCTTTGTGACGTCAAAGAGAAGCACTTGGGAAAGAGTTCAAGGCTCTATTTTGTAATCCACAACGATCAAAGCTGGAATGAGGAGACCTTCTCGGTGAGGCTGCTGGACGCGCTGTCGGCCCATTGGCGACAACACAATGACCAGGATCATTATAAGCAGTCGAACATCATGAAAACCTCCCAGTTCTGCATTTTAAAGGCCGACCTGCTCTTTGTATCCCCGCCCTTTGTGCCACTCGGGGAGCCGCGTGCCCCGTCAGCTGGCTGGCTGCCTGGCAGAGAGGGAGGAGGGCGTCTGGCTGAGCACCAAGCTCTCTGAATATTTTATGAGGGGTAGGGGGGGGGGGTGGAAGGGGGTATCAAGGGAGGGGTAAATGAGCTGAGAAACCAAACGGACATTGTATATCAGGTTTTCAGTGCTAGGATGTGATGCACTTCATGAGGCTTTTCGTCTCAACACCAGATTAACTGTCTTTCTTGAATTTGCATATCCCATCATCGTGGATTATGAGGCGGTCTGATCCTCCACAGGTTGTAAAACCCATTGAGACAAACTCCTCTCAAGACTGAGTGGAGCCATTTTAATAACACAGGTCCTGAAGTGAGCACCAGCCTCTGTGCAACAACAGTCTCTCCCATCAAAATCCTCTTCACTCCTCTTGTAAAACCCTCTTCACTAGAACTCTTCTATATGAATTTAGCAGCAGCAGTACATAAACCCAAAGAAAGTAAATAAAAAGCTCCAGATCCTGTATATTTGTTGTTGTGTTGTGTATCGTAGCATAACCAGGTTCACTGTCAATAAATCATTTGATTTAGTCACTTAAATGTAATGGAGAACCTTTTCAGATTCAAAGCTGTACAAATTGATTTTAAACCAAACTAGCAGCAGGACTTGGGTGATTGAGGGTCATGTTGGTGCCAATGTTGGCAGAACGTCAACATTGAGTGAAACAGGGGGAACCATAGACTAAGATTGAAAAAGATGGACAACATGACTGTGGCAGAGGGGGTAGAGCGGTCGTACTCTAACCAGAATGTCGACGGCTCGATCCCAGTCTTCCCCATCTGCTTGCCGAGGTGACCTTGGCCATGAAACTGAACCCAGAATTACCCCTCATAGAAAAAAAAAATGCGTGAATGGCAAAAAACTGTACTGTAAAGCGCTTTGGCTGGTCATCAAGATTAGAAAAGCGCTTTATAAATACAGATCATTTACCATATATCTATGTCATAAACTCGACCTTTTCCATGTTATCAGATGGGGCATGGACCAAAAAGTCTAGTATGCATCAAATAATTTTTTCCAAAGATGCTTTCTGTAATTTTAGCTTATATATAGACATTTCTTGATTCTTATCACATCCATGTATATTTGCTGTTGGATGCTATAAAACAGTATCAGACGTCACGGCTCCTAATTGGTCGAGCATGTGTTTTGGTGGGATACAATAAAGTGTTTTGGCGGCTCCACTCAACAATCAGTGGTTCACTGACACTGGCTCCAAATTATGTCCCCAGTGCAAGCACCCGTGTCAGAGATATTTTGGCTTTACGCTACAGTGGGAGGAAGTGGAGAAATGTCCATTCTGCATATTCAGTTCATGGGGATGTTTTTTTGACACAGTTCAACACAGAATGTGAAAACTCAACAAGTTAGTCCCTTCAACAGTGTGAATACTACATGTTTGCTACACACTCTATGCAAAAGCATTAGCTCCGGGGTCTAATGAGGCTATCGGCAGCTGCTGATGACCTGGACAGGACAGTGGCTAAAAAAAGCAGTGATGAGGAATTGATTGGGCTAACAGGCTGATCCATAGCATGACGATGTTACATCAGATCCAGCCTCGGACACTGCTGATCAGAAAGCAGCAACAAGCCTGCATCTACTGATCCATCTCAGAGAAATTGAAGGAGACAGTAATAAAACTAATCAATAAGTCAATCAATCAAACTTCAATTTGTGTGGCAACTGCAATTCAAAGTGCTTTACAGATGACTGACATGCTCAAAAAACGAATGATATAGAGCAAAGAAAATCAAGCCAGAATGCAGTACTATAATAAATTAAATTAAATTCTAATCCAATCGCCTTCTTTGCCATACGAAATGTTATGATGACCATTCTGTATATGTGTGTGTGTGTGTGTGTGTGTGTGTGTGTGTGTGTGTGTGTGTGTGTGTGTGTGTGTGTGTGTGTGTGTGTGTGTGTGTGTGTGTGTGTGTCTCCAGCTGGACTCCCGCTGAACCACTTCCTCCCCGGCTCTCGGAAACAGCGTTGCTATAGTAATTGTATCTAAGTGAATAACCATAGCAACCACTGCGATGCTCTTGATGGCACAGTGGCAGCTACTGGTTTTCAGTGCTGGAGATCAAACATGCCTGGTGTTGTTGGAGGAAGAAGAAAGCAGTGGAGAGGTAAAACAAAAATACAAAAGCAGGAGAGGGGGAGGAAGAGGAAGAGGAAAGGGAGGGAGAAAATAAATTGGAAGAAAAGAGATGAAAAGGAGACGGGGAAAGGACCAAAAGCAGAAGAGATTCCCTGAAGGCAGTGCCACCCCTTTCAAATCCCTCTGGTCTAATAATTACCTGTCAGAGCACTGCGTTAGTAGAGCAGCTTCTGTTTCCAGGTTTGGAATCAGAGGTAGTGAGCAGTAAACGTTTCACCCTGTTTAATTAGGGTTAGAGCCAATGACTTCCAAGGGAGATAATTCTCTTTCAAATACCTTTGATTCAGCACGAGAGCCATGACTCCAGCCACAGAGTTTAGGACTATGACTGCTTTGATTTAAAACGCCAAATAATCTTCATGAACGCCTCTACGACTGTTTTCAGACCTGCACTAAACATACAAGTGCTCCAGATCGTTTCAGGAGATTATCCGGAGAGGTCTTATGTATGAATGCAAACATCAGAGTCACTTGGTGCGGATATTCTCAGCAATTCCAGCCCCTCACCGTGAAAGTGGGCGTGTTGACGACGTTTCTGACACGCCACAGATGCAGATTCAACTCTCAGCTTCTGGCAAAACAGCAGGCGATTTTTCACAGCCCCCCCACTATCTTCCAAACAACCATGTTTCAACCATGTGTCACTGCAATGGTGAACATTATTCATGAGCATAGAAGTATCAGCTTGGACCTCGAGCCAAAGCTCCACAAAGGGTAAGCCTCGAACCAGTTGATCTAAATTCTAAACGAAAAGGAGAAACAATAGATATTTGTATTTTTCATTCTTAACCACATTTACATTCACAGGTGTCAAACCAGAGGAGGAGGCGGGGGAACCCTTGTCTGTCCCGTCTCTAAGGAAACCCTCGCCTAGCTGTCTGTCTGTTGTCAGGGCAACAGGGCAAGAGGTAACGCTGGAGAGGAAAATACCAATGGAGATGAGAGTGGGGGGCCAGACGAGGGCGGCTGATGTGGCGATGACAAAGACACGCACATGCAGTCAGCTGAAACGCCTCATGGCTTCACTGTTGGGAAAAATGTACAGACTAAATATGAATGAGCAGCTGTGTAGGAGTGCATAATATATATATGCATAAAATATCGCTTGAAAATGGGGTCTAATGCCTCAGTTGCATTCTCTTGAACAAAAGCTGCATCGTGGAGATCATCACTGGAGACCCAGTTCTCTAAAATGTACTATTCCCACTTAAATACGATTAAATAGCTTTATTGTGCTGTGCTTGTCCATCTTGTCCCATCGTTAGCCGCCTCCCATCCCGCCCACCCTCCGTCCCCAGACGTGTGTTAAATAATTTCAGGAGCAGTACTGGTAAAAGAATGAGCCTGCACTGGCCTACTATAAGAACTGAGGGGCCAAAGAGTAAAGAAAATAAAAAAAGAAGAGAGAAAAAAGACAATTTTCTGTGTCAATTTATTCTGTCATCTGATACTATGAGGCCAGGGTCTGGAAAATAAATGAATTCTACCAATCACACCAAACCTGCTTTTGTGTCACAAAATACCCACAGATTATCAAAAAAAAAAACTTTGGCTTCAAATTGGGATCTACATATTAACAATGGAGGAAATGACTACGTGAGAAGGGAAAGCTGTTGCTCGTAGTGACAAATCCACAGAGAGTTATTACTCACTCTGCAGCGTCTCATACCTTTGTAGTGTTTTTCAATATACAAACTTGAAAGGGAAGCTAACATGAGGAGTATTCAGTTGGTTGGATCCACACCCTCACCAATAGATGTCACTAAATCTTGCAGACTCATGCTCCCTTCCTTTGATTGGTTCATTTAAAAACTCCAGTTCCTGATCTTCTAACCACCTTCTTGGTGGCAAAATCATCCCAAATATTTGGGAAATGTCGGCGTTTGAGTAAAGAGAGGCAAATTGAGCAAGCCACTTAATATTAACGTTAACAAAAGTAAACAGTGCATTAACAACATGTATCATAGGCTGTTTGTGTCGATAAAAGTGGTATATATGATCCACAAAGTTTACAATTGGTACAGAAATTCAATGGGATGCGGTTTGAAGATTCAACATAGGCTGCAAACTTGAGTGTTCAAAGTGACCAATTGAAAGAGGGCTTCAGCGACTGACCCCGCCTCCAAAGTCTTTAAATTCAACTAGACGAGCAAGCAACTGCTGGGTGGTGATGAACAGTTGCAAAATAAATGCCACCCGATATATTACAACGCAAAGCATTTATATGTGATATTTTGTATGGAAGCTGGAAGTCAGCAAAGTAAAAAAAACTACAAATAGTGGTTTTAAAGTTACAGAAGCATTACATTACAAGCTGAAGCTTTTATCCAGAGCAACTTACAATAAGTGCATTCAACCATGAGTGTACAAACCCAGAAAAACAGGTATCAAGAAAGTCCAGTTTTCTTAAAGAAAGCCAAAGTACAAAGTGCTATGTAAGTGCCATAGAAGTGCTACCAAATAGCTTGCAAAATTGTTTTATGTCCTGTGATAACTCAATAGAAGAAGATACGTTCAGACCAGGTTCCCATTCGAGTGAGTGGAGCACAGTGAGAGGACACATGCGATGACTCAGTTGCACTCCTCTGTAGCTTTTAAAGAAAAATCTACATACGAGCAGGTGCAAACTTTGGTTGGAATAAAAACTGACGTACTGAGCTGTTGACTCATCGCCTGAAGCTCTCAGGTTCACTGAAAATCAGAAAAGAGATTTGCTCCTTAAAATGTCAGAAGTGAAGGGAAATTGATGCAATGTTCTTCATGCAAACACTTGAATGTTTAATTTCCTTTATATTACACCAGTTTCTGATCCAATTTAGCACATATGTTAAAACCTTTATACTAGCATTACTCTACAATGCAATTTATAATTATCTTCGACTTATATTTTTCTTGACTTTTGAGCGATTTAGTGGAGCCATTAAACATCTCAACAAAGAGAGATGAATGTTGACAACACCACACCATGTTTACCTTCCTTATAAATATAAATTAAAGTTTAGAATTCAAATGTTTATTTCTAATTCAGACTGATCTGAGGCTCTTGCACTTCAAATCTTTGTATTTCAGTTGGTGGGTGGCGCCCTCTTTTGGATACTTACTAAAACTACATATTGTACAATCATCAAAATCAAAACAGACATGAATGATCTATTATGTGTGATCTTAAAGACTTATGATGAGTAAACAAGGATGTAGGAGACGGCAGCTTTCACAGAGTTCACTGAGAAAACCTGCTCACATGTTCATTGTGTCCTCTTCCTCTCCTGACCTTCTCCAACACTCACACCTTGTGAATGTGCTCTGCTATTCCTGGCAGCAGCTCACATGCACACACACTGTGTTGAAGTTTTCTATCACACACACACACATACACACACAGAGAGAGACAGAGAGAGAGAGGGGAGACAGAGACATTGAATGTCCATGTCAAAAATAACTGACAGTTTGCCATAAATAAAAGTGTGCAGCAGGGAGGAGGTGTGTGTTTGTAGTGGCAGCATGTGACTGGCATCAGCTGGCACTGACCTGGTGTCAGGTTACTGCAGCACAGTGTGACACAGACACAGCAACAGTAAAACACCTTTAGTTACACGGGAGGCCAGGCACAAACATACGAGCCGTCAAAAGCTGTTGTTTCTATTAAAGGGGCCCCCCCACAGACTTTCACATGATGGGCTGTTTGCTCAAGAGCATTTTAGGCATGTCCAAATTCCCCTTTGCATATTTAATGGTGGCACCTTGGCACATTGTGATTATAATGGTGGATTTGCAGTGGAAACAAATCACTTACTGGGTCTGGGTTAAAGTAAAAACGTCAATGATGTTGTCAGGGTTACCCAAACTTAGGCACCACATTGTACATACTCTTATATATCAGCTCATTAAATATGCCTGAAGATCCATGCAGATAAAGATCTGCTCGTTACAGGGCTTTTTTTTAAATGTTCTTAAATTTTTCCTGTATCTGTTCCTAAATCTCATTGCAACTATCTTAAATAAAAACACATATATTTTCCTTAATCCTGCTACCAAATAAATCAACAGAAAAACGTACCATTGAAAGGGCAAGTGAAAACATTACCCTCTTTCTAACCGACATCACCGCAAGTTGACAAGAGAAAAAACACAGACTTAAGGTAAATGAAATTCAAGCTATTTTAACAACTTGCCCACAGTGCCCACAGATAGAGCGAGTTAGTGCTGCCCAGAAGATGAACATTTTGTACAGCATGTATATATAGATATAAACCTTTTCGTAAAATAAAAATGTACATAATATTGACCCCATGAGCTTCCCAAAGAAGAAGCTTTACGTTTCATCAGTCGTACACTCCTTCATCCTATCAAAATATGGAAAGGACATAGTGAATTATGTATGACACCATGGGGAGCAGCAGACACATCTTAGTACAATTAATATTTAACAGGCCAAGGAAATCATTGAACGAGGTAAATGCAACATGTAAGACAGTTAAGTACAGTGTGGCTGAGCTAAGGTACCAAATAACAGCCTCAACAAGAAATTTGGAGTATAGTGTGTCAGCAGTGCCCCCTGCTGTTTTTATATCGGTAGGGTATGTATTAACAAATTAATTATGACTACTTACAATAAGGCACAAACGTTCTCTGAGGGCATCTTCATAAAAAATGCATGTACCTGCTTAACAGCTGCAGTCAAGGGGAAGAGAGCGCACACACACAATCAGCAGTGTGTGTGTGTGCATGTGCGTGTGTGTGTGTGTGTGTGTGTGTGTGTGCCATTAGCTCGACTGCTCTGTGACAGCTCGCATTGGCCTCCAAAATCAGCTCGAACAGTGAAAATAAGAAAACTTGACGGATCCGAATGAGGAGCTGTTGTTATCTTTGGCTTTGTGTCGTATCACTGCCCCGGCAGTTGGATGACTGACTGTCGTGTTCATGAAACCACGATGCAAGATGCATTCATTGTGACTCCCCGACGCAGTGATACAATGTGTTGTGGCGAACCACAGGCAGCCTGGAGCTGAAGCAGTAAATGATCACTGACTGAACTGTTTCTGTAGCTTCTCCCTGCAGTGGGAGAAGCTACAGAAACAGTTCTGTCGCTTCCGACTGACTCCTGGGATCAGGTCACATGTGACGCACACTGCTGGTTCTCCCTTACTGGTTCGAAGCCAGACCAACAAAGCTACAGGCCGACTAACAAGGTCGATGCAGCATATTAGCTGTTGGCAGATAAGTACCAGGACATTGTGGGACAAAAATAGCAAAAGGTTATTTATAAACAGTGACATTACATAGCTTGTCCACCAGGGAGCACTGATGGGCTTATTTGGACACTGCATAAAAATAAAAAAAAACTCAACATAATCACAGCTATGTACAGCATTACAGCACTGACAATTTTGAATTCACCAATACATGTAAAAGTCTACCTACTCTGTTCTTTTTTCATCTCTCTAATCTTCTGTTTTGCTATATGAGACTCTTAAACATCAGCTCAGTTTGCTCAGTTGTCTCCAGACACACTAACTCAATATAGTTTGTGCATCTGATCATGAAAAACAAAGATGCATCAAGAGAGTCATTAGCCACTTGGCACAAATCAGCACATGATTTTGATTTGATTGGAAGCTATTACATGAAAACAAGCACAAAATAATGAATAAGTAACATGAAAATATACCAAGATCTTCTCTGTGCCTTTGACATAAAAAAAATACCGAAGTAATATCAGTATATCCCTGGTTTAGATCAAAGTACGATTCCTCAATGCTGGACTAGTTCTGTCATCTGTCTCCTTCAGAACACCACACAACACTGCTGCTGTATGATGCTCATCCACTCGCAAGTTTTCACCAGATCTCCAAGGCGAGGCTGTAGTCTCCAATTTGACTTTGTCGATTGGTTGGTCGCTATGCTATCGTCTAACCAAATTCTGATAGGTCGGACAATTACCCCTGTTTATGGTTTTCGCAACAGTTGCTCAGACTAATAGAGCCGACTACTTATTTAACGTGTCATCCACATTTACTTGGTGTCATCTCCTTAGAATTCACATCATGTCAAACAAAGTTGATCGACAGATGACCCAATAGTTGTGTACTTTGCAGACAGCATTTTACATGAGACCTCTCAACAGTCAACATGATATGTTGTCTAAAAACAATAGGATAACTTCAAAACTGTTTAATATGCAGGTAATGCTAAATAGTTAAGTTTTTGTAAAGACAGAGAGATAGGCTACTCATGGTGGCTTAAGTTTAAGTTGAAAACAAGCTGGTGTTTATATTAAATGTCTGCAAATAG
Organism: Limanda limanda; assembly: GCF_963576545.1. Classification (NCBI taxonomy): domain Eukaryota; kingdom Metazoa; phylum Chordata; class Actinopteri; order Pleuronectiformes; family Pleuronectidae; genus Limanda; species Limanda limanda. The sequence continues at coordinate 16,005,008 of NC_083657.1, forward strand.
ATCCCTTTCACCCAAATCTTACTCACTGAACCTTTAAAGGAATCATCGGCTTCCAGACAATTCAGCCAGTGTGGACCTGTGAGTTAGTGCGAGTTAGTCAGCACTAAGCTGGTTAATGGACTGAGTGCTTGAAGCTTCACTGCTTCATAGGAAATTATGATATTGGAGAATTAAATTATACAGTAGACAAGGAGGAAACATGATAACCGCACAGTGCCAGAAAATGCATCTTATCAAATCATTCCCTGGTGTACAAGGAAATGTTCTCTCACATGAAATTGCAGGTGAGTCAAATTACCTTATGTTAAGCAAGTTTACAAGATTGAATTTGCATTTTTGAGATAGCGAGAAAGGTTAAGTTGAGTTTCTCTTGTCAGATTTAAAAATGCTCTTTTGTTCATGGAGGAAAAATGACTCCTTCAGATCTTTGTTTCAGTTCTGTGTTCAGTTTTATCGAATATTTATAATATATAATAAACATGTATTATATTATTTAAATATCAAATAGTGTCTGTTTTTTCCGTTCACTGACATATACTATTTTGCCAGTAGCAAGCAACACAAATTGTCTATTATAAACTGCTCCCATCCTACCTATGAATCACGTTGAAACATGTCCTCTCTCTCCTTACTAACTGCATTTCAACGATTTATCTCTGATGTCACTATCTGTCTCCGTTTGCTTCAGTCTGCTATACTTCATGGGGAGAAGCTATGTATTTAATTTTATTTATCAGAGGCATGAGGCTTAGCTAACATATTAATGATATTACCTCCCTTTTCATTTCCATATATGTCATCATTCTACCCCATCAACATGCTTTACAGTGAGTAAAACCTTTGATCACGTAACCTGCTTCTATCTTTTCAATTTTGGCCATAAAAATCATTGTTGAAACATATATTTAACTTTCATGATCAAAATTCAGTTTTGAACTTTGACAAAAACATATTCATGCAGCTTGTTTTCCAGGTTGTACACTACTACTACTTTTGAACCTTGATTTGAAAACCGAAAAGTCGGTTCCTAGAAAAATTATAGCAGATCAATTCAATTCAGATTCAATTCCAAACCCTGACACCATCAGTGGACATGTAATATTCTAGAAATTGTGAAGAGAAATCATCAAAAATTTAAAAAAGCGTACAAACACTCGCAGGTAGTGATCCGCCATCTTCCTTCTATTGTCCAGCTCCATTGCATTGTGTTTATAATGCCCTCTGATATGAACTTTATTTGTATAGAACTTATCTTACCAATTTTATAGAACCGTCTACTGGCTTGTATGGCATTAGTATGAAAGCCATGTGGCCCGCTCAGTAGATCAGACGTCTTTACCTCTATGCCTTTTCAAACTCTCAAAAGCTCTCCCATTTAAGACACTACATACAATTTACTTGCAATAAAATTAAGATAAAAAGGGATATAAGGTATTAAAATGTTGTAAATAATAATAAGTAAGTGTGACCTGAACAGACTTGCTTTTAATGACAAATCTCTCAGCCTACTTAACAGTTTTTCAGTAAAACAGCTCTCATTAGTCACCTTGCAGACACACAGTTACCACAGTGGAGCCTTTAGCAGATAAAGAGAAATACAGGAAATGTAAAAGACAGTTGCTACAGCAAATTAACAAATATAAAGCAAACCAGTTTGATTAACTGCATGTTTGTACAATAATGATACAATGATAAATTGTGTAGTAAATAAATGCTTTGTTGCATTTAAATTATGGCCCGCACATTACAGATCACATGACTAAACATTCAAGTAAGATGCTTCGTTTGACATTTTTGAATGGGAGGAACAATATAATATACTGTACGTTGCTATGGCTACTGATTAAGCAGGCAATGCATTTTGTCACAACATAGTCACACACATACAACCCAACATGCTGAACAAAAGGAAGTTCCACTTGCGCCCCTTTTATCACACACCCTTCTCCGAAATCACTTTTTCCCTTACACCACCACCACCCCAGAGAGACGACTACAGTGGCATCAACACACGGGTCAAAGGTCAGAGGGGTTCTTTCTCTCCTCTGTCTCTCTCTCAGCTTTTATTCCCTGACGTGATAGATGGGCTTCTGCTGCAGAGTTCACACACTATTGAGAGAGACTGCCAGGGGAAAAAAATGTGTGAAACAAAAAGTTATTTAGTTGAGCTGAGGGAGAGAAACCCTGATTCCTTTGAGAGGTTTCACTGAAAGAAAAGGGAAAACATTAATGGTGGGAGCTGTCCCACACATCCTCCCTTGTTATTGGAATGTAACAACTGAGTTAAACTTGTAGCTTTTACATTGAATAGACTTTGCAAATAAGGGTTAGGATTGATAGGATCCAGAGCTATTTCAGAATAATTCCTTCTTACTCCTGTCATTTGTGTGCTGGACTTCGTGTGCAGAGCTGCCGATGGCTCAGAGTGAAGTTAGAAAACTTTGTGTTCATCCTACCTGGTTTATCTGATTTTAGATGACATTTTATGGTGAATGTTTTTCATAAAATAAAACTGAATTTGCTTTATTAATGTTCATGCGTTTGGTTTGTATATAAGTTTGAATGAGTTACTGAACTGCTGTTATATTTTCATACATGTCAGCAATTTAGAAAAGGGACAGATGGACACTTGTTTGCATGAAAATAACCGTGTCCATGAATAATCAGACTAATGTCAAGAAAATCAAGGGTTTGGTCAATTTCCAGTATTTTATCTGTGAATTGATATACGCTTGATTTTTTCAATAGACTGATCCCTTAATAAGCCTGAAAAAAGTGATGCCTGAAGTGCGATGTGAAGAAAGAACGTAAAGATAAAAGGAAGAACATAGAGGACTGGAGAAAGCGAAGAGGTAGATGTTAAAGAGCCTGAGTGGAAAGACAGCTCAGTGACAGAAACCAAAAAGACAGAGGATAGTTGTTGTTTTCCGTCGCGGACGTTCCCGTCCTGAATAGTTACCACTGTCGCTGCCTCATGCTGAGAGGAGACAAACACCAAGGACAGAGTGACATCCTAGGAATTAGGACACAAGCTTCTCAGGACTCATGTGGCTTTAACTAGTGTGACTGAGCAAGTGTGTGTGAGCTGAAGACTGAAATAAGAAAGACGGTTTAGGGAAAACCAGATTAGTGAAAGTGTGTATGTATGTGTATATGCCTGTATGAGTGTACAGCAAACCTAAATTCTAACATAAATACAAAGTTACTCCTTTATTTCTTATCAGCAACTCAGGTAGGATCCTCACTCGTCAGCCCCATGTCCCCTATCCGGGTCAGAAAGGAAGCCGACTGTCACAGATGTGTTGCATCATGCATGGTCCCTTTAAGTAAAGGGGTCAAACCTTGTAAATTACACTAATAAAATGCAGTGGAGTTATTCTTATAGTAGTATTTGCAGACAGTATCAGTTGCAAATCGGCTGTTCCAAGTGACAGATGGTAAGATTAATTACAGTACTGATGTAAAAGCTATAGTAAAAACATCCAATAACTAAGTGACATTGTGCAAATACATAAATTAAATTAAGAGTATACCCACTATACCCTTCTCCTGGCACGATTACACCAGTGCTGGGGGGGCTGTGGCTGAGGGGTCGTCCTCCAACCAGAAGGTTGGCAGTTCGTTACCAGTCTTCCCCATCTGCATTTCGAAGTGTCCTTGGGCAAGATACTGAATGGCCCAAGATACTGAATGGCCCAAGATACTGAATGGACCCCTCATAGAAAAAAGGGCTACCAATAGATTGGTTGTTTGAATGGGTGAATTGCAAAACTGTACTGTAAAGTGCTTTGAATGGTCATCAAGACTAGAAAAGTGTCATATAAATACAGTCCATTTATCATTCACTGTTCTTCACAGCACAGTATCATATTTAGTTCACACCTCAAAAAACACATTTAAGTGGGCAGTATCTCTTTAAAGAATGAAAAAACTAATGATATAATATATTCTGGAACCTGAGCTAAATGACTCATCTTTTACTCTTTAATTTGGGTCAGTCCTGCACAGACTGCATTTACTTTTGTATGTTCTCCAGTATCAGTGAAACCTCCTCCTATGTTGACATTTTATGAATTCAAGCTGAGAAAAATAAAAAAGAAAGACAGTCTCTTTGTTATCCAACATCTGATGTGATGTGGTCTCGGCAAATAGACGAGGGCATCATCGTTCCTTTAGTCATCATGGAAACGATGGGAGCGTTGCATGACTAAAAATAAAGCTGAGCAGCAAACAGAAAGCACTATTTCTATGACAGGAAAGGCTCAGAGAAAAGGGAAGAAAGAAGCTCCAGTGAGCGAATAACATGAACCACTTTACAGCAGAACGTAATCCAGCACTACAGCACCTCAGCAGGGAAATCTAAATAGAAACCAGTAACAACTTCTGGCTAGAATAGTGTCATGGCTGAAGGATGGCAATGTTGGGTTACATCCACACTGATATTTTAGCTCCATTTAAGAATACAATGCATGCCTATGTCGATCCACCTGAAAACACATATCATCATATGTCAATTCACATCAGTAGGCATGTGCCTGCTAGTGAGGACAGGGAGAAGATAATCTCCTCTGCAGATGGTTGAAAGAAAAGAGAAATGGCGTATTATGGTGGGTAGTATGTAACATATACATTTTGCTGCATAATTATTTTGTTTGTATGTATGGCAATTAGAATGTAGCCTCCTCAATGTCCTTTCTGAGGGTAGGTTATAGTATTATGTTCATTAAAGGGTGGAGGTGATTTTTTTTTATTAGAGGAGAATACAGGGCAGAGGTAATAAACGTTAATAACCTTTTACCGTTTATTTCTTTCAACTCTTCAACTACACCACACGGACGCTGCTAATACATCTACGCACAGCAACAACAACCCGTATACTTGTCCCGCGGTAAAAGCATAGGGTTATAGGGTAAAACTCCTTTCCCGTAAAGCACATAGTAGAGGAAAAAAACATGTTAACAAGGAGATCAGCTTTATTGTTATGAAGACAGGTTTTCAAATTATAAAAATGTTTTCTAGAGCAAGGAAGACATTTAATATCTACGCCATTCCAGGGCCTTGAGCTTGTTTCCAAAGGAGTTTTATAGGTGTTGGACATGGGCCACACTACAGCTGCTACTAAAAGACTTGACACAACATGTTACTACTTATTTGAAACAACACCTACACTATGTTTAGCACACAGCACCAACACAAAGACACACATATTTTTTTAGTTCTCCAGCAGCCAGTGGTAAATATGATGTAGCATTCCTGGAGCTTTAATGGCTTCCTTCAAACTGTACCACAGTGGCAACACTTCACCAGTCATTCCATCATCATCGTTTCCATCTTCACAATCCTGGAAATGGCCACACTATCCTTTTCCACATGGAAAGTACCTCAGCAGCAAAACCATGAGAATGATGGTGGAAGTAGCTGCGCATGTTGACACATGATGCTCTGGTCAGCAACGACATATCGTCTACAAGAGTGGTTTGGTTGTTTTTGGTTTCTGTATTTATGTAGAGCTTTTCTAGTCTTGATATCCACTCAGAGAGCGCTTTACAGTACAGTTTGCCATTCACCCATTCACACACACATTCTTACAGTGTAAGTCTATTAACAGCACTTTCTTTTTCTATAAGGGGAAAGTCTGGGTTCAGCATCAAGGGCACTGCGGCATGCAGATGGGGAAATGTGGCGGCCAGTCATAATCTAATTGGTTCCACCGATTTCATAAGGATCCAAGACATGTTTACACTTGACAGAGATTAAAATGAAATTCCCTACTGATATACTGAATATTTGAGCCAAATGTAAAAAGGATTCCCTCAGGTCCCTCTGTTATGATATCGCAAACACAAGGCATAACTGTGCTTAGCGAGGTCACAGTGACATTTTACGAACAAATTCTATTAATTTGAGCCCAAGTCAATGTTTGTGCTCATGTCAGGAAAATCCCTCACAGCGTTCCTGATAAATTGCCCTCAAAACAACGCAACGTCATGACCTTGACCTTTGACACCAACATCAAATCAGTTAATCCTTGAGTCTAAGAAAATGTGGTAAATGTGAAAGGATTACTAAACAGCCTTCCTGGGATATCACTTTCACAAGGCTACAAATCTGCTTTTGAGGTCACTGTAACTTTGACCTTTGACTACAAAAATCCAATCAAACCATCTTTGAAGTAAAAATGGGATGAACGGACGAGCAACCTGAAAGAATGACTCATACGACTGTTGTCCTCATTTGCTATCTGTGCCAGGTTTAGGCAGAAAAATAACTTGGTTAGATAATGGTTTTAGTGAAAAATAACCACTTGTTTATTTTGGGTACCTTCGTTGTCAAGGTTAGAAGAATCCAAAGCTTTTTTTCCCCCAAAGAACACGAGGAAAGCCATTATGATGAATGAACCCACACTGTGACCCAGCCTGCAGCACAGCTCTGAGCATGACGGTGGCAGCGTTGTGACGTCTCTGCATTAGAGCAGACTGTCTCGATGAGGGCCACGCCTAAAGCTCCGTCTCCCCTTCAGCCTCACACCCAAACAGAGCTGGGAACCTGTCTACCATTAAATCCCTAAGGTTATCCATAGTAAAGACACCGTGTTCTTTCACCCTCGTGAAAATTGAGCAGCAGAGTAGCAGCAGCCTCCTTACTCCTCCTGCCCTTGTGAGGTTGCTACATGGTCTTTCACACAGTGTGCAGAACAGCACCTTGCAGCGTATCACAGCACAAGACATAAGGCTCCAGTATGCTTCTACGTATCCATTTCTCGGAGAGGGCTCCACGAGGGGCGAAGAGTCTTTTTGATTTTTACATCTCCGACCACTGTACGTCGAAAAAAATTCACCGCCAAACCCATAGGTGGCGCAACGGAAGACAAGCTCAGAGAAGCCTACCCCATTTGGGAAGAAGAAGTCCACGTGTCTCTGTTTACCTCTGTTAGCTTGCCTCCCACACACTGAACCATGGCAACTAACAGAACTAAATAAAGTGACACCCAGCGGGTCAAAATGCTGATGTTATCGTTTCTTAGCGCAGCGGTTCCCCGGTCTTGTTTCCGAACTGTGTTGCTGATTCCACAGCTTGAAGCTCTGTGTAGCTTGAAGCTAGCTCCCCTCCCAGCTAGCTTCCACACACAGTCAGCAGCGACTCCCGACACTAACTACTACTACCCAGTGTTTGCTTCTAACCTGGCGGTATTATAGAAACAGTGTCATGATAGAAGTGGAATTAAAGTCGTGACGACGGGTTTTTGCACTGTTACCACCGCAGTTAGCATGGTGGCTAGCCCGCTAGCCTAGCCCGCTAGCGCCGTTTTGAAAGCTCGTTATAACCGTATGTGACCGTGCACGCATGCCGTCAGTGCTCTAACGAGCCACTGTCAGCCGGACAACTCCGCTGGCTTAACACACACGTCACATTAATCGTAGAATCGTAGCTGTGTTTGGGTTTATTGTCAAGCAGGACGTTTAAGGTTCCGCAAATGTGAAATCCGGAAATTACGTCGTAGGGAAATTATGTAGTTCGCGGACCAATCACAGCCAAGGTCTGTCCGTGGGCTCTCCGACATAAACACGGACAAATCAGAGGTGTACGAAAAGCTCTCCGAGGCGCTCGGAAAGGGCGTTCCACGACGGATAGGGCGGTCTTATCTGTCCGTAATAGAAAAGACGTAGAAGCATAAATTGGCCTTTAGGTGTGAGCTTTTCTGTAATGTGCATAATGATTACGTTACAAGCAGACGTAAGCAACAATACAAACGATTACTTTGCTTGTAGTGACAAATTCACACAGAATTATCAGCAAACCCTGCGGTTTCCCTTGTAGCCATACAGAGCTTTTTGAGCATCTTTCAGATCACTGTTTTGCTGTTGTGGCCTAGATTTTTACTGCTGTAATTTAATTGCTGTTGTAATAAAAAAGAGGAGTACAGCTATTTTGCTCAGGAGACCAAAACAGAGCAAAAGTAGAGTGAATATTGGATTGACATTGGTTGGGTAACCGGAGACTTTCCGTTCCAACAGGGACAGCTTTTCAAACAGATAAGCTATAACTATAAAAGTAAGAGTATCTCAGAACTGCAGTCGACACAGATCATTTCACATATCTTTCAGTGCTGTCAGAAACCCACTAGTTTGTTGAATCACTGATATTCAGGCTTGTAAAACCAGGAATACCACGATATAAACACACACACACACACACACACACACACACACAGACACACACATTCCAACAAGGCCAAGATCTTTGCAGCTGCATTAAAATGCCATGTAATGGAATTAATCCATTCTGGTTCCACATGATTCCCAGTTTCCTAAATCTCTCTTGCTGTTGTATGCGACAGGCTACTTTTCCCACAGTCACATTCCTGGCAGATGAGGCAAAGTATGTAATTCTGAAGCTGCATTCATTTAAAACCACAAAAGATGAAGGTATGAGGTGTGACTACAGCAAGAAAATGCTCTGCAGGAAAGTCATATCTCAATCCGCTGAATTATTTTGATTCTTTTATTTTGAAATCTACAAAGAGCCATTTGAAAACCGGTCAACAAGTTATTGCTTCTAGGGAGTGATTGTCATTGTTGACTTTCTTTTTGTCCTTCTCAAAACACAGCATATATGACTTAGTTGTATCTGAATCCTCTTGTTAAATCAGGACACCTCACTTCCACAATCTGTACTGCAACCTCTACAAAGATTTATAAATTAAAGAGTTAGATGCATAATGATGTGATGACAACAGCTTGAAAAGTAAAAATTGCGATTGAAAAAATCTAGAGTCAGTTGTTGTAATATTGACGGTGTCTTCCCTTCTCGTAATACCCAGAAAAGAAGCCATTAAATCTTGGATACAGACGCTGCCATCTTGTGCTGAAGACGTCATTTGAAGCCATAATCTCGACAGTCTTTGTCTGTGTCTTCTACGTGTATGGCACCACTTTCTCATCTTGAGGCTAAGATATTTTATTTTTTACATTTTTGCGAGTTACAAACGTCATCAACACCCCCACTCACTCCAGCGAATCCTTCGGAAGATCTCCTGCTGTGTTCTCACATCTTCTCCTTTGTACATTCTGACGATTTTTTTTCTCGTGGGGTTTGCCAGAGAGAGTATGCAGAAAGTCTGGAGGCTCTCACTCAGACATTTAGGTTAGGTTAGTTTATTGGTCTCCACCAGGGAGAAATTTGTCGTGAAGACAGGGAACATGTTGCATACATAAAAACACATACAGTACAAAAAGAACATCAAGTTAAAAGTCTGGTGGAGTAAACAGACCACTGGACAATCCTGCACATGCAGCAAGCCGACGTGAACGCATTCACATGCTTCCACACCGCTACTCTAACTGTAATCATAAATATACATTCATATCAGCATCACATAACCTCAAGCATACATTAATCTGTTCACTCACATACAGTATGTCCATAGTTTGACTCATAATACATTCATTTCCATAAACACATAGCCTATGTTCGTATACATATACAGAAACATTGCAATCATTTCCTGCTGTTGAGAAGTTTGGTTGATACAGGCACAAAGGAATGTTTGTATCGATTGTGCCTGCACAAGGGAAGCCTATATCTCCTTCCAGAGTTCAGGAGAGTATATTCACTATTCAGCACATGAGAACTATCTGTTAAAATGGCATTTGCCTGTCTGATCGTCGCCTGCTCAAAAAGGTCCTGTGGATTTAGGGGGGGGTGTTATTCCCATAATCTTGCCAGCAGTTTTGACAAGGCTTGAGATTTCAGCTCTAGATTTAACAGATAGGTTACCAAACCAGCTGGTGATACCATAGCGGAGTATTGACTCAATTGCTGCTCTATAAAAAATTAGCATAATATTTTTGCAAACTCCAAATACTCTGAGCCTACGTAGGAAATGGAGACGTTGGTGAATTTTGGCACAAACATTGGCCACCTGTGTGCCCCATCTCAAATCGCTGTCAACATGGACACCAAGGTACCTGAATGTTTTGACCTGCACAATGTCCTGGCCATGGACAGCCACAGGGCTCTGGTCTCCCATTGATCTAGGATCCAACAACATCTCAACAGTTTTAGTTGTATTAATGAGCAGCGAGTGGGCATCACACCAGTTGACAAACTTGTCAACCGCAAGTTGATGAACACTCAAATTAGTATGTTTGGTGAGCAGGCTAAGTATGACAGTGTCATCAGAAAATTTTACTGTGAATTGATTTGGCTCAGAACTGACACAGTCGTTGGTATACAACGTGTACAGAAAAGGTGAACTAACACACCCCTGGGGGGCACCAGTGCTGCATACAGCCAGATCAGACAAAGCTGAGTTAAACTTAACCTTCTGTGGCCTATTCGATAAAAAAGAATAGTACCACCGAATTAAGAAAGGATTGACATTTAGCTGAACTAATTTCTTCAAAAGAATGTGTGGTTGAATGAGATTAAAAGCGGAACTAAAATCAACAAAAAGAAGTCTAGCATATCCAGCTGGATTTTCTAGGTGCTTCAGAACAAGATGCATTACAGTCGCTATGGCATCACTTGTGCTGCGGTTTTTGGTGTAGGCAAATTGATGTTTATCAAGCGCTGGTTGCACAGCTGTTCGAAGCTTCTCTATCATGATCTTCTCTAATGATTTAAAAACATTTGAGGTGATGGCCACCGGCCGGTAATCATTGTCCTCCTGGGGACTAACCTTTTTAGGTATGGGTAGTATAATAGATTTTTTCCATAGTCTTGGCACTGTATAAGTGTCCATGGAAAACTGGAATAGTTTCACCCAGACCGGGGACAGTTCCTCGGCAAAAGATTTCAAAATAAAAGCTGACAGGCCGTCTGGACCTGTTGCCTTTTTAATCTGAATAGTTTTAAAAGTTTTAATGACTGTTTCCAGATCAATTACAATCCTATCCACATTTAAATCACAAATCACAGATTCTAAAACATCGGCACAATCTGCACTGTTATCAACATTAAAACGCATATAAAAATTGTTCAGTTCATTTGCCCTGGTCATTTCGTTATGAGCAAACAGAGGTTTCTTTTTCGCGTCCATGTTCGTCATATGTCTAATTGAGTCCCAAAGTTTCTTAGTATTGCATTCCGCCAAGTTTTGCTCTGCCCGTTCTTTATGTTGATGGCACGCTGCTGTTATCTTCAGATTTAGGTCCTTTTGGGCCGCTCGGACCGCCGCTTTATCCCCCAACTTGAAAGCGCCTTTTTTCCTTTTAATACAGTCCATAATGTCAGGGGTAAAATAAGATTTATTGTTGGGATACCGTTTAATTGTCTTTGTGGGTATGACAGACTCAATGCAAAAATTGATGTAATCAGTAGTTGCTTCTGTAGCACTGTCTATGTCCGTATCCTTGAGAAAGATATCCCAATCCGTACAAAGGAAGCATCCCTTCAGCTCCTCCAATTTATCATTAGTCCATACCTTCACCGTCTGAGTGACCGGTTTGGTAGATTTAAAAACAGACCGATATGTGGGAAGCAGCTGAATTACGTTATGGTCTGAGTTTTTAAGTGGAGGTCTGGCTCTGGCAGTATATGCATCTTTAATATTCCCATAACATTTGTCCAGTATATTATTATTTGCATTTAAACATACAGCCCCTCCTGACAATGTCCAGAGGATCTCCGGAGTTCAGTGCATGTATGAAGGCAGCCGGAATTTATTAATGAAATAAAGATAAAATCATATTTACAGATTTGACAAATCATTTGTCCTACAGTGTTCATGTACATATATGATAGACAGCTTAGCCGAGACACAATTACTGTTCATAATCCCTCCATAAAGCATCTAGACTAAATAATGCCGATGTTTGCAGGTACGTATTTAAGCTGTTTAGCGTGTGCCTGAAAACTACAGGAGTCTTGTTTATTCAGTCTCTTGTTTAAGCAGCACTAAAGTGCAACACAAGACATACGTCAATGTTTCTAGAAGACATTACATAAAAAGGTAATGCCCCTGTCAGCCAGCACCTTTATAACTACTTAATGCAAATACAGTCTCAAAGGAAATGCGTTGTTTGGCTGTATGGATAGAACACTGCACACTCAACCACTGTGTACACAGTGACTGAAAGCACAGGAAACATTCAATGCTTTTTCAGGACAGGTCTATTGGGCACAAACTTGAGCACATCTCTGATTTCTGCCTCTCCAGCAGTGTCAAACTTTAATTAATTTTTGTCGAGACCTCAGACGTGTCGGCCATACTAAAACGGAGCATTACTGTTGCTGTCAGGACTAAGTGCATGTGCTGAGATATTACAGAGCTGAGGACAACGCTGGTGCACTGATCAGGGACCAGTGGATAGATGCTTCTTCTCCAGTATCCCCTTGACCTTGCAAATGGAGGTTGACTGATTTTCAATGCTGATACTGAGAGTTGGGAAAGATGCTGATTGGCACCTCATAGCCGTTGAATTTACTACTTGGAAGTCGCTTTGAATAAAAGCGTCAGCTAAATGATGTGTAATGTAATGTCATTTTATAACATCATATTGTTCCAGCTGTGCCTCTTCTGCAACACTCACTGGGAGAGGCGGTGGACTAGTGGCAGAAAACTTGGACTACTGGCAGAGAAGGGGTCTCTGGTTTGATGCTGGTTCGACTCCACGGTTTGTCTCCTCGGAGTTTCGGCGGAAACTTGCCTGGATGGTGTAACGAACCTGGACCTGTCCAAAGTTCAAAAGGACTCTTCTCCCTACCCTGTCTAGTGCCCCTGAGCAAGGCACCTTACTCCCCCCCCCCGGGCGCCGTACCTGGCAGCCCACTGCTCTGCTCTGCAGTGTGTCCTGCACCAGATGGGTGAAATGCAGAGGACTAATTTCCCCAATGCATGAGTGTGTTTGTGCATGTGTGTGGGATTAATAAAGTGTATCTTCTTCTTCTTCAACAGATAGCAGGCAATCCTATACAGAACCCTAACTTGCATAGGACTCCACAGAGCAGAATTCATGTCCCAATGGTGGCCAGGTAAAAGAACAAACACAACTGGTTTAATATTAAAGAAGAGAGCATGTTTTGTCTGATGCTACGATTTGTATAATTCAACGAAGACCATGGTCTTTCTTTAACCCTGAGATTGCTTTGCCATTTTTTAATAAAACAAAAAAATTATTGTCTTTAAAAATTTTACTGTTTAAAATGTATTTGTTTTCAGGAACAGAAAATACATAGTTTCAAGGGTTTTACAAACCTCATAAGAATAAAATATGTCATAGAAAATCCAGTTTAGTTCAACCTGGGTCACATTTTCATAGTTTTGGCAAGAATAGCATTGTAGTCACCTGCTTAATGGCTAAAACCTGTGAACTCAATGGGAACTAAAGGGGTCAAGAAACATGAGCAGTCAGATGCTCAAACAAACTTCCTCCAACTAGTTGTTGTAAACATCCATAACCATTTGCAGACCTGCTCTTCATTCAATGGAGACCGACTCATTGCGTCAAGTCTTGGCTACAAAGTCCTGAATTGAGTCCAAAATCAAAAGAGGCAACTCCCAAGTCAAGTCCAAATCCTCGTGTTGCAAGCTGTAAACAAGCTGCGATTTGTCTGATTCTTGTTATCTCACCTCTACAAACTCAATATTATCAGATGCATCTAAAGAATCCTTAGCTGCAGGCAGTGTTGGGGAGTAACGGAATACATGTAACGGCGTTACGTATTTAGAATACAAATTATGAGTAACTGTATTCCGTTACAGTTACAAATTAAATAGATGGTATTCAGAATACAGTTACATTGTTGAAATCAGTGGATTACATGACGGTACTTCTCTGTTTCACGAGTTTAATCACTGTCTCGTAAATCCACCGGAGGCAAAGCCCCCAGGAAGCAGCTGGAGACCAGGGCTGCCGTAAGATCGCCCGGGCCCCCGGCGGCGTGAAGGAGCCTCACCGCGACCGGCTCGGGACCGTTTCAGGCCCGGGACCGTGGCTCTGAGAGAGTTCCGTCGCTACCAGAAATCTACGGAGCTGCTGATCCGCAAGCTGCCCTTCCAGCGCCTGGTGAGAGAAGACCGACCTGCGCTTCCAGAGCTCCGCTGTCATGGCTCTGCAGGAGACCAGCGAGGCACGCAGGGTTCACACCGGACGCTGAAGCGACGCTAAAATAATATCACCCGTTGACCCAGTAGTATAAAAGCATATGGTCACTTGTTGCTCCAACATTAACTGCAACAGCGTCCCAATTTAATGTCATCTATCTTCAAGAACTTCTCCGCTGTTTGCTCCGTTCAATGTCGGGTGTCGAGGGTAAATGACGTATTCTCCGCCCCCCCCCCTCTCTTTTTATCTTTATGACTGCTTGTGTGTCTGTATGGAGGGGGGCATTTAATAATGTGATCGGTCAAATTGGTAAATTTAAAACTCCAGGACAACAGAAGGGGAATACAAACTATGGGATGCATGCTTTATCATTTATATCATATAAAATATGTCATCAATATCGTTTAAAATCATTTTTCAGTGTGTTTCCTGGAGCGATATGCTCGCGTCAAGCGCAAAAAATAGACTCGACGCCGAAACGATCGCTGCACGGCGCGAGGCAGCCTTGGCGCAGGGCGGGGCTTCAGCCTCCGGTGGGACCGGCACAGAGGTGGGAGTGGATGGGAGCCGGACATCCAGCTGGCCCGACGCATCGGCGGAGAGAGATTTTAAACTGCTGCTGCTCCACTGACTATAACAACGCCGCAATCATACACTTAAAAAATGCAATACAAACCGGAAGTATTCCAAGTATTCAGAATACGTTACTCAGATTAGTTAATGTAATGGAATACGTTACAGATTACATTTTTGTGCATGTATTCTGTATTCTGTAACGGAATACGTTTTGAAAGTATCCTTCCCAACACTGGCTGCAGGCTCCTATAGTGTTCTGTTTTTAGGTTTGCTTTGCACACCGGAGCAACGTCTGAGGTGAGACGCAGCATGTTCAAAGCACAGTGACAATACTGAGGCTCTACCTGTTCAAACAGTCTGCCTGAGAGTGGCAACAAAGAAAAAGACCAAAGACAAAGAGAGACAAAGTGAAAAAAAACATATGGTTCTAATTTCTGACTTTCTGAGAAGTTAAAACATTACAAGGGATAGAAATACTTTCTCCCCATTTATTTGTAATGTTATCACATCCAAACAAATCCTCTCCACTCAAATAAAACCATGAAATCAAGAGAAAGGAGAAGAGAAACAAACAGTGACCAACGTTTGGCCATCATGTCCCCCAGCAATCTGTCTCTCTGGGCAAAGATCCAATCTAAGACCAAATCCAACGATCAGGCCTGGAACCTAATAAAACAAAATGTGAGCTCAGTCAAAATGACAAATCCTAAACAAAACCCACCGAAGTTAATGGCATCATACTGCTGGGTGGCGTCAGGGCTGCTCACAGGCTGCAGAGTGGGAGACAGACTCGGCCACCAGGAGTCCCACAGGTGAGGAAGCATGGTGGTTTGCACACGAGAGTCTGTGCTAAGTGAGCGGGATGAGTGGATTAGAGCCCCCTGGTGTAGTAATGTTGTGGTGGCCAGCACGCCTACACTTTACTACTCGCGGCAAAGGAAGACAGATTGTGTCCCAATTCAATGAACAAACAAGATTCCTAAGGTGTTTTGTAGAGGTGACACGAAGGCCATATAAAGTTGCAAGTGGAAAAACTGGTGATTTCTCACCGTCTGTGGTGCATGACGCCGAGATGATGTCATCGACAATATTTTATTAGAAACGTCTAAATTGAGGTAAAAAGTCTGTGCTCATTTCAAAGCTTTCGGGTAAAAGTAAATACACAAGGAAGCGGGAGAGAGGAGATTCTGACACATATGCACACTCACAGTTGGTTTGCATGGCTAACCCGCTGCAGCTAAGCTCTACACCGTCAGTATTTTAGCTGAATAAAAGAAGATTTAATACAACACAAGACAAAGGTACATTTGAATGCAACCTATTTAACAGAGAATTCCTGTAAAATGCAAACAAACATACAAAAAATATATACATTCATATATAACACACATATATACAAAGAATTAAGATTTGTTTGGTATTTTTCTCTTGGCCCACATGGCATTGTATTGACAAAGCATAACATGTGCACGGATTCACACTCATGCATATGTTTTACCAGGCTCCTTTCATCATAACTGTGATGAAAGGGGTTGAAAACCTTTTGCACGCGGCACACACGTTGCCAAGTGTATTGAGTGCTAAGTTGCTGGAGAGACCATTAAATCAGTTTGACCACACACACACACACACACACGACGAGTCTCCAGAAACATCTTCAAATCAGCATGACAGTCAGTGAAGAGGGTGGGATGAGAGAGAGAGAGAGAGAGAGAGAGAGAGAGAGAGAGAGAGAGAGAGCGAGAGAGAGAGAGATATGTTCTCTACAGTGATGTTATGGTGTAATGGAGCAAATCAGCAGAACAACATTCAGTGGTGGTTTAACACACGTGTAGGTCTCGTATAGCTTCAGCAGCAGCAGTTCACCGCAGATTAAAACAAGCACGTCGGGTGTGAGGACGTTCAGTGGAGTCAGCACTCTGTCAGCACGCAGCTGCAGAACGACGGCACCAATCGATCGCCACTGACATGACCTGAGGACATCAACCTGTGGGAATCAGCTGCATACCGCACTTCACTGATTTGTGAAGTCAATTACTATTAGGGAATTGTTTGCCATGAATGAGCTGCCAAAGAAAGACCAACTTTAAGCTGTCACAGACTTTTTGCTTCTAGTTTGCTTGTTTGCGTTCCAAATACTGTCGTACTAAGGGTTGGAACATTTTTTGCAGAGGGATTGCAGAGTAACACACTTTAAGATGTTGCATTATACACCATAGTCAGCCAATCATTGCTGGTTAATACAAAACATATCACTGCCAATGCAGAACACAGGAGACACCCAGTTAAAAACTCATTATACTGTGGACTACAGAGAGATTTATCCAGTCCTGGTAGGATTACTCAGTGTTATGTGAACTTGCCTGGCGAGGGCCCATATGTAACAATTGCACACTCCAGCGGAGCCACAAAGTCTACTGATAGTTTAAAGTTGTGTCCTAACAACACATTTACACAAACCAGGTATCTAACTCAGCACATCCTGCACCCTGACACTCACCCGAGATGTGAGGAGAAAAAGAAAAAGAAAAGAAAACATCTTAGCTACGATTTTGGTGTTTTAGTTATAGATTACGTAGCATGAGAATAAATGTAGTATCTGGTAATAAGTATCTGCAGTTTGTTTTGCCGTGAATTAGACTTTGGTTACCTGTTGATAAAGGTTTAAAGCTCAGTAGAGCTAGATTTGGCATGCAGAGGAGGCACATGGCTTCCTCCTGATGCCTGTTTGCTTTTGAAGAAAATGTGTTTGACCAAGAACAGTTGAGAAATCGTATTATAAGCTAGCTATAGTTAGTATTTTCGAGTCTTGGTGGCCACTCAAGGCAGTTTTGCCATTCACACACACATTAATGGAGTGTAACGAACAGTTAACATTCTGGTCAGTGGACGCCTCCTGAGCCACAGGCACCCATAAACACTTTAACACATCCAAAACAGTGGAGGAAGAAAACAGCCAGCCCAAGCCTGATAACTTTCCCCAAAAGACAATCTGAGTCATCTATTTAGCATTTCAAGCATTTTGGCCTCAGCCCAAGTGTTAATGATTGAGTGTTTGAGAGTGAGTCATCTGCATCAGAACCATATCACACATCCAGCAGTACAGCTGCCTCCAGCTAAGACCCGGCCTGGCTTAGTGCTCCTAAAATACTAAACTAATTTCTACTCCATCATGGGATTTGAGCACCCAGCAGCAGGGAGTGAGGGAGGGCCGAGCCTGAGCCACTTTATCATTTGATCAAATGAAGCTGCAACAGCAGTGGTCACCCCCCCTCCCCAAACACACACAAACCCCACCACCACCCTTCAAGGCGGTTTTGGTGAATTCAACAGTAGATAATTGATTTCACTCAAAGTGCATGCTCAATCTGGCATAACATGTAAGATGGTGTAATGGAAGAATGAGTGGATTTAAGTTTCTTCCACAGTCGTGGTCAGTCCATCCCAGGGGAAGGCTCGCCCAGCCTCACCCAAATCCAGCCATTCTCTCCAGGGTAAGATCTCACATTTCACCCCTGAGCTGACATCATGGAAATGCATTAAAACATATTTCTGTTAAAAAAAAAAGGGTTACAAATGGTCCAAGTGAGCTCTGACATTTAAACGATGTCAGCTCCAGAAAAGGAGTTTGGATTCAGAGATTAAACAATTTAGGTCTTAATATTTGGGTGAGAAGAAGATTGCTTCCTTCAGAAAGAAGAAACATTACAAAACAGCGATCCTTTTCTGACCACCTCCCAAGAATAATTTTCACACAGTCCCTTACATTTCCAGAGATATCCACTAGATTTATCTGTTGAGTCTCAAATAGCATTTATAAATGAAATAATGCTGAGGAGAAATGCATGAAATAGTCACGGAAATTATTTTGTGCATTCACTGGGCAGAAATTTCCAACATTTCCAGCCAAGTAATACTGCCTGCACACACACACACACAGTACACACACACACACACACCGTACACACACACACACACACACTTGCCAATGTCCACATAAAATTACAAATACCTACGATCAATCAGTCCATAACATTAGAATAGAAGAACCTAATGAAACCGACCGTCACTGTGCTTACGCAGCATCCTGCAGACAGGCGCCACATCAGTGCAATATATCCACTGCGTGTCGCACAGCATGGTAAGGGAGGGGGCTTTTAACCCTAGTGAGTGTGAGGCCATAACAACCTTCACCTGAAGGCCTGCTGAACATCAATCCTCCTTCACTGACAGCAGTGAGGTAGAGGGGAGGGAACAGCTTTGATTGAAGGGAGAAAGGGATGAATGAGATGGGACAGTGGGGAGGGGATGATGCGGGATGGTAGTGGGCAAGAAAAATCATACAACGCAACATGATGTGCAGCATCTACAGTGGTAAATTACAACCACAGACACAGAAAAGACTAATAACCTAATTCTGTCCTCCACAGTGCATTTTGCAGCCTTGATATTTGGCTTTGCTTTGAGGAGATAAGAAAGGCGTCTGCTTTTCAAGCACTTACAGAGTTCAAAGATGTTTTTTTTTGTAAAAGTTAAAGAAGCACAGAGAAAAAAACACCAGACTTTTTTTTCAATTAAATAAAATAAATAGGTTTATGGGATATGTTGCCTTTATTTTAAAAACATGATCACTACAGGCCCCACCAGTCGGGGATAAGGTGCACTGTGATTTGTTTTGTAAACAATGGCTGTTACAAGAGGGTATATGTCAGAAAATTGCCCTGGGGTTATATAGTACCTTAGACAAAGGTTGCAGGTTCTTTGGCAGGTTTGGTAATTTAGTTTTAACAATCAATATAACTAATGGTTAACGGGCTTAACAGACTTTTTAGTGCTTCAGAAATCAATGGCCTCATCTTCTTTGACATAAAATCATCCAAGTGAATTCTATGCGGGGGGTGAACAGAATCTGAGAAAGGGAGAGCACTACTGTAGATCAGATATCTGTGATACCACAGGTGAGGAATCCATATGAAGAGAGAACAGGTTGACCCAGTGCTTTCCTCATTGTAAAATGTTAAGACTTTGATTACAACAATAAAATCTCAGTTATCAGTGTTTTGCTTTAAAAAGCACATATTGATAAAATAGTACTTCATACTCCCTCCCTCTGTGTACAGACAGAAGCTGAGGCAAAGTTTAGAGGTGGTTGATCCTATGGATTTAGGAGATATAGATGTTTCAATTTGAACAAACGACAGCCATCCAGTATGAATATACTTATATAAATAGAAAAAAGTTGGGCCACTTTATATTAACATGCTGAGACTATAAGGTCCTGTCCCAATTCACCCCTTAGCCCTACCAGTCTTTTCTGTTGCCAATCTTTACTCCTGGGTCCCATATATGTTGCTAACCATTACTGTCAGTAACAGATCAACTTAGTCGTCAGCCCAAGAATTATTTTTTTTAAATACAATTGATCAAAGACCTTCTTTGAAACTCATCATTCACCTGCAGCTTCTGAATCAAAACTAACAATAGAACAGCATTGTTTTGTTACTATGCAGCACAAATCAGAAGTGTATTATAGTGACTGGACATATACTTGTGAAAATACATATGTAACACACTGGTTGAACAATTCCCGTTCATACAAAATACATAAAGCTAAATATGTAGGTTTAAATATAGCTGCTGCTGAACGCAGATCACGTGTGTATCTGCGGTTTCCTGAACTCATGCGTCAGATAAAGGAAGTGGAGCTGGATGGCCACTTCCACTGACTGCTCAGATAGCTGCAGGCCAGAAGATAAAACAGCCATAATTTAGATACTGGTTTAAAATAGATCCCTTTTTTTATCAGGGCAGAGAGCATGATGAATATGTTGGATGACTGTGTTTATTTCAAGACCTAATTCCATTACATTCCAATCAGAATCCAAAACCAGAACCATCATAAAAGACTAAAAAAAATTATGATTAGAAAGTGTTATTATGAGGAGCTTGTACACTGACTCATCTGAGGAAACCTATCCTGCCACTTTAATGTGCTACTTGTGTTGCTTTCTGGGAATTGCAACCAATAAGTAAAAAATCTCAAGGGGCTTATAAAGGTACAAGTTTCAGGGTCATGTAGGAAGATCATGGAGAGAATAGCTGGAGAAAGTGCAACTGAAATTAATTGCAGAAATGATTCGTAACCTTTGCTTATGTTGTCGGTCTGCTACTTATGTTTTTAATGCCATAGGAACTTCCCCAACAAATCCATCAAAGCCTTATTACATGCCATAAACTAACTTACAGCCAAAAGTGATTGCATCATACCCTGAGGGGCGCTTCAGGGCCTGTGTTGTGTTAAATGATGTTGGTTACAGTCACCATGCATGTGCACGTCCTGGACAATGCAGTTCAGTTTGGATGTCGGAAAGATGTGTAATGGCAACAAAGTCAAGTATCTGACATGTAAAATAACCTCACATTATGGATGTGAGTGATGTATGCAGGGCTTGGGATAGGGTAACATCCTAAACTAGAAAATAAATTATAAAGAAAGAACACAAGTAAGTGCCTATAGATCATTACAAACAGCTACAAAACAATACTACATTTTAAAAAGGCTAATCCAATTTGCATTTTTGTCCTAGCCACCACAAACAAAGGTGATTGGAATAGACTGGCCGAATGAAGTGTGTGTCTGTGGATACAGCTCGTCCATTAACCGCATTGTGCTACCTGCCTGTTATCATTTTTATGAACCCATAAAGCACCAACAGACTAGACTGTTTCGATAAACTCACTAAAGCAGTACCAATGTATTGATCTTAGCCACCAGGGGTCAATGGAAAACGCTGTAAAGACAACATTGTCAATTACTACATTATAAAGTTGTTCTGCAAACACACGCTCAACAATAACGTGTCAACCTTAGCATTCATTAAAGGATTATGAGTCACTCTCTTTTTAGCTGGCTTTTGGTCTCTACCAACTCCTTTCAATCTTTTAAATGCTCCACTGTGTTCACCAGTTAATCAAAGACAATGAGCTATAAGAGGCTAATAGCTCCACTGAGCTTCGATGAATAGCAGTTTTAGGTTTTCCTAATGCTCTGTGAGTTCGTCACTAAGAGCTATCTCTTCCACATCAGGAATATCCATTTGATCCATTGTTAAGATACAATATCAATGAGTGCAATGCATTTAAATTAATTTAGACTTAATTTAGACCAAAATATGTGATGGACCCTTTTTCCAAGGCCAGAGCCACACAAGATTCTGGAAGATGTAAACGAGAGCTGACTGATCAAATGGACAATTGTGGGTTTTTTGGGAACATGGACAGAACCCAAAGTCCACCTCCTTCTATGAAAACAAGTGCTGGCTTTGTACCCTGGAGACTGTTGGCCGTCCCTGGCCACACAGACTGCTATTCACACTGCTTATACACAAAACAAGAAGAGCCTCCAGTTTGCACTTGAACCTATCAATGTGGCGCACCGCGTTGCACTTCACACGTCCTGCTTGTCCTCATGCACATGACAGACAAACACAGTGACTTTAGATACAGGCCCAGAGACACTTGGAGGCATGTGACACCTGCCCACCGCCTCGTGCCTAGAGGGCTGTCTAAATAGTCTCTATGAACTCACACCAGTACAAATATGCTACCAGCACCTTCACATTCAGATCAGAGTAAGTGAGCAGCTGAGGAGAGCAGGAGGTGGTGAAGCCGACAAGATCCACAACTTCAGACACAAGTTCTAAACTCATCACTCTCACCCAGAAATGTTGTTAAGGGTTGAATCCATGAACTTTTTGTCCCCCTTTATAGAATGCCATCTTAATGAAACAATTCCGTAAGTATGAAAGGAAGTAAAGCATGAAACTAAATTGAAGAGGAAAGTTGCGTTACAACTCCGATTACATTTATGTTACAGTCTGAAAAATTGCCATGGTTTGCATTCTGTCTCCTCCAACCAGGCAGCACAAGTTTTTTAAACCATGAGCACGATCTGTCCATAACCTATTCCACCCTAGATGTTGAGCTATGGATGCCAATATTTTACAGAATTACTCATAACCATCATGAAATGAAATACAGATTTTCAGGGTTTCCAGAGAATGAATTCTCTTTGGTTCATCCATTGACTTTTCATTTGCACCGACAGCAGGTCAAAGTTTTCATGATATCGAAAAATATCTCAGGATCCTATCTCTTAGATATGTGTATCTTGGGTCCCAGATGATTAATCCAAACATCTGGATTGCGCCCTGGTGGCTGACTGCAGTATAGTTTATAAAACGTGACCCCTCTATGACAGCAGATGGTTTCTGTCATCTTAGGTAGTTCTTAACACACTGATGTTTATTCAAGTGTTCATGTCTTTGTTTCTTTTTTGTATTTGGATAACAAATTGTGATCTTTACCAGCCCAGTCTGTGTACCTACAAACCAGGCACGCCCTGCCCACCATAACTCTCCTCATGGTTGGGTTGTCAACAGCTGATGGGTCTGTAGTAATGGGATTTGTGGGGATAAACATAGACAGAGTCATAACGCTAGCTAAAGAAAGGACTCTGTGAACAGAGCGAGCGATCAAAGGAGAAAAACAACACAGCGAATGCGTGTGGCGAGGAAGAGAGAAGGAGATATAATGAGATAATGAGATAACTCCAAGGAAAATGAGTCAGATCTGTGAGTGTGGTCCCACCGAACAGACAGGCAGCTTTGGATTGACTGAACGCCCGCATGACTCTGCAAACTGAGCTGGGTACATCTGTCTGCAGCCAGCTGAGCCACACATCTGTGTGTAGAGTGATACCTGCCAGACCCCCAATAACCCATCAACCCCCCCCTCCCTTTCCCACAGCCATCCACAGCACACTGCAGCAGAGAGAGGGACTGTCGTCCTATTGCTGAGTGATTACAGCTAAATCCAGAAGGGAAACAGACTGTTTAGAATGTCTTCCATAATTGATTTCAGCTACTGAGTCCCACATGCTTCTATGTATGATCTGTCTCTTTAATCTGTTTGCAGTATTTAATTTTAGTAACAATGTATACCTTTAATTTGTCCCAGCTTGTCTGAATTTGAAATGTTTTTAAAAGAAAATCACGTGCAATGAATACTGAGGTTAGTTGCTCCCACCCATTGGATCCTTTGTAAATTCGATGAACAGATTCTACATGTGAATATGCAGAATATCCTGTAGGCCAGGGACAACATTTTAGGAGCAGAAGCCCTGTACATTGACGATCAGCTTTTTAATTCAGATGCAGGTGAAATTAGCCAAAATTTTGTGTTGACGTGAAACACCAAAAAAAACATGTCACTGTTTCTGTTTTGTCTGGAGAAACGTTTGACTCCTGTGATAAAATAAACTAGTCAGACTGTAAACAGGGTACAGTGAATGGAAGATGGAGTCTTGGCCTGAATATCTGCTGTCTACACAGGAAGCCATCAGACAACAGCCAATGGGCTCAAAGATTAGATCCTTTTTAGGGAATAGAAAGAACGCATTTCTCAGTCACGTTCAGTTTAAGAATATTACTAACATAATGAATCTACATGCAACAATATGCAAGATCATTGCCCAGTGTGCAGCATCTCACGTTGTCTTCGTGTCTGTTCTGCTGAGAAAATCCTGAGTCATGTCCTGCAAGGTGGCGACTGAGAGAGAGATGGATGCTGGGCGTTTCGACTGCGGCAGAGGAACCTCTGTACCCTCCAACAAAACTGTCACCATGCTACTGTTTATGAGCCCAACAAGCTCTGACCTCCCATACTTTGTCATGCCATCCATCCAGCCTGACCTCCAAGACAATCATTCTTTATATTGCATGCTCCCATCATAATCACTATGGCTGCTAGAGGTCAGCGAAACTATAAAATGTAACTGTAGATCGTGTAACTGTAGATCGTAACAAACTGCTTCATGGATGACTCTCTCTCTCTCCTCTCTCTCTCTCTCACTCAAGACACTTTCTCTATATTGATCCATGATGGTGGCAGCATCATGGTATGGAGGGACCTCGCAACAGGAGGGACAGGGAGACTGGTTGAACTGGAAGCCTGCTTTAGAGTGCACGTGGTCTGAGACTCAGACAAAAAGAAGCATGAGATAAAGAGCCCAAATCCAGGTGTACATGCAGAGTTTCCCACATAACTTATTCCATCTATGGTGGTAGGGGGGGAGCACAGAGACAAAATTGTAAGAAAGAAAGTTCTGGGGTGAGAGAGAGAGCAGCCCACAGCTGCAGCTACAACTATGAGGTCTGACTGTCTGTATGGATGGTAAAAATGTTATGGACGAGAGGGATATGCACCACGAGGGAGCATGCAGTATATCTGTCTCATCCGGTAACCATGAGTTTTATGATATTGGTACACAAATTCAAATAGTCTGTTGTCACTATTCAGAGTCACTATTTAAATTACAGGGTGAGAAGTGAAAAAGTTATCTGAAGCTGGTTGGTTAATAATTGAGGTTGCCAATCAATAACTGCTATTAGAAACATCCACCCAGCAACATGAAGTGTAAAAATGTGTCCACATTATATTTTATAAAAAAGTGCTGTACTACGTTAATTACTACATAAAAAAACTGAGTCTGTGCAAATGTTGCTCATGCAATGTGGTATAAATACAGAAGGGAAAATGTATTTGGTCTTTAAACAACAAGGTAGGAGGGGGAGGAGTCAGATCTAGTCCGTGTTGTTGTTTAGCACCTTTTTGGTTACTTTAGGGAATTGGGTCACATGTGGATTGTGGCGGATGCAGTGCACCTGTGCACTGGTTAGTTGTGAATGAATGAATAAATTAAGGGGCAAGCCGTAATGTTTGTCGCTGTTGATCGCTCTTTACTTTGAAAGCCTTGGATGTATTGGATTATGTAAACTACCAGTTTTATGTCAAGAAACATATTGAATCCCTTTTTTGATTGGCTATCCAGCCAGCATGTAAAACAGGTTAGACTCATTCTTTCGGGTAAAAAAAATTAGTTGCATAAAAAAACTGAGTCTGTGCAAATGTTGCCCATGCCATGTGATATACAGAAGGGAAAATGTATTTGGTCTTTAAACAACAAGGTAGGAGGGTGAGGAGTCAGGTCTAGTCTGTGTTTTTGTTTAGCACCTTTTTGGTCACTTTAGGGAATTGGGTCACATGGTGATTGTGGCGGATGCAGTACACCTGTGCACTGGTTAGTTGTGAATGAATGAATAAATGAAGAGGGGATGGAGGAAGATGTGTCGCTGTTGATCGCTCTTTGCTTTGAAAGCCTTGGATGTATTGGATTATCTAAACTACCAGTTTTATGTCAAGAAACATATTGGATCCCTTTTTTTATTAAGTAACCCGCCAGCGTGTCAAACAGGTTAGACTTATTCTCTCGGGTAAAAAACATGTTGCAAAGTCATTTTAGCAATTTTGCTGCTAAACACTTACTTTTTTGACTTTCAGGGATTTGAACCAGCAAACGTCTCAAATTCAAACCAGTCCTCGGCCTCCCTGCTCATCGTCCCACACTTTTCACTGAACTGCAAAGACAAGACACTGAAACCTGATGTGCTGCCTAAGTGACTGTTACATGAACATCTTTTAAGTAATCGCTACCAAAGCGATGCATTGCCCTTCTCCCTTCTGTCCCTCTGTTCACAGCCATGTCGCTCTCTGTCAAACAGCCAGTACTGCCAGAGTCTGATTCCGATGTCGGCCGTCACTATCTGACCTTGGTTGAGGCAGAAAAAAAGAGGGTGGCAGATGTCCTGCTCTACAGGAGCAGGCCTGGTGTCAAACCAAACCCCTCCTCTAACAGCTCTGTCCAACATCACAGCATCACACTCCTCTTAGTAATGTTAATCTCACCTCTTTCAATCGCCAAGAAATGTATCCCATAAGCATTATTGGCTACAAATGAAGCTCATTTGTCCTTCATGGCAGCACAGCCTAGAGGACGTCACAGGTTCCCTGAGTGGCTAGCGAGTGTTCTCAGATTATTCAGATACGCACTTCACAATCTTTCACCGGGAGAAACCCAAGACTGGCCCCCAAAATGCGATTAATCACGACATCAGACGCAAGAATGACACATCAGGCAGGAGGAGGTGAAACGCTTCAGTGGACATCACTTGTAAAGAATAAAGAAGCAGTTAATAAAAGCTGCACTGGATTTGCTTTACCCTGTCCCTCACACACATTGTTATCCCTTGCCCCCCCCATTACAGACATGTGCAGAGTAAAATAAATCAGGGGGTACTTCATCACTATATGTACTTTCACCGCCTTCACCCCCATCCTGCACTCTGATTGGCTGGAGTTGACTGGAGTGGTTGCCTGCTCCAACTAGATCTGATTATCCAGGGATGAAATTATGGTGGAAAGCATGTGGTGTGAACTAGGATTAAGATTTGCAGATTTTACCGGCCCACACTGGACAAACTAAACACCTATTGAGTTTTTATGGCAACTGATGGCTACCATAGGTTCCATAGTATTTCCTGTTTGGAAGGGGAAGGCGAGGTGAGGGGTATTCAGCTGCAACATGCAACTTCTCCACTAGATGTCACTAAATTCTACACACTGAACCTTTAACTTGATTGAAAAAAATAGTCTAAATAAGAACCGGCTATGTAAACAGCATTATTTGATTATCCAGGTCGTACTTGGAAAATTCGAATCAAATCAAGACATGAGTAGGGATGCTGGGATTAACTGATTTTCACATAACCGCAGATTCATAACCCCTGAGAATTATAAAAACAACCATATGTAACTATGGTGTCCTGCATCTCGGCAGTCACATAATTTGTGTGTGTGCCGTGAAATATGTCGCGACTCATGTTGTTTGTGTGTGCACTGTCCTGGTAAATCTCCTTTTGTGTCAATCATAATCGCTGCTTGTTTTACGTGTTACAAATCACTGTCTTTATAAGCAACTCGTGTGAACACCATGATCGAAGTAATGTCTCACTCGGAATAAGGTCAAAAGTGAGTGATCATGTAAACATAGTCAGTGACTTAGTTTGTCATTAATAACTGGCTATGCTATATGTGACACTTCCAGAGCAGATAACAGTGATGATCAGACCTAACTCTGTATTTTCAAAGGATAGGACAGGCTTTGTCGTTGTCAGACACATAACAGAGTCATAACCTGAATAATGCTGGGTGCAGTTGTAAGCCATTACCCTACAGAATCTCAGACAACTGAAATTCTCCCAATTCAAATTGCAACTTCGAAATCACCCACCACCTTCATATCAGCCTCACGTGATATCCCCTGTGCTAATGTTAGAGACCGAGCAGTGGAAGGCGCCATTCTCTTTACTGTCACTTCAACCTTATGCTCTCACAAGGACACCGGCACCACAATGCACCTGTTTGTGAAGGCGTCTATTTAGGTTCAGAGCAGGCAGTAAAAACACAGTCACCTTTACAAAAGAAACGTGCAGCATACATGGCTGAATGTGCCACATGTGAGGACTCTTTGTGTGAAGCACTATCTTACAGAAACACATGGTGGTTCTCCCTTTTATTGCTCAGCCCCTGTTAACCAGCCATTACCAGCAGTTTGACAGGTTGAGTATTGAATACAGCAGCTGTATATCTAGAATCACATGAATAAGCCATCTGAGGAGAACACCATCACTGGCCCATGATATACACTGTTGGATGAAGGAGAAGTTCATGCGGTGATCATGCATGTGTCACACACAGGGATCCGCCTGCACCGTCACAGCCTGCTCTCTCTCTCTCTCTCCATGGGACCCACTGGGATCCAGCACTCCAATCAGCAGCAGTGACAACACGTCACATCTGACTCCGTTCAAAATCGATCAGATTCTAGGGTTCCACGACACCAGCAATGACAGTCGTGACAGTGGAAGAGCCGGGCACATTCTCACGTCTTCGATTAGCCTGTTAAATTCGGTGAAATTTAAGTATGAACTTTTACGTCTGGTCACAGTGATGCCTTTATTCCATCACGGTTTACGATGGCATTGACAGATGACACCGTTTGAAATGTGGATTCCATTTAAACCCGCGCCCTGTTTTACGTGTTAAATATGTGCCGAATTACACAGCAAATTCTGCCGAGTCAGACACTATCAAAAACCAAGCTCCCGCCTGCGTGTGTCTCTGCAGGTGTCCGGATAAGTCTTACATCGGTGTGTTTTCAAAGGAAGTTAGGCGTGGAGTGAATGGAAAGAGGGGCTCGGACGTTGTACCTGTCTGGTGGTGGAGAGCTCCTCGTTCCCAGTGGGCGACGGGGTCCCTCCTTCGAGCGATGCTGGGGTGACGGGAGAAGAAGCCATGTTCCGTCCCTCACTCACTGACAGCTGCTCCCCGTGTCCTCCTGCATTCAGCCCCGCCGCCGCTGCTCCAGAGGACCGGGGACGGGTATGGTTTCCTAGCCCGAGCACAGTGACGCTCTGTCCGGGTACACAGAGGAGCCACTGTCCCTGCTCCGGACGGTGCTAGTCTGCTTAAAGTCCGGTGGTCCAGTCCGGGCAGATGACGTTCTCCCCGGGTCTCTCTCTCTCACTCACTCAGTCACTCTATTACACGCGCGCGCGCACACACACACACACACACACACGCACGCACGCACGCACGCACACACACACACACACACACACACACACACACACACACACACACACACACAGTGATACGCTCTGCTTCGCTCAGTCTTCACCAATTCATCTCAGTCCATGGTGCTCAAAAAGGCCAAGTAGCAAGACATTCTTATTTAGCTGGATACTTGTTTCTACTGGTGTGTGTGTTTGTGTGTGTGTGTGTGTGTGTGTGTGTGTGTGTGTGTGTGTGTGTGTGTGTGTGTGTGTGTGTGTGTTCCTGTGTGTGTGTGTGTGTGTGTGTGTGTGTGTGTCTTGTCTATGTTTATGTTGGCCCATTTTGGGACATTTGGACCAGTCCTCAGAACGTCAAACGACTTATTGGGGGTTAAGACTTGGCCTAGTTTTGTTAGGTTAGGTTAGATTCGATGAGGTTGAGTGACCTTACGTTGCGTTACATTACATTACATAAGTAAGATTAGGTTATGTTACATTACCTAACGTTTCATTACATTGCGTTATATTACTTTGCGAATAGAATATGTTGCGTTACAAAAATTAGCGTACCATAATGTTTGGTCAAATTACGTGATAAGGATAGGTTACACTACTTTGCGTTACATTGGGCTTTGGATAC
Source organism: Limanda limanda (assembly GCF_963576545.1). Classification (NCBI taxonomy): domain Eukaryota; kingdom Metazoa; phylum Chordata; class Actinopteri; order Pleuronectiformes; family Pleuronectidae; genus Limanda; species Limanda limanda. The sequence continues at coordinate 16,034,785 of NC_083657.1, forward strand.
CTTAAGTTCGGTTTGTAGGTTATGTTAAGTTAGTTCAGGTTAGGTAAGGTTACATTAGATCATTTTATGTTTCGTGGCGCTAGTTTACATTACACCAAACCAGGTTAGGTTAGATTACAGGTGGGTAAGGGCCTAGGGAATACATTATATCAATGAGTGCCTTCACAACTGTAGAAAGAGAAGTGTGTGTGTGTGTGTGGTGTACGTGCGTGTGCGTGTGAATCTGGCTTGTTGCACTTCCTCCACCACAGACGGTTGTATCCATTCCCATTTAATTTCAGCTCAGTGCAACATCTCATTGGCATGACAGGAATGTCGCCCTGTTGCCAACACAATAATGTGAAAACAGATAATAACACAAGGTGTATAACTGCAGGAGTTTAATGCGCTGCAGATGTCTTATTGAGTTCATGAGCCGTGCACTTATGAAGAACACAAGGGTGTAAGTCCATTAGTATACTGTGTCAGTTGACAGCGAAATTCCTGCCTCCCACACACACACACACACACACACATAACTTTGTGTCCTTGCAATCTCAGATCTCACTTATCTCTAGTTTAAAAAAAAAAGCGTCATGAAATTGCACTTCTGCTGTGAAATTCATCTCAGCATCATCAACCCCCTGCTTTGGTCCTGTACGTCCACTTGTCATATTACCACAATGTTCTACTCTTTGCCTGCTCACTGGTCCATGGTAAACAAGGGGTGGGGGGGTGAGGCTGGTGAAGATCAAAATAAAATCCATATCATATCTCGCACACCTGCTGGTTTTGCATTTGTGTTATGGGGGATGGTAGCCAGTCTTATGGGGGTTGGGGTACCAAAAGGGAGAGGGGACCCTCAGCCATCTGATTTGTCACACAGGACTGGGGAGGGGGTGTGTGGTGCTGTGATGGAAAAGAGAAAGGAGGGGGGCGGTTCCAACAGGGTTCTGATTGGTTAAACTGGTTAAGGGCAGTGACATCGACTGCCCCTCTGGGTGACCCCAGAAACAGAGGCAGAGCAGAAGGAGGGGAGGGGGCAGCTTGGTCACACCCAACATCCAAGAAAGAGATGGAGTGTGTGTCTGTGTAAGAGTTTATAAACAGCCGGTTGTAAAACTTTAGAATGTGAGCATCTAGATCATTATTACCAGTGAAGACATGACCTACAGTTCGAAAAAAATAAATTCAGAACCAATTTTCTTTATTTTCACAATTTCTAAGACAAATGGTTACCCAGGCCTGGGATATAATAACCTGATTATCCTCAGAACTCAGCAACTTGATAACTTAATCAAATGTTTTCAAAATGACAGGAATGACGAACAAAATGATGAAAGCACAGGTTATTTGTCATTTCTGGATTTCATCTGGATTGTGAGAAGAGAATTCTGCCTGATTCCATTAAGATAGCTCTAGCAGAGCTCTTTTGCTGGAATTGAGGGAACTGAATTCAAACATTATCTGCAACTCCTCCGGTCTTTAATCACAATGGAAACAACAATAATTTCCTGGAAACTCTGGTCAAAATGATAACTGAGAAGTGTACATTAATACATAAAGTTTATTTTACTATGATTGCATCTCATAGTCTTCATTCAGCAAATTGAGCAGGCTGAGGTGTAATCACATGCTTCTGTCACATGAGCAGCAGGTTGTATATGGATGGAGATAGTAACTGCTGTTTCTGAGATTTGCTGAGAGATCTCTGGTCTCTGGAGGAAGATGTGAAAGTCCGACTTGATCTATCCCTGGCCGTCCACTGACTCCATGTCGATGACCTTTGACTTTACACCCAGTGGATGCTGGGAGTGGCATCAGTCTGGTGTTTAAAGAAAGCTGATGTCAGTTTTTGCTGTTGATTCAGTCTATTGTCCAGGTTCATTGCTGTTTCACTGACGTTGTGTTCCCCTTAGCTGATGGGTTCAATTCAAATGACAATTTTGGATCAGCTGATGACCACTTCATTCTCTGGTTACCCTGTATGGTGGCATGTGTACTGGCAGTGGAATCCAAATCACCTGGTGCCTTGTCCATGTTTAGCAGGAAGCTTGATGATCCTCATCCAATGAGCTGGTAGGTCCTTGCTCCTTTTGTAAAGGCCCAAATCGATGACAAAACAACCACCATGTGGATATTGATGGTCTCACCTGGTTCTTCCTGTTCTTTCTAGAAAAAACATTGCACCTTTTTATCTGATTACATTTCATATAAATTTAAATTAAATTGTATTTTTATAGCCCATATTCCCAAATCACACTGTCTCATACATCCTAAGAAGGCGCAACATCCTCTGCCCTTAACACTCAGAATGAGTGAGGAAAATCGAAAGCCCTTTATAACAGAAGATTCCGACCTCAGCGAGAAACACATGAAAGAGATCCCTCTACCAGCATGGAAAGAAGTAGCCACATGTAGCACAACACTTCAACCAAAGACAAATATCTACAATATTTATTTAGAAAAGACGCTGTCTAACATCAATCAAGAGGGGAACAGTTGTGACAATTGTAATGGTACAGGTATTGCGAATAATAGTCGTATACATGAGCAGGGATATTTTAAATCAAAGCAATGTAGTTATAATCATAGTCCACAATCAACTGCCACCACGATAGTGATTGTGATCCATGATCTACCATCACTGTCATAGAAGTGATTCTATGAATGTGGCTGCTATGACCCGGGACACCTGTGAATGTCTGTCTCAGTCCGATATGGTGAAATAAAATGGTCCAATTATCCAAATGATCTGGTAGGACAGATATTGTTGGTGACTGCCAGGTTTTGGGCTATTAACAATACACACGTGAAGCAGATAAGATGAACGGTTCTCGAGACATGTGAGACACAAACAAACTGATTTCTTGAATTAGTGGAACAAATGATAGATTGTGCATTTTATAAGTTGAATCTAAATATAACATTCTCATGTTTTTGTTGTCGATGCATCTGGTTTGCCACAGCACAAATGATCCATATATGACAAGGATGCTCGCCATCCTGATTCTCTGTGTTGTACTACAGCACCATCTGTAGGTTAAAAGGTAGAAAAGCAACCACTGCTCTGCATCTGATGCATGCTGACATGACCTTGAGTTAGATTTTAAACTCAGACTCCGAAGTTGTTGCACTAAGAGGCAATGAAGTGTATTTAAAAAGCATTTAACTTTGTTTTTTAGACAAATCGATTTTCAATATGAATCCTGTCACTTAAAGCAAATAAACAAACAGATGCACATACTGTGGTTGTACACAAGAGTCGATATACTGGATCTAAAACACCTACAAAAAGTATTGCTGTTTGTGTTTTGTTTGGAGAAATGTTTGATTTGTGTGACTAAAGAAACGTATCAGACTATAAACAGAAGATGGAATCTTGACCCACATAGCTGCTGTCTATACCTAAAGCTAAAAAATATTGGCTGTTGCCCCCAGTGGCAAATTTGTTATTAGACAATCGTAAATAGTGTGGATGTGGGTGGGGTTGAGGGCTACTGATGCAGATTTTTATATTAGTTTCATCCTTTCAACAATTGCAATAGCTGTTGCCCCACAGCAAGAAGGTTGCCGGTTTGAATCCCCATTCGGCTGGGGTGTTTCTGTGGTGGACGAGTATGTCTGTGTCTGCAAACAGTGTAGACAGACAGAACAGCAGCAGAGCAGTCCAGATGCACTGATGATGCTCAGCCACATCCCCAGGAACACACAGGGATGATGGTGCAATGGACACAGTGTGTGACAGTGGAGCAGTGCTATCCTTTCAAAATGAAGTTCACCTGAATTACAAAATAAAAGGATCAATATCTGTTACACAATATACATCTGTCCCTCAGATTGTTCTCTGATTTTTGAGTTATTAGACAGCTGAGATTATTGTGACTATCTGTATTATCTCACCTTTAAATATTGTGAATAGCAGAGATATACTTTAATTTTATGAATGACTATTGTCTACTCCAGAATTATTCATAGAACAGTCTGCGGTTATTGTGTATAACACTGTTAAGAATCAATACTAAACAAGATCAACAAGACCATAAGAGCTCTCAGGCAAATTGGACCCTGAAACAGGTTAGAAGACCTTTCACCCCTGTATGTATATAAACACATATTGGTGTGTGGGGTCATTTACTGACCTAGTGAGCAACAGCAGACAAGAGGCAGCTGTCTGTGGTAGCTGAAACAAAGATGGATGATGTATTATCATGAGCGAAGGAGGCGCTACGAGCAAAACATTTTGATAATCAGAGACAGATGGACGGCATCAAAACATCTTCTGGACAGCTCCGTAAAAAAAATGCGATCCATCATGGATTTCTGTGGAGCCCCTATACATCTGTGTGTCGGGCAGGGTTCTCTGTTTTATATGCATGCGGCTGAGAAGAGGCAGAGAGGTTATTTTAGCATTGTGCAGGCATGACTCTGTTCACCTGTCAAACAATATCACGGCTGGGTGAAAATCCCCTGTGTTAGTGAACAAAGACTGTAGTGGTCCTGAGACAAAAACGAGAGTTCACTGCTGTGTTTATGTGTGTAAGTGTTTTATGGATAGATCTGAATGTGTGTGTGTGTGTCCGAGAAGCCAAAGACAAATTTCCACTGAGGTGGACAATAAAGTCGATCTAATCAAATCAGAAATCATTTGTATTCCTTAAACCACTCCCTCCATCCTCAGTTAGCCAATGACAACCTGATGTCAAAGCCGAGCCTCCTCTGAAGGCAAGGCCCCTGTGTGTGCATGTGTGTGTATCGGGGTGTGTGTGTATACTTGGCAGTCGATGCTGCCTTTCTGAATGGAAAAATTAGAACAGACTGAGCTGTCAATCACGATCACCTTCCTGCCTAAAGTGGCTCTGACATTGACATAAAGGACACCTGAAATACACACACAAACACACACACACACACACACACACACACACACACACACACACACACACACAGAAACATCCTTTTGAGTGCAGTAATATATTTTGGAATTTATTTTTCAATGATGCTGCATTAAATATGAATATTCATTCTGATGAAATGTGTGTACATCTTACTAATTGCTTACTATGATGAGACAATATATCCAAATGACATTCAGTTTAAAACCATCATGTTAGCGTTAAAGTTGAAAGATATATATCTGACTTCATTCATGCAATATCTGGACACCGGTGATGATCCGAAGCGTATGGTGCAGCAGAGGAACAAACAACAGTAACAGCTGTAGCCATGCAACAGCAGCACCACCTAGTGGGACTTGCAATGATCAGCAGCATGCTTTCAATGCAATTAAAGAAACATTACAAACAGAAACAACATTAACCGGAAATAAACTCCTACTTCCACCAAAGCCCAACAGGCCCCTTAAATACAATCAAGCTGCACCAGATTCCATACACTCATACATATCAGTCTTCCAAATATGCCCTAACTTTTTTCATCAAGGTCCTTGAATGATTCCCACAGCAAATTGGTGAAAATGTTGAAAAATCTGTTCAATTAAATGTTTAAGAAAGAAAAAATAATGCCTGGATCTGCTCCCTGATCTGGATCCACACCGAAATGTAATGTGATCTTCCCTGACCCATACTGCATGCTTCCACCAAGTTTACTGGAAATCCATTCAAAACTTTTTTGTGGAATCTTGCTTACAAATAAACACACAAACATACAAAACAATCAACACAGTAACAGATAGGGGTGAAAACAGGTAATAACTTTGTGTCTGACATGTTATATATGGAGTTTACGCAATGTTGTTTTATGAGTTCTGGCTCAAAGGCCTGTAGGTCGAGGTCATAGTTGTAGCAGTTCTACATTATTGGTATGTAGATAAGAAGAAAAGCTGGATCTTGACATATGAACGTTGACATATTGAAAGAGCAGAGTAAATCACTCAGGGAATCAATGCAAAGGCTCAAAAGGATGGAAAATATGCAATCAACTATATCTTTAAAGCTCAGGTTAGCAATCCTAGAGCAGGCTACACTTTGAAAATATGCAACTTAGACATTCCATCCCCTCCCATTGTTCTTCTCATCAAAGCTACGCCCCCAAAACACACGAAAGTGCCCTGACAACTGCTGGAGGCCGAATTTTCCGTGACTTGCTCCCTATATCTTCTTGCTATCGTCTGTGCTCCAGTGGTGGATGTGTCTGTGAAGACGCTGATCATGTGCAGTGAGAGCACAGGTTGGGTGTGCTCAGGTAAGCAGGTCAGTTAGTGACAGACAGATACACATGCCAATAATTTCAGTCAGAATCAAATGATTGGATATGTTTATTACGTTCCTGCAAAGGCCACAGGGCTTTCGTTTAATTTTCTCCCACAGATAAATTTATATATTGATGCTATCTTGTCATGAAGGGTATTTTTGTAAAATATTTTTAACACTTATTTGTAAATTTTTGCATTTCATTTAATGTGATTTGAGTTGCTTTTGCAATTAATTTGTTGTTAATGGCTGGTATTTTATTTGCCTTTGAGTGTACTGAACTTTAAAAAAAATAAAAATCACATACAAATAAATGTAATTGTTGTTATTGGTTAAAATCAGCATCCTATCCCATTTCTCTTACAGAGTCGAGTTCAGAATGAAATTCTTGCTTGTATTTTTCTGTATGTCATTGTATACAACCCTATGAATAATTGTTTGTTGTTCTGTTTAAAATAAAATAATGGAAAATAATATATATATATATATTTATATCATGGTAAACACTCCGATCCATTGTGTAGCGCTAAAACAAATGTAAACTGGTTTTAAAACAACCGTGAAGAAGAAGACGAAGGAAGCAACAGCATTATTTTGTCCCAGCCGAGGTGGGAGAAGACCCGCCTACAGCCTCCCTCTGATTGGCTTAGCTTTAGGATTGAAGCCTGGTGATTGGCTGGTAGTAGGAAACAGTAGCAGAATAGACCAATCAGAGGCAGGATGTGGATGGCTCGTCTTCCACCTCGGGTGTCAGTCACAGAACGCACAGCAGCAGTAGCAATATCCAGTCTATGGTAGCAGCAGGTAATAAGCGGTGGTTCTCTGTTGTGTCTCTGGAGCTGCACACACACATAAGTAAGTTATTAAATCTGATCCGAGTTCATTCCTGTATTTACGGTATCCTACAGTCTTACGCAGATAACGTAGTGGCACCCGGCTCGTGCTGTCATGCAGATTAATTGAGCTGTAAGCTAGCTAACTGTCACTGCTGTAGTTTAAACATGTATACATTTATTCCAATTCATGTGAATATACTGTAAGGGAGGTAAACGCTTACTCACGTTTAGGACGGTTCGTTTCTCCATTCCCCGCCGGGCCCTTCAGAACTAGTGCGATTTTAGCTGTATAACTCTGCCAAAGCAGCTAATGCTAATTTACGTCAAAATGACCCGAGGGAGGAGAAACTTGGGAACAGGGAGGCATGAAGAAAACCTGACGGGAGCTTGAGGATGAACTGCAGTTGGCTTTCTCCACACAAGCTGGTTATGCAACAGTAGTTACGATTCACATTCAAATGTTCCACATGTGCTGGGTCAAAGGTGTTTCTGTAATAGCCTCGTAGCTGTTTGATACTTAACTTTTAGGAATGCAATAATACAAATTAAGGCTCCAAACACAGTCAGCCTTAAAATCAAATAAATGTCACTTATATATCAGGAGCCATCTGGCCAGTGACTTCATGAACATGTCTACAAGTCTGACGTGACATTCAGCTTTTAATCATTCAGTACTTTTGGGCCATTATCAGTGCATCTACTTATACTGTACAGTTACTACAACATTGTTATTGCTATTCAACTCATGTCCTCAAAGTAAAACAGGGATGGCTGTTGCCGTGGCCACGTTATATCACACAGTAACGCCAGGATCATAACTAGACTTTGCACTCTGAAGCATGGCAACAAAAGCCTGTATTCCAAGATAACCTGTAAACTATGTGGACATTCAGGAAGTCCTGAGCCGTAGTGCTGACAGCTAAGGTCTCTCTCTCTCTTTCACCGGTGGTACAACCAGATTTATGAGGCTCCGCTTCTTTCGACAAGCCACCGCACGTTTCTCCATATAAGGTTTCGTCAGACTGTAAAAAGGGGATTTAGTTATGTAAGCTTCGAGAACCAGGGGCAAAAAGTTCACTGACCCTCAGCTCCACCTTTCTGCATGGACTCCACTGTTACAAGGATAATCCATTTCCACACTGAATATGAAGGATTCTAGATTGAACCTTGTGATAAACCCTCTATAAAAATCTGTAAAACAAATACTAAAAACTGGCTTGTATTTCCTTTTTTAGATTCACACTGAGACAAAGAGGAGGATGGCTACGACTGGGAATAATCCTTTTCAACATATTGTTGAGCCCTTGTACCCAGACGACCCAAAGCAGCAGTTTTTCAATCTCTCCAAACTTGAAGACAGCAGATATGGTAACAACATCCAAACTTCTTGTCGTTGTAATTGTACAGTTATAACAGCAGATATTTCAGAGAGGTTCACTGTCCCTCTGTTGCTCAGAACGCCTGCCGTTCTCCATCCGGGTGCTCCTGGAGTCCGCCGTCCGCAACTGTGATGGGTTTCTGGTGAAGACCTCAGATGTGGAAAGTATCCTCAACTGGAAGCAGACCCAGACTCAAACTGTGGAGGTTCCGTTCAGACCGGCCCGTGTCATCCTCCAGGACTTCACGTATGTCTACGCTCCTCCTCTGTATCAGGATGTCAGTGAGTTGTCTGTGAAAGTGCTGTTGTGTGTTTTGTGAACGCATAGAACTTTGATAGGGAACTCCCAATAGTTTCATAAGTAAGAGGCGGTTTAAGAGGAGCGTTGTCAAGCGTTGTCATGCTGCCCATGTCATAGTTATATCACCATAGTGTAATGTGAATGAATGTATGAATGTGTGGCCTCTGTAAAGATAGTCTTTTATTAGACACAGAGAATCTCCAGAGGATATTGAGCTATATTGTGGGAAATGTAGGATCCAGTGTTCTTACGCATGCTGCTTTAACTGAATCCAACAATGAACTGATCTGTCTACCAAATATGTGTATGTGTATCTCTGGGCTATAGAGCTCTGTGGTTGTCACCCCTCTGTTGTACTGGGTGACAAGTTACTCCCTCACCATGAACGCACACACTGGGGTTTACTTCAACTCAGTCCCACACACACTGCCCTGCTGACAGAAGTACTCACTGCAACAAATTTGGATTAATCCACAGCTATTAATAGTCCCCAAATTTCCTCCTATTTCAGTATTGTTTGTTAAAAATTCAGTGATCAGCTTATTTATGAAGTTTTTAATTAAGCTATTGTATGGGACCTGGTTATAAAGACTTCGATCATCAGTAGGATACAGAGAATTTTGGGCTTACACCCACAGGTGAGGATATACTGAGAGGTGTATTGTTAATTTTCACAGGGTTTGTTGACAGTGACAAAATACAGATTGTTTATGTTTAAAAATTGGTAATCCTTAAAGATATGTCGAAAATTGTGCAGCCGTGAAGATACGGTTTGTCAAATACAGGTTACTCAATCATAAGACAAGACTTGCTCTGGTGTAATGAAACGATAAAGCTTCATTTATCATTATTTTTGAGATTATGTGACAGTTGACCATGATGATCAGGTGATATCACCCAGCCCTGACTCGCTTGTTACATTATCCTTAGTTGACTGATGATTAATTATATCTGAAGGATGAAATTGGAGACTCACTCTCACCTGATTTCACCCTCCTCGCAGTGGTGTTCCTGCTGTGGTGGACTTTGCTGCCATGCGTGATGCGGTGATGAAGCTTGGCGGTGACCCAGAGAAGATAAATCCAGTCTGCCCGGCTGACCTCGTCATCGATCATTCCATTCAAGTGGACTTCAACAGGAAGTAAGGCCAGGCTCTACAGACCCTTTCTACCATTAGATCATAGAAGCTGGGTTGTTCTGCAGGTAGCTACGCAGTGATCATCTCCTCTCTTTTTCTCCCTAAGGTCTGACAGCGTTCAGAAAAACCAGGATTTGGAGTTTGACCGCAACAGAGAAAGATTTCAGTTTCTAAAGGTATAAACAATTAACAAACCCAGTACAAGGTATTCATATCTCTTATGGCTTTTCCTTGAGCACCTAAAATATATTCCCTGTTCTTCCCAGTGGGGCTCTAAAGCTTTCAGGAACATGCGAATCATACCTCCTGGTTCAGGGATCGTTCACCAAGTCAACCTGGAGTACCTGGCCCGAGTGGTCTTTAAGTACGATGGGTTCTTCTACCCGGACAGCCTGGTGGGCACAGACTCCCACACCACCATGATTGATGGCCTGGGTGTCCTCGGCTGGGGTGAGACAATCAGTGTCAACAATAATTTGTCATGAACGGTTCTTCTATTGTCGCTTTCCACACGTCATACTCAGCTGTGGGTTATATAGATAAAGAGTGTAACATGTGATGGTAAGTAGTGTTTTCCAGTCAAGAGAAATTAGAAGGTATACCGTCTTAATATTCAAGCTTCCCGGTATTTACACTTAATTGTAATGACACACAGAGCTGGCATTACTATCTATCTATAAGCAGATATCGGCGGTTATTGGGATTATTTGACAACACAAGACTTCTAAGATTTTAAAATTTTAACTCATTAAGACCCAATGCTAAGAGTAAAAACCACCACACGAAACCTGAGGGTTTTCTGAAGAGCTGAGTGAATTAAGAACATTACAAAAGCTTCCATTTCTTCACCTCTGAAGTTGATAGACATGAATAAATCATTGCCATTTTCCTAAGCATAAACATTTTTAAAAAACCTATAAACACAACAAAAAACCCCATCCTCCTCAAGCATGTCTCTTGTTGACTGAGCCTTAGTCAGCAGGTCAACAGGAACATTCTCTGATCTCAAACATCATAATCTTTTTTTTAATTTTCCAACTATAGTTGTTTGCCTGGCTTAAAGAAATCAAAATACACTTTTTCTACAAAGTTGCACTCTGCAACACCTGCTCTCATTTAATGATACAGTGCAATGGATAAGCTGTTGGCTAATGATAATGTGACAGTTGCTAGAACCGAGGTGTGATTATTAAATCTTCATTTTCAAACCTTCAGGTGTGGGTGGAATTGAGGCAGAGGCTGTGATGCTGGGTCAGCCAATCAGCATGGTTCTGCCTGAAGTGGTGGGATACAAGTTGTACGGGACCCCAGAAAAACTCATCACCTCCACCGACATAGTCCTCACGGTTACAAAGGTAATTACAGTCAGTTTTCACGCAGCCCCTGCAATGCAACATGTGTGGTCTCGCTCTCACCGTGAACTTCCACACCCCTGTGCCCTCAGCACCTCCGCCAGGTGGGCGTAGTGGGGAAGTTTGTGGAGTTTTTCGGCCCGGGTGTGGCTGAGCTGTCCATCGCTGACAGAGCCACCATCGCCAACATGTGTCCGGAGTACGGAGCCACCGCAGCTTTCTTCCCCGTGGACCACGTCAGCATTCAGTACCTTGCACAGACAGGTGAGAATTAAAGTCGTTTTGAATACTTGGTTCATTCAGGCCTCGGACTTGATCATATTGGGGATATTGTGTGTACATGGAGCATTGAGAAATCTCGTTATACATATTCCTGTATTAATGATAGATACAAGGGTCCCAGTTATAACTATCTGGTGCTTGTAAGGTTAAACATAACTATGGTTACAGCAACACACCCTACTGGTAATGTAGATTCCTTTATTCTGGCTAATGAAAATGAGCCCTTTTTGGCTTATAGCAGGTTTAGCTCTATTAAATACCCACATCGTGCTGTGGAACTGTGTTATGTAAGAGCAACAGCAAATGTTAAACAGGTAAACCACTGCAAAGAACCAGGGTGTAGTGAATGAAGTTACACAGTCGTGACTGTTGGGTTCATATATTATGAGATCATTGACACAGAATGGAGTACACGACACGTAGCATCCTTTTACCTGCTGTGTGTCACAGGCTGAAGCCATGCCTCTACAGGTAGTCGGCAGTGGTCAGAAACCACTATAAGTGTTATGATATGTGTCATGGTTATTAATCACGATTATTAATCCTAATGGGATATCTTTAATTTGGGACGTCAGTTAGATTTTCTGAGACCAACTTGCAGTTATGACGAAGCAGTGTTGCTGCAAAGATCATCACTTTTTTTCAAGTACTGATGTGAGAAATAACTTTTTAACATTTTAGGGAAATTTGTATCATCGGCTTTGTCTGATTGTTTTTCACTATTTGCGCAAAACCAAGTGACATTTCTTGACACATTGCTGCTCCTCTAGTAAATATATAAATATTGGATATTTTAAGACTCTTCTTTGGTTTATCACAGGGAATGATCCTCATTATTTTGCCTCTCTTGTTTTGATTCAGGGCGAGATGCCGAAAAGCTGGACTACATTACAAAGTACCTGAAGGCTGTGGGCATGTTCAGGGACTACACTGACGTCTCTCAGGATCCAGATTTCACTCAGGTCTGTGTCAAAGTCAGCTTTATTGTCAACTCTGCCATGTGTACAGGACATAGACAGCATAGAAGTACCGTTATCGTCATAACATATTAAGTTTTGTTCAACCAGTAAGCACACTGGAAAGATAGCTTATTATTTTGAGTTGTGTTTATTTGACACACTGACAAAGAAATTTATAAAACAGTGCTGGGATTCAAACTAAAAGTGTATGTGTGCACAAAAGTTATGGATGAGGTCTCTTTCTCTTTCAGGTGGTGGAGATGGATCTCAGTACAGTGGTCCCATGCTGCAGTGGTCCCAAAAGACCCCAAGACAGAATTGCTGTTTCTGACATGAAAACAGACTTTGAATCGTGTCTGGGAGCAAAGGTAGATATACCTGTACAGTATAATGTTTACGGTACATCAACACTAATCTGCCTATATATATATATAAGCTTTTCTCCATTTTGGCCTTACATTCAAACTTAAAGGGAATCTTACCTTTGTTGCATTTGAGAATTACAGCACATTCGAATCATCCCGCCTTCCTCCAATGCCCCATCCCCTCGTTCCCATCCGCGGTGTTTTTTCTTTTGTTTTTCCCCCTGGGAGCGGCTGTTTCAGTACGCCGTGGACCACTTTGGTCTGCCATCGTCAGTCGCTACGGTCGATACTCGCTACTGTCTGCCGTGGAATCAAAACAAACCCTATAGTTGAGGATGCGCCTTGATGACGCGGGCCCGAGTGCGCCACAAGAAGCAGACGGGCTTCCTGTCTGTTTCCATGCAGCAAACAGACAGGTCTGTCGGCCAATAAGGCCCTTCGGTCCGAAGAATTTTATTGGTTGAAGTTTTCACTAAATATTACGAGAGTGAAATAATTGTTTGCTTTAACTCCTGGTGGGTCTGTCTTGCATTTTAGAGTGTCATTACCTTATTAATACCAATTTAACCTTATCCACAAAAAGTGTAAAAATGCAACAAAGGTAAGAGTCCCTTTAAGTTAATTTTTCACACCTCTTCCTTGATGTCTGTGGCTGAAGTGCTGCTACTTTCAATACTTGAAAAGATTTCTCCTTTTTTTTGAATGTGTGTAGCAAGGTTTCAAGGGTTTCCAAGTGGCCCCTGAGCAGCACAACACTGCAGTGCCCTTCCAGTTCAATGGAAACGAGTACACGCTGAGCCACGGCTCAGTGGTTATTGCTGCCATCACCAGCTGCACCAACACCAGCAACCCATCTGTCATGCTGGGAGCCGGTGCGTAGACTTCTCTTCATGGAATTCATTATGTTTTGTTTTTTTAACCTGTTACTTTTCACTTGACAGAGTTAATGAGTATTAATACTGTTTTTGTTTTCAGGACTTCTTGCTAAAAAGGCAATAGAGTGTGGTCTGAGTGTTAAGCCGTACATTAAGACCAGCCTGTCACCCGGCAGTGGAGTGGTCACCTACTACCTGAAGGAGAGCGGTGTGATGGACTACCTCTCTCAGCTGGGGTAGGCTGCTCTCTCTCCCTCTGCTCCTTTTGTTGGATCCCAGATTATTCTTTTGTGTGTCATCCAAATAAATAATTGTGTTGTTTAAATGTGTAATGACACTGTATCTTTTGAATATTGCAATTAACGTAAGTGCACATTAGGGATTGTCAGTATGGATACAATTATCTCAACACTACTCTTATACAACTGTTAAATCCAAAATCTTTATTTGATTGAATGAGGTTCACTGGTTTATATTTGCTGCTAGGTGGATTCAAACCTTAATGAATTTCTATTATAGCCCCTACTAAATGTAAACAGACTAAGTTGAAACTTTCTTTTTTGAAAGATTTCAGGAACTGATGACTGCAGCTGCCATGGTTGAGACATTACTATTTTGTCGTCATAGTCAATTTAACTTGAAACACAAAAATAGTCCCAAAAAATAAAAAGTAGAACATTGACATTTTGTATCAGTGTATGTCAGGAAGAAAAAATTCCAGTAGAGGAATTAAAGTGGAATTTAGAAACAGAGTAAAGTCACTGTAGTAAACACTTGTGTAGGTGTAAACATGCATAGATCACCACACTGCAGACAGTTGAACATGAAACTCATTTGTTCCCTTGTCTTTCCTCACAGCTTTGAGGTTGTTGGCTATGGTTGCATGACGTGTATAGGCAACAGTGGGCCGCTCCCAGAGCCAGTAGTGGAAGCCATCACACAGGTACCTGTGGTTTACATCTCTACTGTTTCACCTCACTTCTGCAGTTTCTGTATCTCTTTCTAGTTTTCCTTACTGTTTCTCCTTAATTTTACTGGTGCTCCTAAAAGTGAGCTTACTGTCAATAAAGAGATAAACATTTGAACTCATGAATACATATAACATTTTATATATCCCTCTTATTACACATACATTTCTGTTTCAGGGAGATCTGGTTGCTGCAGGCATCCTGTCAGGAAACAGAAACTTTGAAGGGCGAGTCCACCCCAACACCAGAGCGAACTACCTGGCTTCTCCACCACTCGTCCTCGCTTATGCTATCGCAGGCACCGTGAGGATCGACTTTGATAAGGAGCCCATTGGTGAGTTTTTAGACACCCAAAACAACCCCCTCCTTTGTTCTCACTTGTAAACTTAAATTAATAGTGAATCATTTCAGGAGAGTATCCAGAGTACAGTGCGTGTCCGTAAGCAGCATTGCAACCATTTAAAAGCCAAAACACAGCCGGCCTCTGTGCTTTCCATTAGCCACTCGAAGAACCCTTCAGTAGCTGCTCATGGTTGGTTAGTTGTGGCTAACAACCTCCTCAGGCATACACGTCACTGTGCATGCTAGTTACACAGATTGGTTATGGCCCATCAGTGAATCATACACACTACAGGGACTCATCGGAATCCTGAGTGTATTTTTAGACAAAACAGGCTTTTGAAGGCCGATACAGCAGCTAAGAGCCAGTTCAGTGGTGGTGCACAGTTTGGGAGGGAGGCAGTCTGAGCTCCAGAGTTTGGTGCATTGTGAGAAAATCCAGTGAAACTTTGGGCCTGTTACAGATATTATCAATTTTAAGAGTCCCATGTAGAATCTAAAGGCTAAGTTGTTCTCACAAGCAGTGCTGTTAGATGTGTTCGGATTGTTTTAGTTTTAACAGTATTTCTTTTTATTTAAATATGAACTGCACAAACAACAGTGTTAGCCTGAATGGAAGACATGTCATGGATGCAGAGCAGTCTTTTAGCAGTGTAAATGCAAAACTGTCTTCAGCCACACCTGAAAGACGGCCTACTCAGCTGACGTCCTCTGAGCCGCTGCAGTTTCACTACGAATCAATCTGACTTTTTCTTTTCTAGTTGATTTGTTTGTAGCCACCACCCTAATATCAACAATGATCACCAAATAAGGATATATACTTTCATTAAATTGGCAAAATCTTTATTTACAGCTGCACGAGATTCATTTAGATTCTTTCATTTCATTTAGAACTTTAGCTTAGTAGGTAATGCAACTTGCATTGAAGGAAATACACTAGATAAATCAGCAGCTCCTCCACCAGGAGTGGACACATTGTCAGTATGAACAACAGACAACCAACACACAGCTGATCTGCAGCACAACCACAGCCACCAGTAAATTGCGATTGACAGGTTGGGGACCGCTACCCAATAATTACCTAGAATATGGCAGCTTGCCATAAAAGATATAGAGATCTCTAACTTAATGTTTGGTGTCGGTTTGGTGTTTCCATTAAGTTTTCCAGTTTTCAGCAGGCAAACGGTTCAACACCTTCGCACTGGCTGGACTTTTCACCCTCCCCCCTCATTTCTTCTGAGTACTCTTTGAATAGAAAAGCTCTGTTGTCAGACCTTCACTTCAGCTTATGAATGCACCACCATGAAGGATTCACAGATCATTCCATTTGATCGCACTATTTTAAACACTTTTTATAAACCGATTCTCCATGTGAGTATACAGAATCTGTAGGTGAGTGACAAGATGTTTGGGCAGGAAGCCCTCTGGTTTCAGTTTTTAGTTTGACCAATCACGTTTGAGAAGGCTTTGGTTGCCCGCAGTAAACAGTCTGTGTGGAGAGTAAAACCTAAAACACTCACTTTGTCTGTTTTGTGTGGAGAAACATTTGATAAAAGAAATTAGTTGGACTGTTAACAAGCAGAAGATGGGGTCCTGGTCCTGCTGTCTACACTGGAAGCGCTAAACAAAACTCATTTGAATTATAGCACCACTTTCATTTATTAATTGGATTGTGAATAAGCTCTTGAAATGGTCTTTTAAGATCTATTTTTACATCTGAATAGTCTGACTCTAATGTCATCACATAAGCCAGAGTGACAGAAATGACATTTGACTTGAACTTTTCAGGTGATAACCACTTCACGGCCAAACCAGTTACTGTGCTTGAAGCACCAGACTCTTTGAATGTTGTTCTCTTGTCGTCTGCAGGCACAAACTCTGAAGGGAAAGAGATCTTCCTGAGGGACATCTGGCCCACACGAGCGGAGATCCAGGCTGTGGAGAGAGTTTACGTCATTCCATCAATGTTTAAAGAAATCTATGAGAAGATTGAGGTAATGTTACCCTGAGTTTTTTTAAGGGACAGCATGCATGCAACTTGATAAAGACATTACTCACGTGACTTACTGATTGTGTTGTTACAGAAAGTGAATGAACGCTGGAATGCCCTGGTTGCTCCCTCCGACAAGCTGTATACCTGGGATCCCGAGTCAACTTACATCAAGCCGCCACCGTTCTTCGATGGTTTGGTAAATAATACAACTTCCATAAGTTATGAAACAAATTTTCAGTTCCCACCTCTGCTAAATTTGGGAAAGTTCATGGCTGCCAAATGTCTCATTAAATGTAATTTTTTGCCAGTAATTTAGCTGCTAATTTGTAATTAGACCTAGCAGCGCTAACCAAATGTAGAGAAACGGTTATATAGCAGCCATTTTTGTTGTTTTTGGTTCATGCTCATTGCACGAAACAACCATTTTCTCAACGTTTTTCAGTAACACACTCATAAATGCAAAACAGAGTTTGAAAATGCACTTTGCACTGGAATCAAGCTCCTTGTGCTCAATCCAATGCTAAATCGCTTGAAACAAACTTGTGTTGGTGTTTTTAATTGTGTGATCTTTACACACGTATATGTTCCAGTGAGCTGATTTACATTACAGAATATTTCTGAGGTGAAAACACATCTAATGTTAGTTTTCGAGCTCGATTTCATCCAGTTCATTTCACTTTACTGTCTCAAATAAATGAGTCCAAGATGTGATCATATTAATTAAGCTTCTTTTCATGTTCATCAGTCTGAGGAGTATCACCTCTGTTCATCTACTGTTTCCTGTCCACATAGCTGCCATTTGCAGTATTTAAACAGACAGTGGTATAATTATTGGTAATATCATCATCTTGATCTCTTTGTCCCAGCTATGTCTAATTATCATTTCTGTTATTCAGACCATGCAGCTGCCTTCTCCTGGATCCATAATTGATGCCTGCGTGCTGCTGAACCTGGGAGACTCAGTCACCACAGACCACATCTCTCCTGCAGGGAACATTGCCAGGAACAGCTCTGCAGCACGCTACCTGACCAGCAGGGGGTGAGAAACCTCACTGTTTCAGGCTGTGGCAGCAGTCTGTGCAGGTCACCTTGCTTTGCTCATGGGTCACATGTCAAACCAAGAGGCAACAACAATGAGACAAATCTGTATCTTAACCCTAGAACACTATCCTTGGGTGTTTCTTACCCGAACGAGTGTGGTGATGGGATTTTCATTGTGTTGCTGCTGTCTGAGTGGCTTGGGTCCTTGGGTAGCTTCATGCTGCTCACTGACGTCATAGAAGGTAGGCTAGTTTCCCTGCTCCCATCCCTGTTTTTTTCAATAGGCACGTGTTCGGGTAATTTTCAACCGACGTTAGTGTTAAAGGGTAAACATTTTTTTGAATATGATATAAGTTGTAAATGATGCAGGGAGACTGTGCCTTCACCGGACATGACCCAGGAACAGCTAGACCAAAGAACAAGTTCCCAGCTCTATTATTTATTTTTTTAGGAATTTGTTCTTTAACGACCCCCTAACTTTTTCACTAATTTTAGATCCTTTTCATAGGGTCCCCCCATGATACCTTTTTTTCTATTTATGAAATATTGTATGGCGAAAAAAAAGAAGAGTACTTAAAATTGCCATGTATTGTTGTACATTCATATATTTTGATAAGAAGTATTTTTTATCGGGTATATTATATCGGGTAAAATTCACCCGACATTAGTGATGGTGTAACTAATTTTACGTTAGTGTTCTAGGGTTAAGATCCATACACACTGATTTCATCAAGAAACACAGTGAAAACGTTGACTTATGATGCACTGCACAGGGAACATTGGAACAACTAATGTGTCGTTGAATGTAAACCTGTATCTGAACTGTGTGTTAACACCTTGGGCTCCACTCCGTTTGTGTTTTGACCAGTCTGACTCCTCGTGACTACAACTCGTACGGCTCCCGTCGAGGGAACGACGCGGTGATGGCCAGAGGGACGTTCGCAAACATCCGCCTCTTCAACAAGTTCCTCAACAAGCAGGCGCCTCAAACCATTCACCTGCCCACAGGAGAAACGGTCAGCATATAACACCTCAGTCTCTGAACTCACCAGAGAGTTGCTTTCCTCTCTGCTGTCGGGTCTCTTTTCAGAATAATGAGTTTGTAACCTATGGGATTTTGTAAAAGCCCCAATACACAGGGTGAGTTGAAGACAAACACAATGAAATATTCATCTCCTGGATCACATTGTTAGATTCAGTAATCAACAGTTAGGTCACTGCTCTGGAGAACAAAGATGGCCTGCGTTCAAATTCTGTCCATGTCAGAAATAAGTGTAAGGAAGCGTGTGGGCCATCTGGTCCCAAAAAGAGGGACTTAGATAAACTTAAAGGACCCATCGTATGCCCATTTTACCACAGTTGATATGGTTCCTTGGAGTATTGATGAAATGTCTGTAACATACTTTGGTCAAAATACAACAAGGATTATTTAAAACCGCACCCTTTTTACCCTGTCTCAAACAGCCCTCCTCAGATTGACCTGTTTTGAGTGCTCATAATATGGGCAAACATGGACAAACTTAAGAAAGACAGTGATCCTTTTACTTTGCAACAATCTGCATTACAAATGCAACTAGGATGAGATCAATTCAATAGATCCAGATTTTTAACTGGATTTGCACAAAATTGTTACCATTGTTAAGTAACTGTGAATGAGGAAGCACAGCTCCTGCGGTGGAACCAGGTGGCATGACTTGTCAGAAAATTACACATGATACATAATATTGCACCAAAAGCTGACCTGCAGGATCATAAGCATTACACAGTGTAGAGGGGCCTTAGATTGAAACTTGTGAGTGAACTCTGAGCAAAGACCTCAGTACCGCTTCAAATGTATACACTGAGTTTTATTTGTCTTCCTCTCTATGCAGCTGGATGTGTTTGATGCTGCAGAGAGGTACCAGCAGTCCAGTGTCCCCCTGCTCGTTCTGGCCGGGAAGGAGTACGGCTCCGGCAGCTCCAGAGACTGGGCAGCTAAAGGACCCTTTCTACTGGTGAGGATCACACGATCACAATGTGCAGCTGACACTGGACTCCCAAACCTGTTTTCAATGATTTGGATAAAAAAATAATGAGAAGAAAACAACTATGATCAAGACTGAACTGGTGGACAATGGTGTTGTTTCAGTCTCTTTTACATAGTTGATAATAGAATTTAATTGGTTTCTGAAGAAATTATCATTGCTGTTCACAAATGTAATCAGCCGTTTTCTCCCCCAATCTCCCTCTGCCCCCCCTTCATGGCTTGCTTGCCTTCCTATCAAATTAAAAGCCCCAAAAATATACTTAAATAATGATGGTTTCTGTCATTTAAGTTGGCCAACTTTATGTTTTACAGTGGCTGAGACCGGGATTTGACTGAAAAATAGACAATGAATCTTTTCTCTTTGTTCTTTTAGGGTATTAAGGCAGTTATAGCCGAGAGCTATGAACGGATCCACCGCAGCAACCTGGTGGGGATGGGAGTGATTCCCCTGGAGTATCTACCGGGAGTCACAGCTGACAGTCTGGGGCTCACCGGCAGAGAGCGCTACACCATCACCATGCCCAAGCAGCTCACTCCCAGGATGCTCGTCGACGTCCAGGTGAGTCGAGGACAGTTTGTCGGTAATCGGGGTCAGAATGAATGTTTCTGTGTCACGTGATGCTTCGTGTCTCTTTCCTCCCTCACAGCTCGACACAGGGAAAACATTCCAAGTGCGGATGAGATTTGACACCGACGTGGAGCTGGCGTATTTCCACCACGGAGGAATCCTCAACTACATGATCCGCAAGATGTCTGAGAACTAACCTGCAGAAATCTGTTGCAACTCTGAGCTCAAGTCCAACTTGGTAATAATCTAATACAAAAACATACCGTCCAGGAATAGTTCAATGAGTCAAAGTGTTCAGTGCAATGAGCCATTCACAGAGACACAATCTTCTCATTGTTGAGAACGCTGCTACGAGTCATGTCTGAATCACACAGGAGACCTGGAAGGAATTAACTGCATGTGAAATGTGAATTGTTAGAAGGGATATGCAAGGTAGGGTGATACTTGATTTAACAATGCCATGAGTCAAAAGTCGCCTCATGTCCTCCTGTATTTCACTGTCATAAGAACGAAATTCCAACTTGCACCTTCAGAAGCAGCAGTTCTTCTGCTTCCACGATTACTCCAGTTTATTACAGCTCGGCTCTTATTTTGTCTCCTGTAATAATTATAAGATCTGGAGCTGGCTTTCGGAATTTGTATGTCTATGGTACGAAGGTCAGGCTTCGGGGCCACCTCACCACAGACTTCTGTACTGTGGGCGTTGCAGTCACACCAAGGACGGCTAAATCTTTCCAAGTGGGTCCCTGTTTCGTTAGCTGCTCTCTATTCGAACATGCATGAGTGTAGGCAGGTGACGTGATACACATTCCAGCTGATGGTTTCACACCATTCCTCTGACCTAGAGGAAAGGGCGACAAAGACAATGATGATGATGATGATGATGATGATGATGATGATGATGATGATGATGATGATGATGATGATGATGATGATGATGATGATGATGATGATGATGATGATGATGATGATGATGATGATGATGATGATCTCAGGCTCTGTTTCCGATAAAGAACTAAAGTAGCAAATAAGTCAAATAAGAGCCAAGTTGTAATAGCAGAAAATATTATTTAACACACAGAGATTTAAATTTAATGCTTCCTCATAATAAGAATTTATCTTTATATAGATTTTAGTTTCTCAGGCTTACGGGGGTAATCAGGGTTGGGGATCTGAGGTTTGTGTTGCAGACCGAACTTTTAGGTGGTGATGGACCTGTAAAGTCACAGGGGGAGGATTCAGGCGCAGTGTGAGAGTGTGAGAGCACATTATTCTTCTGGTTACTCCTCCAGCTAAAGACACCCTGGCGGGGTGGTGTGTTACAGAAAAGGTTCTTATTTAATTGTTGTTTCAGCCCATGCGAGCTGTTTTCATTGGATCTTCCCCTGTGGTGGTCTGGTTTTTATTAAGTTCCTTCCTCTCGTTGTCTTTGATGTAGTAAGTGAAAACATGCCTGTTTGTTCTCCAGACATTCCAGTGCAAAGCTGCTTTTTGTCAACGTATAAACTGCCTTAATAACTTAATATGTCCGATCATGTTCTTTGATCACTTTCATTTTAATCGACTGACAAACCTTTATTTTGCTAACTGTTCCATGTGCTCTCCAATGTAAAAGCGTGGAAGCACAGGATAGTGATGAACTGAATAAAAAGACTTGTTTTGCAACCATATTCCTGTCATTGTTGTTGAACTTTATTTTTAAGTAATTTATTTTTAGAAGGGGTCAGAATAAGTAGTTATAGTGATCAGCTTGAAGCTCATGTCATCTGCAGTCCTTTAACTTCAAACTATAACACACTGATGAGGCTATATTGGAATGCTTTTCTTTCTTTTTTTAAATACACTGGAGAGTAAGAGCCTTCAAATAGTCCCTGAAAGCCCTGTGGTTCCATAAATAGTCGACTGACACTACACTGCTCTCATTGATCATGGATATCTGTCAAAACATTTCTAAATGTCGAGTTTCACTATCCACTGAACTATTTTCCAAAAGCTTGACTTGAGTAGGGGAAGCGAGAGCTCTCTGATCAGCTGATGTGTCTCAGATAAAACTTCCTACCAAGAGTGTGAGCAGTTTCCGTCCAAGTGATCATTATAGGCCACTGGAGGGCGCTGTGAGCAGGATTCATGACACAATACATTTAACAAATGAAAAAACTGATGAAATGCTGTCAACTTGGCCATTATTTTGATATTTCAGTCATACACAACTCCTAAAGAGTTTACATATGCATCCTGGTGTGCTTTTACCTTTCCCTGTCGGTTGTTACAGATAATAAAAGTCCATGTGACATATTACATCTCACCAGTTGTACATTGATGTCCCTGGAACTGCAGTGTTTTCTCCGACAATGTTCGAGAAGTGCATTATTAAATCTTGAACTACTGTTCCTCCGCTCTGCCACAAATTCTAGTGTCAAATTCATACTGTGAAGCCCCAGGCTAATATATTGAGGGTAAAATTATGATATAAATACTTTTTTTTTATTGTAAAATGCTTTTCTCAGCAGCTTAATAAAAGATTCCAGATCAAGGGAAATACCAGCAAAACAAATCCTCGGTGTTCCCATGAGTACGTCTCTGTTTTGCTTATTTGAATGGAAACAATGCAGATGTATCGGGTGTCACGTTGTACACTTTCCTGACATAGTATACAGCTCCGAATGGGATGAAACAGCCGGAGAGCAGAGTAAACACAGAAAGTGATGCTGGTTAATGGGGGCAGGATGAACTCTGCCTGGCTGCCACTGTGAAAACCGAGATGGAGGCCGTCTAATTCTGAACACACATTGTAGGATACGTTCTTCGTGTTTGTTCTTCATACTTATTGTAAAGGTTTCCTCTGTTTGCCGTCGACGTCGTTCATCAGCTTCTGCTCTATGAGAAGTGACCCATCTGTTTGAGAGCCCACTGAGTTAGCTCTACGTGCGGAGGATCGTCTCTTTGTGGTTCGAGTTTCACGGGACTCAGGACGTCAGAGTAAAAAGAGACAGAAGGAGTAGGGAGGTGGAGTTGGGACAGAAAAGGCCAGCTGCATGTGTCGCACGCACATGTGGCCGTGCCAACATCCAATAAAACTACAACACGATTCACATCAGACATGTTCTGGTTGAATGCAGGTGTATGCATGTACAAAAAGCTGAGGAAGCGCTTGACATGCAAATCAGCTCATTTGAATTGGGTAACAATTTTCTTTTTTTTTTTTTCTTTGAGGACACAATGTGCTTGAACAAGGAACAGTTTTCAAAATATATGCCACAATGTGTGAATTTTCTCAAAGCTCTGGATCCAACAATAAAAAAAAGAATGATTTAAATATGCACCTTCAGTGAATCATGAATTGTACACGGATGTTGGACATACAGTTGGCCCCTCTGTCTGAATTGTGGCCCCTTTTGGCCCCTGTTGTAAAACAAATCCTAGATCCATCACTGTGAGCGGTGCTGCTCATTACACAATAGAAAACAAAACATGTGGGTTATGTCAAATGGCTGACTTTACTTGAATTGCCTCAGGGTTACTGGCCTGATTAATGTCAGCAGGTTAGGTATTCAGAGTTAAATGCTAATACTAAGATAGCAGGCTGAGGCTACAATACTGACATTGTGTTATCACAGCAGATTGTAATGTTTAGTAATCATAGCAACATTTTAATACTAGGAAATCAATCCATGTTTTCACTTCTGTGCAGTATATTACGTTTTAATGGACAAAGATCATTTACATTTTGTACTTATATGAAAGGCTGAAGGCTATATTGGTCTATAGGTATAGCATCATTTATTAGAAATATATGGTGCATTTGCTGGTCAGGTGCATTTGTATTTGCGAAACAAAATGCATTAGGCTGTTAATGGTGTTTTGTGTTTGCAAACCACACTTGCTTTTCTGTAACCAATCCCAGTCAACCCGGGCAGGGCTACACCCAGGATGCTGTGACTGTGCCCCTGCTGGTCAGGGGCTTGCTCTGGTGCAACCAAAAAACTTCCACACAATGAAATGAATAACGAGCCACAAGGGTTACAGTTGTCTGCATAATTTATTCAATAGAACTCAAATCGTCCATATATTAGTGAGATTTACATTTATTAAGCTAATAGAGGAGGATTTTCTCTTTTTTTTCTGCATTAACAGACACAGTACGTTTACCTCCACCTCTAGTAATTCATAATTCCAGTGCAAGTAAATAAAGTATCAGTGTCGTTCTTCAGTCACACCTAAGTGCTTCCCTTGGAAAGATACAGCATTCTGTAAGTCTAACATTCACATACTGAACACTCTTCAACAACGTTAGTTCAAGTCTTGCAGCCACAGTCTGTTTCAATGATGGTTCTTTTCAGTGACAAAACAAAAGTATTGAGGTAGAAACATCGCTTTCACACTGGATGCGTCTTTATCTGGTGAACCTCTGAAATAATACAGTAATCCCTTAAAAGGAACATGTTGAGGACATAGAAGAATCTTTAAAGTGCATCATAACAGCATGATTATTACAACCGCTCAATACGGTCCCCGTGTTCTCATCCATGTATCGTACATACCACACAACTCAGCTTCCACTTCTCACCATTGTCTCTTGTGCAAGTGTACGTGTACGAAACACGAGTGGGTGTGCAGATATGAGCAGAACGAATAATCGTGACGTTACTGAAATTAGACACAGACAAACATGACTTATCGACAACAGTTAAAGTTAAAGTTTGATGTACAAGCAATTCCTTCCAATTGAAGCCCTACGAGAAAGAGTACATGATGACAGAATCGCCACGGACGTGATAGAGTTACGCAGAAAACCCTCAAAGAAAACAGACGGTCTCCTGATTTATCTTCATGTGAGCACTGACAGTCATTCTCCATTTACACAGTGTCCACATTAACGCTGAACAAAGGAGCAATTTTTTCTAGAGTCCTCGACTGAAATCCTGTCCCCTCTTCACAAACCTCAACAGGCTGGGTGGTATGTCAAATTGCAGTGCTCTCCAGAGTACGTGTCTGAAACGACTATGAGGTTCATGCAAGATAGTTTAAAGATAGTGAAATACAATGTCTGGGGCCCACAAAAGTCAGGAAATGCCCGGAATAAACCACTAAAGCAGAGTCCAGACAACGTTCATGTCTGAAGCTTAAATGTGACACAGCAGAAATGAAAATGCCAAAAAGTGGCAGTGAGCACAAACTACAGTAAATTAATCAGTGAATGCCTGCGTTACATACATAATACACCTTGTTTTTTTCTCATCAGGGAAATGACTGACCATTAGTCTACTAAGGGCAAACATGACACATTTGCCCTTCTTTCATAAAATTACAAATCTACCTAAAACACAAATATGGACTCAGACAATTAGAGCAGTCACAGAGAGTAAAAGAGAATATCTCAATAAATTGCATTAATAGCTAGCCAGCCAAATAATGGGCCTGCACAGTTTAGGTCAAGCAGCAGAATTGAAGAATCAAAGAGGAAGGAAAAAAAAAGAAGCAGATATCAGCACGGGTGTTTCAACAAGTGCTGGTATCTAACCTTGGTGCAAGCAGGGTGTGAGCCTGCAGCGCCGAGATCGTTGCTAATAATAAGGCGACACTTGCTTCATGCATTTAAAGGTTGGATAATACATGGTACGAGAGGCATTCAATTTGCATGGTCAAATTAAAGCCCACGGTTGTGCCTCTTGTGTATCACACAAGCATCAGTGAAATCCTAAATATGCGGCAATCACCGAATCATCCAGGAGGTCATTAAAACTACAGCACTTCTCTGTCCATGTGCATGTAAAAATAGTCCAACAGTCACAATAAAAAAACTGTTTTGGCTGGGGATAAAGTATTGAAATGAAAAGTAATGCTGATTTAAATTGATTGACATTTGTATTTATTGTTCAAATTTACGCAAGGCTTTACGTGCTATTCGCTTCGTTTAGATTAATTAGGGAAGTTAAATGACCCTCGTCATTTTTTCACAGGTTGCCTGGCACAGTATTTTTTATTTTATTTTTAAAACTGATGCTGATACACAAAAGGTACAAACTGCGAAGTGAACCATCAGCGAGTGCAAATCTCTATCCAGGAAGTTCCTGGTGACATTATACAACTACAATATTGCCATTATTACTACTATTACTATTATTAAGTATGGCTTATGCTCTGAGAGGCTGCTGTATGTCACATGACATGAAAAGTCTCCATCTCATCTACACAATGAAGGCATTCACCCTGGAACTGCTGCTTCAAACCATTTATCAATGATAGATTTCCCCTACATGTGCTCCAGTCAAGTCAATAGGCTTCTCCTACTGTTTAGAAAAGCAGCAGATTTATATCACATTTAATCTGAACAGCAAGTCCGACATGTCAGCACAGCATCCCCCTATGCTTGAGAAATGTTAATGAATCCCTTAAGGGCAGAAACTGAGCATGGCTTCTTAATTACAGGGCAGAACCCTGAAAAGTGCTTAACTCTACCACTGATATGAGCTCTCGGCTATTTCTGTTACGTCTGCAAGACCACCGCACTTCCTGCTGCAAGGGTCACAAGGGAAAAGGGGGGAGGAAATGAGACTGCGTGAGTAGATCAGAGGAAGGGAAGGCTCGGTTAACAATGCTCTGACAAAATGATGACCAATGTGAAACAATGGGTTCAGAGGATTTTCAAAAAAGATACCATTTTAGGTCAGAGGGAGGGGGAAGTGCAACAGGAGGAAGGACGTGACAGCAGACAACACTCACGGACAACTTCCGCAAATGCACATGCCGACTTTGACGCCACATTACCCAAATGTTATGTGGGACTTTCTCCTGGGTACCACCACCTTTCCTCTGTCCTCTAGTATACAGCCCTTAGAGGTAGTTATTATATCCATTGCTTAGGCATCCTGTTGGAACATGCTGGAACAGCTCAGGGGAAAGAGCTGGCAAGTTCCTTCAATATCCATTCAACCAGACAGCCTCCCTTGTGATGGGCTCAGAATATAATCCTCTCATCTCCCGTTGTCCCCAGTTTCCCCTCGTGAAAGCTTAAACAATTCTCAAGAGGGGGAAATTGTTTGACTTGTGCGTGTCTGTTAGTGGCATGGCTCTGTATTCATGTGCAAATATTCAATCTCATCCGACATGATTTAAAAGACGTCTGTGAGATCAGTGGCATTTCAGGCGTTTCTTGATCTGCTCCTTAGCTAGCTGGTCTCTCTCAGGTCCGTAGATGCTGTTGGCACACCAGGAGAACCACACGATGATGGAGATGATGGTGGTCTGCAGGAGGAGCATCACCCCGTAAGTGGTAGCTATGGTAGGTCCAGGTAGGCGGGAGAGGGTGGCAGGGGGCAGCAGCAGAGTGGGGCTGAGCAGGATGGCCCTCACCTCCGTCTTGATCATGTGAAGTTCGTCGATGATGGACAGAAACGTGCAGCAGTGGAACCACTGGTGGCTATGCCCCCAGATGTCAAAGCGACCCGGGGCCAGCCGCTCCGGAAACTTGCTAATGTTGAAGATGGCCGACACCAGCAGCCAAAGGCAGTGGCGATAGAATAAGCTGGGCATGGAAGTGGAAGCAGCGAACGAGGACGAGGTGGTGGAATAAGGCGATCTGGTGAGGAGGCGATAGAAGACCGGTGTAGAGGAGACGAGGAATGGGAGGAGGAAGACGAAGGTCCGGATGACATATCGATGCTTTCGCCACCGATGGCGAGTGTTGCAGCATGATAAGACACAAAAGATTGCTACAGCACATGCACACGGGATGTAGAGGGTGTCAAAGAATACACTGAAATCTGGGATTGCATAGGATGAAAAAAAGGATTCTGCAGGTTCATGGTTCAGGTCCATGTGGGAACTATTATGGCCTCCCGTCTCCACTATCCCTGCCCGGGGGTGGATGTAGTAGTAGTACGCCAACGATGAGCCAACTGTGTACGCACTGATTGTGCCGTAATCCACGAAGAAGCAGACTTCTCTGACCACCAGAGACATCGAGTTGAGCAGGTGGGCCATGCTGCTAGCAATCAGGAGACAGAACACTCCGATAAAGTAGTTCCACAGTGGATAGAAGAACGGAGCATCAGGAGGTGGTGCACCTTCCCAGCCAAAAACATCCACAAAATAGTACGAAAAAACAAAGACTGGCAGGAAGTGGGTCCAGAAGTTGCCCGTTTCATTAGTCGGCCTGAATGCTGAGAGTAAGCAATTCCTCAGGCTGTAGTTTGGGAAGCGGTAGCCCGTCAGGATGAAGTTCTCGATGACCCGAGGCGGCACCTCTGTGTGCCTCAGGAGAGGTAATGGCTGATCACAGTTCAGAATCATGATTGCGAACGTTTGTGTTGTTAACAGCCGTAAAATAAAAAAAGAGTCAATCAGCTTCTGAGTTTCTGGCAAAGTATTTCAGTGTTTATTGCTTGGCTCTCGAACTTTATTGCCGACCACAGTTCACAGCATGTTTGGAAGTCTATGATGAGGAATCTAACTTCCTCTCTGGCTCAAAAGCGACCCTGTCAGCCCTGCTCTTCTCGGGACCTTTGCCCCTGGCACCACTGCCAAGCTCGTCAGCTGTAGGCCAAAGGTTAAAGAGCCGAGTCGCTGTGTGTTCTCGCAGCAGAATTGAAGACGGGTGTCCAGAAGCCTCGGGCCACCTGCATAATTAATTTACCCTTTAGTTTCCTCTTTGACCCCAGAGTGTCACGGAAGATCAACAAAAAATCCACGCAAAAAGCTGATTGCGTCTGTCTCCCTATATATATGCGGACATGGCACCTATTTTGCCTTAGGACATGTCCCGCATGGATGATTCAGTCGGTTCGGTCTGATGCATATTCCCTTGTCCTGTGCATAGTTCTGCGGGCAGCAAACGCAGATGAAGGTCACTTCTTACTGTGGTGCAAAGGGCGAGCAGCACACCAGCAGCTCGGTCCTGGAGACGCGTCTCTTAAGCTCTGTGGTATGTAGGTCATGCTGGCATCGGGCTCCGGTCCCTCCAGTCGTCCCGTCTCCCTCAGGATGGATCCGGCTTCCACCTCATCCGACTCCCATTCCGTTGCAATGCATGGCGCTGCAGAGATCGAGTCAAGTCCACCGGGGTGGGTGGGAGGGGGGGCTGACGTCGGGAAACGTTGTGTGAGCCGGTCTCTTCACGCAGGGTCATTCATAAAATAAAAAAATAAAAAAAACTGCATTACGTAAGCTGGGTCTTCAACATGCGTGAGGCGAGCGCGCAGAAGAGCAGAGTCCAGGGAGCCGCATTTCACTGAGTACACGGACAGGTCCCAGCGTCAAGTTACACGTGCCTTAATACGCAGCTTCCGCTCCTGAGTTTCAAAATAAAACGCAGAGGACGTGCTATGACCCCCTTTTTTTAGAGGTCATTTGCAGATTTGTCTTTATTTTCCATGACAAAACTGTTGGAGAGCTAGCAAAATACATTTTGTAGTAGGTCAATCAATCAATGACATATTATTTGTAAGCCCATGTTCACAAATCCAAATTTGTCTCATAGAGCTTTAACAAGGTGCGACGTCCTCTGTCCTTAACCATCAATAAGAGTAAGGACATACTACCCAAAAAAAAACAATTAACAGGGGGAAGTAAGTATTTTCTGGCCTCCATTAACATCAGTGACTAAAACAGGACACTTTTATTTCACGAGAGCAGTGCCAGTTCAAAACCTGCCTGTTTGAAATGTTCTGTTCTCTTATCTTGTGTTAACAAAATTCAGAATTATTCCTTGTCAGTAGTGCCACATCAGTTTGACAAACTGTCATTTTGACCCGTGGTTTGACTCAGTAGACAACAATTGTTGTAGTTTAACCAAGGATGTAGAGGAAAATTCAACTGGATCTGCGGACTACAGAAAGCTGGTCACTTGTTTATTCACTCTTTGTTTATGCTGAACGTATCGCACCACACTCGGCATTGTAATTCCCATGACCACTAGTAACACACATGCCATGTGTGAAAACGATTAGATGAAGGGTTTACATACACAGAGACATTTGAGGAATTAGCGGGTAGATACATTCAGATAATCTCCCCACAGTGAATCCAATGCTGATCGATCAACAACAATAAATCAGACATGATGTGCCATGTCAAATTTAAATTTGCCGAATTGTCATTGTCATTACACAATATTGTCCAAGCAGATCATGTTTAGGTTTAAAATATTTGGAATGTAAGGGGGGACATTTTTTATTACAACATAATATATATTCCGCTGAAAAGCAAATGAAAAGGAAAAACAAATGTTGCCAACCAATATTTGAAAATGTAAGAATACAAATAAATATAATCAGATAGGATATGAGTTGCACTATTCATTGTAATAATGATATAGGAACTAATAACATTACAAGAAAAAGAAACAGGTTTTAAAGGCTCAGCTCTATTTCCCTTTTTATCAATCAATTTGTGACTGATGTCACAGCAGAGGTATTTAGTAGGCTAATATATTAATATACCATAAGTTCTCTTGATTTAACAATGTGCCTTTAGCTCTATATACATGGACCAATACAAATGTATCTCCATGTTAATTTTTGGAAATTAAAGAGGTAATTTAAGGAACTATAAACAAGGTCATGGAACTGAACAGATTCAGAAACACTACTATCGTTGTACACATGATCTGAAAAACAAAAGTAGGGTTTAATAATAAAGTTTGCAGCGATTTTTTGTTGTTTATTGTACAGTTGTAACAGCAGCCCAAAAAACGACTTAAACATTAAAGGGAAAACCAACGAAAAATGTATGACCTTCTTAAAATCAACCTCTCCTATTCAACTGTTGTGATCACATTAGATATCTAATCTTAAAATATGCACCCTTCTGCATAGTTAATGTCTTGTAGAATATGCTCACATGTAGCATTACGCTGTAGGAACTGCACTTTTGGGCAACACTGCTCATGAGTTTGATCCCTTTATTTTGAAGGCAAATGCCCTCAGTTTCCGGTCCGGTTGTGGCTCACTGCGTGCCTTGAGGCTCTTTAACAGTAAAACTGAAGTCTCAGATCTGAGCATCTGATCGATCTCGGTTTTAACCTCATCACGTCTCTGAGACTCAGGCGCGATACAGACACAAGCAGGGCAGATCAAAGTGAAGAAGGACAGGAGTGAACCCGAGCCGTGCCGCGCTAACGTCTCTCCCTGTTGTCCGCTTTAAACACAGCGTGTCCCTGTTGAGTAATCCTGTTAGAGCACCGGTGTGTGTGTGTGTGTGTGTGTGTGCGTGTGTGTGTGCGTGTGTGTGTGTGTGTGTATGTATGTAGATACTTTCCTTACCAGAAGGATGACGCTACATCAACCAATCATCAGGAATGTTCATCTTGTGCAGTATTTTACATTTTATTATTATTAGTATTACTAATACTTTTTTCCAGGTATTACCTGGCTCCTCAAAATGTCTGTGAACGTCCCTGCTCATTAGTTACCTCTGTTGAGTTTTATTATAACGTGCTTTAGCTCCATGTATTATGGGGCAGTGTTAATATTAGGAATGTATTGAGCAAGCTCTAGTTAAATATTCTGAGCTTTTAATGTACTGTAAAATATATGGCGGCTATTTTCTTACCCATCTTATAATTTTTATTGGTAATATAACCCATTTCTAATGAACAGGTTTTTCTTCTGAAGGGTCTTAAAGACTTTAAAAGTAAAAAATTCAACCATAGGAATTTTATGCCTTAAACAATTCTTAAGTATACTAAAATAATACATCCTAGGTCTTAATTATTTTTTTTTCTGTTTGCGGCATACATAGTTTGTAAATTCTGTGTTGTAGTTCTTTCTCAACAATACAAATAATAAAACCTTTGACCTTTGTTTTGTCCTTTGACTTGTGTCCTCTTCTTTAGTTTAGTCTAAGGTATGGTTTTGTTGATTTGGGTTTTATATATTGAGATAAAAACAGTAACTATTGGTCTCCTTAATATCTGTTGTACTCCGATTCAATATGGAGTCAAATTGACCCGACAGACAGAGAGAGAGACCCACAGCATGTCTTTTTTTATTAATTAATGATTGACAGTAATGATCTAATGGATGTGTAGCCACGCTGAAAGCTACTTGTTATGACATAGTGGACGTGAATGTAAATAGATTTACATTACAGACCCACAGAAAGACATTACTTGTTAATGCTGCACATTCTGCTCCTAACTGGGAAGATTTCAATGGAAGAAGTTTATGACCAAAAATGTATTAAATTTCCAAGTTACCTCCTGAAAAGACAAAGATTCATTCAAGAACTTGTCACAATTGGGTGCATGTTAACCTTTTTGACCTTTGGTTCCATTCTAAACTCTTTGATTCTCTAACATGTCTGTGAGAAGCTCTTTCTCTGAGGTGCAGGAGCTTTAATTTTCATCGGTAAACAGGACACAGACTTGTTAGAGCCACAGCAAATATGCAGCAAGTCAGTCACTTGACTGGTCATGTTTGCAGAGGAGAAATTTAAATATGTCCTCCAGCAATAAAAGACTCAAGCACCTCTCTCTTTTTTTTTAGAGGGACTACATGTAAGATTTTGCTGTTGCCATTCAGCCACAGTTAGAATTAACCGATTTTTTATTATTTAATTACTACATGAGAGGGATCCCTTTTCCAGGACAGACACACATGAAGCAGAGCACATCAACACAATTACAATATTTACAACATTGATGAGAAAATATAGTGTCTAATATAAATGGAGAGGTGTATCAATGTTTAAAGTATTTATACAAAAGAAAAAGTCTGACTGAGATGAAGGGAGCAGTGATGACAGTTGTAATGATAGAGGAATTACCAATAAAGCTATGCAAGTAGGTAAATTGTATATCTAAGCAATCTAGTTGTAATAATAATCATCCGAGATTGTCTGCCACCACAATTATTATTATCATATAATCACAATCCATCATCCTTTTACGATCCACAGTCAGGATCACAATCCAAGATCCTCCACCATGCACGGTCACACATGTGAGATCAACGCCATTGTTCATTAACAATACTAAATACCAGTAACTGAACCGGAGTAAGAAATATCTGGATACATTGAACCAGACGTTGCATGACATTGTGCTTTCATCGGCAAACTGAATGGTAGAACCAGTAGAATTTTCAGATGATTTGACCCCCTTTCTCTCAAAATTTATTTTGCCACATACTGAATATATTACATAAAATAAATGACTAATTGGTTGGCTTTGTTTCTTTAAATATTTGAATGAAACCAAGTCAACTATTGAATCCACATGTTATTCTAGATACATTCAGGGCAATTGTACTGCAACAATGTTCCCGTTGAAACCCAAAGGGAACGTAGAAACCTCAGATGGAGCCACATGTGACTGATCCCTCTCCAGGATGGACAGAAGTGCAATAGATGCCACGTGTAACGGAGAACATCAGAAAGATAAGGGTGTTTGCAGCATTGATTAATACTTTGAGCATAATGGAAGGTAAATAAATTGATGGATTATTATAGGTAATGGTAAAGTATCTGAGTAGAAATATTGTATATCAAGCAGTCTTGTTGTAATCATAGTCCATCATCAGCTGCCACCTCGATCGTGGTCCACCACCACTATCAGATGCCAACACGATACAGGATCCACCATTATTATCACGATTAGCCAGCGAGATATATCATGATATTCAAATAGACTTGCCCCTGGACCTTTAAACAAAGAGTAAACTGCTTGACAGCCTGAATGACATCAAATCTTGGATTGACCTAAACTTCCTCAAATTAATCGAAAATAAGACTGAGGTTAATGTGTTTGGACATCCTGAGCTGCTGGATGTGGGCACAATGGGCCCTCCAGCTCCTATAAATCACTATATAAGAGCTATATAATGAATATATCAATATTCACTCCTCTGTGGAGAGTCTTGGGGTTCATTTTGGAAGGGTTTTTAAATTCGACAAGCAAATTTCCTCCGTTATTCTGTGTAGTTTCTTTCAGCTGAGACTTATAGCCGAGGTAAGAGCCTATCTCCCACAGAATGATCTAGAGAGTGTGATCCATGCCTTCATAACCTCTCATCTGGACGACTGCAATTCCCCGTATTTGTGGCTGTCTTCTTGTTGTATCTTATACCAGAGAAGCACTTTGGTCAACTAAGTGGTTTTAAATATGCTATATGAATAAAATTGACATTGACAAGATGTGAAAACCAAGGAGGAGCCCTGATTCCTCTGTGAGCAGCAGGAACCTTCCCCCATTATAGTAGCTGGGGAGAGAGATATCAGAAAGAAGCAGCTATTTAAATATCAATTATATTGTTGCATCACACAACTCACCCAGTTCAGCTGCATGTTTCCTGAGGTAATGTCCTGTCAGTTGTCTAGATAAACTAATAACTTTTTATTTTCCAATTTTTTTGGAAGAACATAATGTGCTTGTGAAAAAAAAATTATAATTATATTTAATGGTGTGTGTTCAAGTTTATAGAGCTAAAGTAAGATTTAGGTGAAAGTATCTATTGGCTATATAAATATATTTCATGTATTTCATTTAAAATGTACAAATTGTGGTCTTAACCCTAGACTGAGCCCTTTATTTTTCAAAACTTTTAATGTACATAGCATATACTGTATATATAGGTACATAGGGAACGAATTTGGAAAGGGAGAGATATGTCAGGGGTACTCCGCTGTAGTATGCAACATCACCACTAGATGTCCTCATAATCTACACACTGAATCTTTGAATGTGCATTTTACTAAATCAGGAATTGGACATGGATGTTTGATATATCATTGGCCCCTCTGTGTAAATTGTGGCCCTTGATTTATGAAAATGCTTCACCAGCCTCTGGAGAACAACCCCCCGAGCTAGCTTGTCCTTAATATTGAACTCATTACTTTTCTCTTCTGGACAGTCTGACAGGTCTTGACCATGACCTGACAGACATATTCAGCCAGAAGTGACCAGACTGAAAGACTTGTTGGTCTAATGTTCAATGTGTATTTTTCCTTTGATGCAGCCAAACCTAGAAGGCGGTTTTCAGGTTGTTTGTCTGCCCCATCTTTATGAACACAAATTCTGTACGAAGCTTCAGTTGAACTCAGAGATGAACTGAAACGATGTTCGTGATTGAAGGTAAAATGTCAAGATCACGTGACCTCATGTACTTGTGAATGTGATATATCACAAACACCTTCAGGTAATTTTGTTACATCAGAATCAGAATTATTTTATTTGCCAAGTATATTTGCACATACAGGAAATTGCCCTGGTGTGGTTGTTGCACTGTACATAAAACATAAAACAATTGGACATAAAACAACAATATATAGAGTAAGAAACAATAATTTATGGGCACGTGCGGTGCTAAGGTGCAGTGATTGGTTTCGGACATCCTACACAAATATTCACTTCAAGGATGATTTGATTACAACTGAAAGTAGTTCAAGGTCATCGACTTCACAAAAAGGGTATTTTGCCTCATTAATGTCACGTTTGTTGTATAACTGGACACAAATGCTGCCAAAGAAACAGAACAAAACAAGAAGTGATGGGGAAAATACTAAATCAACAAATTAAATTGATTACACTCAAAAGGCTGGTAAGAGAACTCAGGTGATCCAAGAGCTGAAACTCCAAACAGAGACACAGGAGCTGGACTGAACAGAACCAAAGTGAAGAGACGACCTGACACAGACAGAATAACTGAACCCAGGTGAAACACATGAGGTCAGGTGCACACAATCAAAAGACTGAAGTGACCAACAATGACACATAGGGGGAATAGAGAGTGAATGTCACAATAAAACAGGAAATGGCAAAACATGGACATAACTACACTGAGGCGAGGGACACACAAGGAAGGGGAAGATTAAAATACAGAGGACAAATCCAAAGTCCAAACAAAAGATCATAACTGAAATGAAAAGTCCAAAAAGTGACTGCTATATAGAGCATTATATAGTGAGCTCATCGGAAAAGAATAAAAAAGCTTTCACACACTATTTTTCCGGCATCAAAAGATGTAAAACAACGAGGTTGAGAATCCCAAAGTAAGTTCCTGCGACCCACGCTCCTCCTGTCTCTTCACCACGAGTGCAATGCATGATGGGATATATTGTTTGGTTAGTGACAATTGGTTGTACACTACTTTTCACATTGTGGGAAATTATGAGTCCATTACATATAGTATAGTATACATATAGTATAAAAAAATCTGTAAACATTTGGATACCACAAAAAAATTACGAACTCAGCATATAGTGCACTATACAGTGATTAGTGAGGGATTTGAAACACAGCCATAGACTCACAGATGAACTTATTAGATTTCTGTTGGTGGTGGTTAACTTATAAAACATGTTTTGGCCTCTTGAACATGATGTTTCAAGTCTGTGGTTCGATCATTTCCTCATATTTTGAGCAGTTGTCACTTGAAGATATTGAAGATGAACAGATTAGATTTCAGTGGTCAAAGGTCAGGGTGACCTCATATGAGTCCAGAAAAAAATAATGTATGCAGAAATAAACTGCACAGGTTGAAGGTGGCAAACAACCACAGGGTGGAAGTTTATATCTGAGTTGCTTGTTTTTGTGAATTGTCAGACAGGCGTGATCAAAGTGTCTTGTGGGCAACATGCAGCCTGGAGACCAGAGGTTCCTCATTGTGCTGTGAATAAAAGATCCAAGTACTTCTTTACTAAACTAGTACCACTGTAAACCTGTGTTTTCTTTCTCTCCTCGTTCTTGAAGTGAAGCTGCAGGACTCCTCTGGACCTGAATGATCCTGCTGTGAAATCAGCAAGTTTTCAAAATCCACCCTGAAACACATTCATAGACCCAGGACAGATATAATACAGAGATTGATGACATCAAATAACCCTGAGGGAGATGAGTGAATACAAAGAACTCCTGCCAGAGAGGATTTACAATGCAAAGCAGCCACAACACGAGAGATAACAAGAAGAGTTATCATGTTGACTCTTCTGAATTATTTTAATATTTCTTCCAGGCAGAAACACACAACATGCTTGGGCTGAGTTGGTGCTCGGGCCAAGAAGAACTGGACATGTGGTGCAAATTGTGTCTCTATGAACACATCCATGTTGCAGAGATGAACACTGGATACCTGAATGCAGGCTTGAATATCCAATGGGGTTACAGCCTGATATGCAATTGGGTAATGAGTAAATTTAATTTAATTTGTTTAGCACCAAATCATAAAATAGATTTTCTCAAGGCACTTTACATAGTAAAGTTGAGACCTTGTAAAATTAGAGAGAGAGAGAGAGAGACCAGGAACTATTGTCAGTCTGGTTGTTATAATTAAAAAAATTCATGCTATAGATGATAGCAGTATAATAATAATAATACTTATCATCATTTATTTATTCTTCTCTTTTCATCCTTCTTTTGACGTTGTTTGCATCTTTGCCTTTTTGCATAAAGAGTTCAACAGAACACTGACTATTTACAGTAGAAGAGGAAGAGCTGCTGTTACATTTCCCTAAATCTACACTAGAACTAGTTAAGTTAGGTGTTAGTGGTGAACACTGGCACAGACAGTCCACAGAGCAGCATCAGGATGGAAGGGATCTTCATCGGTGTCTTGTGTTTCTCAGGTCAGTGAATTTAACTGTTTGTATGATGTCTAAAAGGAAATCTGAATATAGAAATTAATTTGAGTCCTCATACATAACAAAAATAACTGGTTTCATCCTCAGGGTGCCTCACCTTCTCCACATGCCTCCTCCATCAGTACCACTTTGTGCCTGATGCAAAGACTTGGACTGAAGCTCAGCGCTACTGCAGAGAGAAGTACACAGACCTGGCCACTGTTGAAAACACTGAAGAAATGAAGAAACTTAAAGACACAGTTTCTGCCGCTGGTCACAGCTCTGAGGTTTGGATTGGCCTGTACAGTCATATTGACTGGAAGTGGTCGGATGGGTTCAACCAGAGTGGAGCTGAATATAGAGACTGGAAGGGAATTGACCCAAACTATATAGCAGCCAATGAGCTCTGTGTGGTCAAGACAGAGTCTGGAACATGGTATGATATTGACTGCCTTATAAAGAGACAATCTGTCTGCTACAGAGGTAATGCTGTGCTTTATATTGATCTTTAATATACAACATAATGTATAAGATATGATTTTGAAAAATATTGTGTGATCTCAACAAACCCTCTTTTGTTCTCAAACTTAACTGCAGGAACATTAGAGGATTCTGACTTTGTACTAGTGAATACAACAAAGACTTGGTCTGAGGCTCAGAGGCACTGCAGAGAACACTACACAGATCTGGCCACTGTGACGAACGACGCTGACAACACCAAGATACAGACCTTGATACCCTATGCCTATGGCAATTGGGCATGGATCGGTTTGTACAGAGATCCTCAGATTTACTGGTCCGACGGGAGTAACTTCTCATTCAGCTCCTGGTATCAGGGTTACATCCCACTTGGCTCGATGAAAGTCGTATGTGGTGTTGCAGATTTGAAGAAGGAAGGAAAATGGAGTTTATTTTCCTGTGAAGAAAGAAAACCATTTGTCTGCTACAGCATCACAAGTGAGAATCTTTTTTGTATTTTAGTGTTGCTTATTATTTATTTCTGAGTTTTCTGACAGGCCTGATCAAACTGTCTTGTAGGCAACATGCAGCCCAGAGACCAGAGGTTCCTCACTTTGTGTTTTAAACCAAAGATCTGAGTAGTTCTATCTCCACAGGAATAACTGTAGGTTTCACAAAACTATACACCACATCAAATGTTCGTTTTGTTTCTCTTCTTGTTCTTTGCCTAAGCAGCAGTGAAGGCGTTGGTGAAGATGAAGGTGGAGCTACAGGACTCCTCTGTGAACCTGAATGACCCTGCTGTGAAAGAAAAGATTCTGAAACAGGTAAGTCTCCAAAATCCACCCTGAAACATGAACTCATTCATAGACCCTGGACAGATGCATTACAGAGTTTGACATCATCAAATAACCATGAAGGAGACGAGTGAATGTAAAGAAACTCCAGTCACAGATGTTGTACAATGCAAAGCAGCCACAACAATGGAAGGAAGAGTTGTAATCATGTTGACTCCTTTAATCATTTATGACAGATTATTCTTCCAGGTATTTCTCATGTAGATCTGCAGTTTTCTTTTTGAGACCAGGAAACATAAATCCTGATTTTGGCATGTTTGCTGTGTGACGATCACAAAAATACAAACTTCCAGCAGACAAATATCTTGGTAGCTGAGCAGTTACAGCTCCTGACACAAAAGAGCAGTGTTCATGTAAATATCATCTTTCAAATAAAGACCAAAAAAGATCTGTGTGGGAACTGTCTATGTAAAGTTCCTTGAGATGATGTATATTATGATATATACGCTGTATAAATAGAATTGAACTCAAACACTAAAAACAAAGACCACTTTGTCTGGGAGAGCAAAGGAATCTGTTAAAAGTATTTCAAATTGTCTCCATTTCTGTTTATCAGTTCCAGGACAGATTGAAGGAGAATGGACTGAGTGGCGTCACCTTGAAGTGGAAAGAACAGGCTGATGGGAACGTTTTCCACAAGGAGGAGAAAGGTTCCAACAAGAAAAAGAAGACTGAACTTTAACATTTGAATTCAACTTTTTTCCATGGGCTAATGTTTCATGTCTGCACGTATACACACCTCTATCAGTGTACGCAGCTAAACTATACCAATGAATTCTGTTGTAGAAAAACTAGCCTTTTCGTGCTTATATGCTTAAACTGTGGGTCTGTGTATAAAGAGCATCAGGAACTGTTTGCAGCCCGGGAAGAATGTCTAATTAACACCAGAAACAGGGAGAGTCTCAATCGGAAGGAACATGTAATTAGTTATTAGGCAGGTTAATAATGTTACAGCTGATTATGTCTTATACTAAGGGAATGACAAAGACCCACAGCACAGGTCAAGCCCATGCAAAACAGATTTCTTGCTGCAACTGTACGCTTTCACCAGACAGCACCATATATCCAGCATAAAGAAATGTAATCACTGTAGGGGGAGACAAAGTCAACTTGGGAATGTATGAAAAGAATAAACTCTACTGCATTGAACTCTGACCATCTCCAGTGAATTCTTTTGACCAACTATTGAGACTCCAGTAATGGCAAAGTATAGGTGTTGGAAAAGAAGTCTAAACTTAGCATCTGGTCCAGTATTAGACTTTTTATCTCCAACAATGCATCCTGTAGAAGAGTCTGACCCTCATCATTAAAACTGTTATTTACACTTCACAAACAAATCCTTTGTTTTATTTCTCACAGGTTTGTAAAGGGGAAAAAAATAACGACCGGTTTTAAATGATTTCTGAATAATGTCTAAAGAATTAGACTCACATTTAATCCCAGAAATCCAACCAGGCCGGTAAAATTAGACCACGCCTCCTGCAGCGGACAGACAGAGCAGAGAATGGGCTGCACCTTACCTTTAATACTTTAAGTAGATTTACTTTCTGTCTATTGTATATTGTTTAACACAATGCTAGTCCACAATGTCATATATCTCTGTTAAATGCAGTCATGGACGAGGTTTATTTCACGACTGAGTCTTGGTGGTGGCCTCTTCCAAATCCATTTTACATGAATCTTCCCCCACAAGTGCTAATGCTACAGGAGGCGTGGTCTAATCTTACCGGCCTGTTCCAATTGGATCAATGGACTAGTTCCATTATTGAAATATTTAAAAAACATGACGTGGTGTAGACAGTCAGATATTTGTTGATATATGAAGTGGCAGGCACGTGCACAGACAGACCCCTAGTGGTGCTCAAGCACCAGCCCTTTTGCCCTGGATGAGAAAAGTGCCCCTTCTGCTGGAGCCAAATATTTTCTTCATTCATCAATAATTAAGGATAAAAATTACTCTCTCATCAATTCTCCCCAAATGTGCTTTGATGTCTGACGGGGCATTTATTTGAGTTCTTGTGAGAATTTGCCCCGACATGCTCCGCGGCGCTCACAAGCCGACGCTGGCCCCTCCCTCCTCCTCCTCCTCATGCAGCGCTGACCACAGATATGAACACTAGATATCTCGGCCGCGTTGCCGGCCAACGGAGACGAACGTCACCACATGGCGGCCATCTTGTTGCGGGAGGCTCTCTCACCCATAACATTGTGTTGGTAGTGGTAAATAACCATAACTTGCTCAATTTTCAACCGATTTTGAAACGGTCTGGTTTGTTATAAACGTCAGCGATGTAGATATGACACTGTGTACTTATGAATAATTATGTTATTTTCTAAAAAAAAAATAATAATTTATGCAGTGTCATAACTACATCTCTGACGTTTATAACAAACCAGACCGTTTCAAAATCGGTTGAAAATTGAGCAAGTTATGGTTATTTACAACTACCAACACAATGTTATGGGTGAGAGAGCCTCCCGCAACAAGATGGCCGCCATGTGGTGACGTCCGGCCCCGTCGAGCGAGATATCTAGTCTTTATATATATCTATGGCGCTGACGGCCAAATGGCAGCAGCCACTTCTCCTCTGATGGCAGCGTCAGACAAATAGGTAATGACGCTGTGTGTGCAATCCCCCGACGGTGTTTGGCGATAAATTAACCACAACATTAGCGCCGCTGAAAACATTACGTCGCAACTGGTCCGACGGTTCCTAAAAAATAACATAAAACTCACGAAATCCGTGATTTCAAAGCCTTGTCCAGCTGTTGTAACTAACTGGGGTTAAACCAAAGATTCTGAGACCTTTAGAGGAATAGTTCTCTTTCCAAGAATG
Source organism: Limanda limanda (assembly GCF_963576545.1). Classification (NCBI taxonomy): domain Eukaryota; kingdom Metazoa; phylum Chordata; class Actinopteri; order Pleuronectiformes; family Pleuronectidae; genus Limanda; species Limanda limanda. The sequence continues at coordinate 16,077,100 of NC_083657.1, forward strand.
AGTTGAATAGATTTATGGCTCCACATGGTGAGGAACTACCTGTCAGAAGCCCGACTATTTCTCATAAGACGAAGACGCTATTTATACAACTTTGCATTAATAATAAGCACTTCTGATTTGGCTGTAGAAGGTTTATCTGTATGAATTTGTGTTTACTGATCAGATCATTTGAAGAACATTGCATTAACAATACAGAGGCAAGCAGCAGTTTGCAAAAGAGGTATTTTCCACCATGACTATGATCCATCAAAGCACTTTGTAAAGAAAAACTGTGAAAACAATGAACCACCCAAGTCTGTTCTGTGACTTGAATCCAACAGGAAACCTCTAACAATTTTAGAGCTGAAGAAGCAGAATAGGAAAGAAAAGACATATGTAGCGCCCTTTAAGTCTGTTAAGTCAGTCTTTTATCTGTCATCAACTGACTTCGAGCAAGTCAGACGTCTCCTATGGACAAGTGCAGTGTTGGTCACACCGTATACAAAGGCTCATGGGACTGTTAAGTTCTCTGGTCAAATTAAAGGTGATCACCGGTTTTGCCAAACCTAATGTCAATAAGGTTTGGCAATACCTGAGCAAGACCAGAGCAGAGGGATGTGGTGACACAAGGTGACACCAGGGAATTAACTTTACCCTCTGTATGAAATGTGTTGTGCAAGTAGGCTGCATTGCCTTGAATGCAATTCACGCACAAGTGTCTGACCACACACACACACACACACACACACACACACACACACACACACACACACACACACACACACACACACACACACACACACACACACACACACACACACCTCGTCAGTACTAAAACAGAATGAAGGAGACTAACGTTTCTTATAGCAGACAACCATGCAACACTGACACACAGCCTGAAAGAATGTTTTCTCTATGTCAGCTCACAAATAAAAGACTGTCAATCAAGTCATTTTAGTTTTTTCCATGTCACTGAACTTTTATGGAGGGAGCAGTGTGTATGGCCTATACTTCAGTCAGCCACCAGGGGGCAGTCAAGACTCTAGACTCTTTTCATTCTGTTGTCGTGAGAAGATCTGTAAACCGGTTACTTTGGCTTGAGTTTAAAAACCACACATTTATAACTGAAACCCTGAATTATAAACTGAGGGAGTCGAGTTTAAAAGGAGGTGGAAGTTATCAGGTGCAAAGAAAAATGCTTTAAAGTTGCATTATGGGAAATGTAGGTCACATGAAGTTCTCCCTTGGCCTCTGCTTCCATGGTCATTTTGTAAATAATTGTCTCCGACATCAACAGTCAAACCCATGGAACTATAAGTTTAAAATGAAATGGAAGTTAAACAACCTCACACACAATCTGTTTATAGAGATTAGGAAACATACAGCTCTCACACGAAGCCCTCAACTTAATGGAAGTACAACACCCAGTTCCTGGGATAGTTTTACTGATTATCACTAACACATAGAATCTTGTTTTTATATGCAGTATATCAACAGAAAGACTTTTTACATGTTTTTGGGAGTATTAATGTGTACTCATGATCTAGATATGTTGGTTGCTTCTTCCACACGTCCTTATGAATGTACTCTCCTGAAAGCACAGTTTATATGTAGAACAGTTAACCCCTCCCTCTATTACCTTTCCTGAAGCCTCGTGGGGAAGGAGCGTCTCTTACAGATGTTACAGTAGCACGTTGGAGGCCCAGCACAATTTTCTATTGTGTTGTTCAGCATTGTACTTAAAAAGTTTTTCGTTTATGCCTCCACCACTGAGGTGGCAGAGAGGGACATTGCACTCACAATCATGGGGACATACACTGTCTCAAGAGATGGAGATGTGGAGCCAGAGGACGTGGGAATCGTGATTGAAGGCATCAAAGTCATGGACAACTTAGGAAGGGATAATGGGGTTCATCATGCTGTTTGGGCTCATTAATGCCCTTGATCCAAGCTTTCCAGACAACCTCAAGGACACTTTTGAGTTTATTCACAAATGAATTTGAATTGGCACAAGCTCAATGCAAAGATGCAGCAGCTGAAAATAAAGTCTTTTGCATGAGTGGGAAACACAGCCGACAAAGTTCTGTGACCTCAGTGATGTTTTTCCCACGGTCTGACATTTTTAATGACCGGATTTCCATGAGCTGGGAGAAGTATGTTCCACATATGGAAATTCTGTCCACGTAACTTCCCCTTTCCATCTATGTGACTTTGACTCTGCTCTACACCACTTGTGTACTGCTGCCTTGTCACCTTCATGACTCTCAACTCAGGCCAAATGGACATAAACACGATTTTACTCTAGTTTTCATTGGTTGTGAATTACCTCTTAATGCTGCAAGTCACTGTGTTACAGATTAGAAAATCATTAAAATTACTGCTTTAATGAGTTTTAATGAGTTAAAACTGGATTATGTTGGTCTTTAAATTAGACCAACAAGTTTATTATCCTGTTGTTTTTGGGCCTGGGGGATTGCTAGGCATTTATTTTTCACCAGCTACAGAGCTGGGCATGAGAGTCAAACTGGTGAATGACTATTTCTGAAAAATTTTGATCAATATTGCTAGATGCATGGACCCAAGGGGAGACATTTCTTTGTAAATTGGCTTCTTTATGGCTGTATGGATGTCATGTTGAATATTAGGAGAACACTGTAGTTTTCTTGGCCTTTTAATGCTGCAAGTCACTCTGCTACAGAGCTGTTAAGAAGACCATTTATTTCCAATGCACTTCAAAGTGTTTAGCATAAAATGTATTCAAGTAAAAGTTAATATATTATAAAACTGTATCTATTTGTATTGATGTTGAATTCAGGATTACTGTCAGGATTGTGTTGCTTTCATTTCCTGATCAGTTTGTTAATTGATATTTGTTGTATGTAAAACAAACAAAAAAGTTTTCAATGTTGGTTTTTAATATGCCACTTTCTGAGCGGTTAAAAAAAACGGAGGACCAGATGAATTGTATATTGCATTATTAATTTCCACATATATAATTTTGTGTTGGACTAACTAAAATCAATTTCACATCAGCAATGTAGATATTTAATTTTTGCTGCCTTTAAAAATGATAAGTTGGTGTTATGTAAATCAACCTAACTAATCACCTAGTTAAAGTAATAATGTTATTTTAGCTTTATGTGAGAGAAATTTGTTGGACTAATAAGAAGAAATTTGATTTCATGTGTTTTAGAAAATTTAGTTTGAGCTAGATATATTTATTGGATGGAAAACCTGCCAAAAATTGAATTGGTTCACCCGATGAGTTATACAGGAAGTACCTTTTTCAATTAAAAATCATTTCAAAATTTCAGGGTATTTAATGAATTTGACCTTTCACTTTTTCAGAAAGTGTAACTGAGCAGTGGATTGGCTGGTGTACTGCAGGAGTCTGTCTCAGTCTCAGGATGGTTGGGGTCAGGGGGGAGTTCAGAGGAACATGTTGTTCTCCTCCATTCCGGTTCAGCACAGCTCTAACACAGCCTCAGAGGTTGAGACAAGAGAAGATCTAAAAATGACAAACTGAGACACAGACAAAGGGAATAAACAGTCTTGTGGATTTTACCACCAACAAATCTCTGTTTCCTTTCTTGCTTACTGTGGATGTCTTGCAAACATAACACAGGTTTAAAACCAGGGCCGAACAGAGACCTTTAGAGGAGCAGGTGCTCAAAGTTCAAATGGGGAACATGGAAGAAGGCTCATGTGCCGACATAACTTAAAGCTACAATTTGCTGTGAGTGGGACTTCCTCTCTTTACGAGGCATGTTCGCACTGCAGAAAGAAATATCATGAGGGAATATGATACACTCATAACACACACACACACACAGTGACATTTGTTTTTACTTTCCATAGCATTCTGACGTCAAGTACATTATTTATTCGACTGAAACGTTCTCTCCAGTGAGATATTGTGTTTATTGTGATTGTGCTGTTGTAAATATTGCTGCTGCTGCTGTTGAAATAATATTTGGTCGTATTACAAATCTAATCCTGTTCTGAACTCATTAGTATTGATAACTGGGAGGATGTGAAAATCACAGTTCACTATAAGACTTATAATCTACAAACACACACACACACACACACACACACACACACACACACACACACACACACACACGCACACACACACACACACACACACACACACACACACACACACACACACACACACCTCAAACCTGTGAAAAACCCTGTAACTTTCTTTAAATCTGTGGACAGAAGTTCAAAAGAAAGACGTAGAGAAACAAAATTGGCCATCATTGCCTTTTCCTCAGGCAGCAGCACAGTGGAGGGCAGATGTCGCCTAACGTTACTTGGACAGGCTGCGCAGTGAACACAGCGATATAAACTACAACCATCCATGTTCATTGTTCACTGCGTTCATGTACAAATACCCCAAATAACTTGCACTCTGCTGCAGCAAACCCGCATTTACCAGCAGGAGAAAGTTCTAAGTTCCTTGCTTTCATCTGATCTACATATTGGATGGAATTAGAGGTGATCACAACATTAATAAATAAACATTTCAAACATCCCTGTCACAGAGGTATCATTGGATCCACGGTGTGAGCAAGACAAACAGACATTCATTCACTCACCAGCTGCACAGGGGTGGAGGCAGAGACCAGTCTGGGTCAGATACGATCAGAACTATCTGCATAGATGCCTCCAGAGGTAAATGAGAACAATGTTGTTGTTTGCATCTTTGCCTTTTTGCATGAAGAGTTCCACAGAACACTGAGTATTGTCAGTAGAAGAGGAAGAGCTGGTGTTACATTTCCCTAAAGCTGCATTAGAACTATAAGTTAGGTGTTAGTGGTGAACACTGGCACAGACAGTCCACAGAGCAGCATCAGGATGGAAGGGATCTTCATTGGTGTCTTGTGTCTCTCAGGTCAGTGAATTTCTCTGTTTGTATGATGTATAACAGGAAATCTGAATATAGAGATTAAATTGAGTCCTCATACATAACAAAAATAATAACTGGTTTCGATCCTCAGGGTGCCTCACCTTCTCCACATGCCTCCTCCATCAGTACCACTTTGAGTCTGATGAAAAGACTTGGACTGAAGCTCAGAGCTACTGCAGAGAGAAGTACACAGACCTGGCCTCTATTGAAAACACTGGAGAAATTAAGAAACTTAAAGACACAGTTTCCGCCGCTGGTAACAGCTCTGAGGTTTGGATTGGCCTGTACAGTCAGATTGAATGGAAGTGGTCAGATGGGTTCAACCAGAGTGGAGCTGAATATAGGAGGTGGCATGGGAGTGACCCAAACAATGCGGATGCCAATCAGTTATGTGTGGTCCAGACAAAGTATGCAACATGGTATGATATTGAATGCCATAGCAAGATTCCATTTGTCTGCAACAATGGTAATGATGTGCTTTATATTGATCTTTACTTTACAACATAATGTCTAAGATATGATTTTGAAAACCATTGTGTGATCTCAACAATCCCTCTTTTGTTCTCAAACTTAACTGCAGGAACATTAGAGGATTCTGACTTTGTGCTAGTGACGACAGCAAAGAATTGGACTGAGGCTCAGAGGCACTGCAGAGAACACTACACAGATCTGGCCACTGTGACGAACAACGCTGACTTCAGCCAGATACATAACTTGATAAAACCTCTCCTATTTGCATCGATTGGTTTGTACAGAGATCCTCAGATTTACTGGTCCGACGGGAGTAACTACTCATTCAGCTCCTGGTATCAGGATGTACACCCACTTGGCTCCATGAAAGTCGTATGTGGTGTTGCAGATTTGGAGAAGGGAGGAAAATGGAGGTTATTTTCCTGTGAAGAAAGAAAAACATTTGTCTGCTACAGCATCCCAAGTGAGAATATTTTTTGTATTTTAGTGCTCCTTGTTTTTTTATTTGTGAGTTTTCCTACAGGCCTGATCAAACTGTCTTGTGGGCAACATGCAGCCCAGAGACCAGAGGTTCCTCACTCTGTGTTTTAAACCAAAGATCTGAGTATTTCTATCTCCACAGGAATAAATGTAGGTTTCACAAAACATTACACCACATCAAACGTGTGTTTTGTTTCTCTCCTCGTTCTTTGTCTAAGCAGAAGTGAAGACGTTGGTGAAGGTGAAGGTGGAGCTACAGGACTCCTCTGTGGACCTGAATGACCCTGCTGTGAAAGAAAAGATTCTGAAACAGGCAAGTCTCCAAAATCCACAGTGAAACATTTACTCATTCATAGACCCTGGACAGATGTATTACAGAGTTTGACATCATCATTAACCATGAAGGAGACGAGTGAATGTAAATAAAACTTCTGTCACAGATGTTTTACAAGGCAAAGCAGGAACAACAATGGAAAGAAGAGTTATAATCATTTTAACTCCTACGCTTATTTTTGACAAATTATTCTTCCAGGTTTGCTAATGTAGATCTGCAGTTTTCTTTTTGAGACCACATACATACATAAAACATTCCATCAGAAAAATATCTTGGTGGCTTAGCAGTTACAGCTCCTGCCACGAAAGAGCAGTGTTTATGTAAATATCATCTTTCCAATAAAGACCAAAAATGACTCAAAAGAAAATGTTACTTTAGGACCTGATGCTGTTTATGTGTCCAGAGCTGCAGGATTCAGACAAACAACAATTGTAATTCTAAATACTCTCCTTTTAATTATTATTATGATTATTATTATTATGATTATTATTATTATGATTATTATTACTATTATTACTATTATTATTATTATAATTATATGAATTCTTAGTGCTGTCATTAATAACATCTTTATATAAATCATTATCACTGTTATTGTTTTTATTATAACAACTAATGTGTCTGATATGACACCTGATGGAACACAACTGTTCCTGGTCTCTCTCTATTCTCCTCCCTCTGTTACACCCCCCTCTCCTTCTTGCCCACATTGAGTCTGGTTCTAGAGGTTTCTTCCAGTTAATGAGGGAGTTTTTATTCCACAGTCTCCAAAGTGCTGTCACTATGGGAACTGTTGGGTTTCTTTATTTATTAGTCTTGACCTTCTATGAAAAGTGCCTTGAGATGATGTTTACTTTAATATATATGCTATATAAATAGCGAGAGCAAAGGAATGTGTTAAAAGTATTTCAAATAGTCTCCATTTCTGTTTTTCAGCTCCAGGACAGATTGAAGAAGAACGGACTGAGTGGCGTCACCTTGAAGTGGAAAGAACAGGCTGATGGGAAAGTTTTCCACAAGGAGGGAAAAGGTTCTGACAAGAAAAAAAAAACTGAGCTTTAAAAATTTGAATTCAACTTTCATTGCATGTGCTAATATTTCATGCCTGCACGTATACACACCTCTATCACTGTACGCAGTTAGACCATACCAATGAATGATGTTGTAGAAAAACTAGCCTTTGTGTGCTTATATGCTTAAACTGTGCGTCCGTGTATAAAGAGCATCAGGAACTGTATGCAGCCCGGGAAGAATGTCTAATTAACACCAGACACAGGGAGAGTCTCCATCGGAAGGAACATGTAATTAGTTGCTAGGTAGGTTAAAAATGTTACAGCTGATTATGTCTTATACTCAGGGACTGACAAAGACCCACAGCACAGGTCAAGCTCATGTAAAACAGATTTCAGGTTGCAACTGTACGCTTTCACCAGACAGCACCATATATCCAGTTTAAAGTAATGTAATCACTGTAGGGGGAGACAAAGTCAATTTGGGAATGTATGAAAAGAATAAACTCTACTGCATTGAACTCTGACCATCTCCAGTGAATTCTTTTGAACAACTATTGAGACTCCAGTTATGGAAAAGTATAGGTGTTGGAAAAGAAGTCTAGACTTAGCATCTGGTCCAGTATTAGACTTTTTATCTCCAACAATGTATCCTGTAGAAGAGTCTGACCCTCATCAATAAAACTGTTATTTACACTTTACAAACAAATCCTTTGTTTTCTCACTCACAGGTTTGTAAAGGGGAAACAAATAACCACAGGTTTTTAATTATTTCAGAATAATGTCTAAATAATTAGACTCACTTTTAAAACCAGAAATCCAACCGAGCTGGAAAGATTAGACCACGCCTCCTGCAGCAGTAGCACTTGTGGGGGGAGATTCATGTAAAATGGATTTGGAAGAGGCCACCACCAAGACTCAGTGGTGAAATAAACCTCGTCCATTACTGCATTTAAAAGAGATATATGACAGTGTGGAATTGAATTGTGTTAAACAATATACAGTAGACAGAGCAGAGAATGAGCTGCACTTTACCTTTAATTTAAGTAGATTAACTTAGTTTTACTGACACGATAAATGGAAATTGTTAGGGTTCTCTGTTATATTCAAGGTCTGGACCTTCTTTCTTGAATCTTTCAGTCAGCAATGCACACACTGTATCTCCTATACCTTTCACATGTTTAAAATAAAAACATGAATATATGAACCTGTGTATTATTTGAATAGCTTGTATTGAATGCACAATAACAGGGTGGCTATGTTTATACATGGCACTAGGCCAAGTTTAATTTAAAACACAAGTATATACAATATATATAATAGGGGTTCCCTGCTCCATTTCTCCATCAGTCTGGTGCTCCTTGGCCTGAAAAACATTGAAGACCCCTGCATTAGTGTAATATTAAAGTTAACACCTTACAATGCTGACATTCAATGCTTTACTTTACTGTGACATTTAAAGTTTCAGTGGGTAGAATTAAGTGACCCCTAGTGGTGAAGTTGCATGTTGCAGCTGAATACCCCTCACCTCACCGCCACCTTCCAAATATGAAAGAGAACCTGAAAAACATGGCGGTCTCCATGAAAGGACTCGCTCCTGATGTTAATATGAATTATTCAAATATAAAGCGCTCATTCTGGGGTAAAGAAAACAATTGTACAATTTAGATGAAACACGCTAGTGAAAACATCATTAGGAATATTTTATATTCAATTCCTGCCAATAGATCCCTTTCAGCTAAATATGACACACTGGACCTTTAAAGCCTCACTATACTATGACATTAAATGCCGTATTATACTGACATTTAATGCCTTAATATTCTATGACATTTAATACCTGACTATTCTATGACATATATTTTACTTACTGGACTATTATATTCCTAAAGGAACTGTAAATATAGAAATTTCAGACCCTCTACCATTGTTGCTTTTGTGAACAGATTTGTTGAAACTAATAAAACATGAACCAGACATGTCCTTTTAGAATTTAGTCATCACACTTTACGTACAAATGCTTTGCATAAACTGCTGATGTAGATTGGACTTTTCTTGTTATCACTGCTCTCGAAGGAATCGACCGTTCGTCCCAAAACCCGAGGAAACACAGACTTCCTTTTGCTGTCCGTTATCATATTTATTACCCTCCATTTATGTACAGAGAACTCCAGCAGTTGAAGCTGAGAGTGGTGTGTGTTCAAATATAAATATACATATTTGAGAGTGGTGTGTGTTTGAATATATTCTAAAGCGAACGGTAAAGACAAACAAAGATTCCCCCCCCCCCCCCCGATCATTGATAAACAGATTTGTTGAATTGAAAGTTGCTTTGAGACTGACAAAGTATGTTTGGTGTTGATCTACAGTCGGGAATTGAACCGTGTAAAGATACGATCCTCATGTTGCCATGTAATTTGAGTGAGATCCGTTGGAAGAATAAAAGAACGGTGTCCAAAAAGAGACCATTGATTCGAATAATGAGCATCTTGTTTCCATTGTGATGACAATATATACGTGTGACAAATTATTACAAAAAAATAAACCTGAAACACTAAACAAGGCCTGGCAGCTGCAGTGTGTACGTGGCAGAACAATACAACTGTACATGTCAGCTGTGCTATGCTTATACATGGCTCTAGGTCCAGTTTAATATAAAACACAATTTTATACAATATATATAGTAGGGGGTCCCTGCTCCATCCCTCCATCAGTTTGGGGGTCCTTGGCGGGAAAAACGTTGAAGACCCCTGGTTAAGGATCTGTCTTGATACCTTCACTGGTCACCAGGCGCCCTACATACCTGACCTGGGGTCTCATTTATAACCCTTGCGTACGCACATAACAGGGCCTGAACTTGTCATGACATAATGGACGTCAACTAAAATAGATTTACATTACAGACCCACAGACAGACTCCCATTTGCACTGGGACATCCTAACATTACTTGTTAAGACATTTATGATCAAAATATGTATTAATTTCCAAGTTACCTCCTGAAAATACAAAGATTCATTCAAGAATTTCTGTAGGGAACAGCCTATCTGAGCACCCTTTGGATCCATGTTGACGTTTTTGACCTCTTGCTCCATCCTTAACGTTTCCATCTGTAAACAGGAAACAGACTTGCTCAGGTGTGCAACAAGAAACACGGAATGGCACAAAGTTCTGCAGTTATAGTATTTATTCTACGAGAAATTATACTACAAACAACCAATACAAAGAAAACTTCCACATGTCCATGTGGAGGTAGACCCGGTGAATGAGAGACCAGAGCCCAGTCTACATGCCTCTTAAGTAGTGGTCACCCCAGGAGTGCCACATCCCTGCTGATCAAAAGGTCTGACTCCGCCTTCAGGAGCCTAAAACTCAAACACAAGCACAAACACAGCAGACAAGGTTGTTACATCAGAGCCACAGCAAATATGCAACAAGTCAGTCACTTGACTGGTCATTTTTTGCAGAGGACAAAGTACTATCTTTACATATGTCCTTTACATAAGTCAGAGCTTCTTTTTTTTTAGAGGGACTACATGTAAGATTTCGCTGTTGCCATTCAGCCACTGTTGGAATTGACAGATTTTTAATTACTACATGAGAGGGATCCCTTTTCCAGGACAGACACAAGTGCAGCAGAGCACATCAACAAAATTTGATGAGAAAATACAGTGTCTAACATAAATGGAGAGGTGTATCATTGTTTAAAGTATATCTACAAAAGAAAAAGTCTGACTGAGATGAAGGGAGCAGTGATGACAATTGTAACAATAGAGGAATTGCCAATAACGCTTTGTAAGTAGATAAAATTAATATCTAAGCAATCTAGCTGTAATAACAATCATCCACGATTGTCTGCACCCACGATTATTATTATCATATAATCACAAACAATACTAAATACAAGCAACTGAACCGGAGTAAGAAATATCTGGATACACTCTATCTCCTATATATTAATATATAGGAGCTATATATTAATATATAGGAGCTATATAATGAATATATACATATCCACTCCTCTGTGAAGAGTCTTGGGGTTCATTTTGAAAGGGTTTATAAATTTGACAAGCAAATTTCCTCCATTGTACGGTTTAGTTTCTTTCAGCTGAGACTTATAGCCGAGGTAAAAGCTTATCTCCCACAAAGAGATCTAGAGAGGGTGATCCATGCCTTCATAACCTCTCATCTTGACGACTGCAATTCCCCGTATTTGTGGCTGTCTTATTGTTGTATCTTATACCAGTTAGGCACTTTGGTCAACTAAGTGGTTTTAAATTTGCTATATCAATAAAATTGACATTGACAAGATGTAAAAAAACAAGGAGGAGCCCTGATTCCTCTGTGAGCACTATTGTGTTTCATCTAAATTGAACAAATTTTGGTCTTTACCATAGAATTAGCCCTTTATATTTAAATACTTTATATGAACATAGGGAACGGGTTTGGAACGGGGGCGAGCTGAGAGGGGAACTCAGCTGCAATATGTAACTTCAGCCAGTGATGTCACCAAATTCTACACACTGAATCTTTAAATGTGAATCTTACTGAATCAGGAATTAGTCATTGATGTTTGATATATCATTGGCCCCTCTGTGTAAATTGTGGCCCCTGATTTATGAAAATGCTTCACCAGCCTCTATAGAACAACCCCCCAAGCTAGCTTGTACTTAATATTGAACTCATTACTTTTCTCTTGTGTACAGTCTGACAGGTCTTGACCGTGACCTGACAGACATATTCAGCCAGAAGTGACCACACTGAAAGACATGTTGGTTTAATGTTAAATGAGTATTTCTCCTTTGATGCAGAAAAACCTAGGTGGAGGTTTTCAGGTTGTTTGTCTGCCCCATTTTTATGAACACATGTCAAATTCTGTAGAAGCTTCAGTTGGACTCAGAGATGAACTGAAACGATGTTGGTAACTGAAGGTAAAATGTCAAGGTCACGGTGACCTCCTGTTCTAGTGAATGTGATATATCATAAACACCTTCAGGGAATTTTGTTACATGAGAATCAGAATTATTTTATTTGCACATACAGGAAATTGCCTTGGTGTGGTTGGTGCACTGTACATAAAACATAAAACAACAATTGGACATAAAACAACAATATATACAGTAAGACAACAATATATACAGTAAGAAACAATAAGTTAAGGGCATGTGCGGTGCTAAGGTGCAGTGATTGGTTTCGGACCTACAACACAAATATTAACTTCAAGGATGAATGATTACAACTGAAAGAAGTTCAACGTCATCGACTTCACAAAAAGCTTTTTTGCGGCGTTAATTTTTGTTGTATAACTGGACGCGAATGCTGCCAAAGAAACAGAACAAAACAAGAAGTGCAGGGAAAAAAACTAAATCAACATATTAAATTGCTCACACTCAGAAGGCTGGTAAGAGACCTCAGGTGATCCAAGAGCTGAAACTCAAAACAGAGACACAGGAGCTGGACTGAACAGAACCAAAGTGAAGAGACGACCTGACACAGACAGAATAACTGAACCCAGGTGAAACACATGAGGTCAGGTGCACACAATCACAAGATTGAAGTGACCAACAATGACACATGGGGGGAACAGGAAGTGAAGGTCACGATAAAACAGGAAATGGAATAGCATGGATGTAACTAAACTGAGGTGAGGGACACACAAGGAAGGGGAAAATAAAATACAGAGGACAAATCCCAAAACACAAATATACAAAAACTAAATCCAACAAATATCATAACTGAAGTGAAAAGTCCAAAAAGTGACTGCTATATAGAGCGCTGCGCTATATAGTGAGCTCATCAGAAAAGAACAAAAAAGCTTTCATACAATATTTGGCACATTTTTCCAGCATCAAAAGATGTAAAACAACGACGTGGAGAATCCCAAAGTAGTTTTTTTAATGTTTATTTTGCAGCTTTATTATAAAAAACCTAGTTGGATCGGTCAGGGTGACCTCATATGAGTCCAGAAAAAAAAGAATGTATGCAGAAATACACATTGGCACATTGATAGACCCAGGACAGATATAATACAGAGTTTTACGACATCATATAACCCTGAGGGAGATGAGTGAATACAAAGAACTCCTACCAGAGAGGATTTACAATGCAAAGCAGCCAAAACACAATAAAGAAGAGTTATCATGTTGACTCCTCTGAATTATTTTAATAATTCTTCCAGGCAATGCTGCTGAAGTGCTGCTGTTTTTGGTTGAGATCAGGAAACACACAACATGCTGGGGCTGAGTTGGTGCTCGGGCCTATAAGGACTGGATCTGAGACATGTGGTGCAGATTGTTTCTCCATGAACACATCCATGTTGTAAAGATGAACACTGGATACCTGAAGGCAGGCTTCAATATCCAGTGGGGTTACAGCCTGATGATATGCAAATGGAAAATTAGTTAATTTAATTGAATATAATACGTTTTAATTTAATATGTTTAAAAAAGTTCCAACAACGAGCAGCACTGACGACTGTGGAGAGAAAAAAACTCTTTTAATAGAACTAAGAAACCTCGAGAACCAGATTCAATGTGAGCAGAGAGACAGAGAGAGAGAGAGAGAGAGAGAGAGAGAGAGAGAGAGAGAGAGAGAGAGAGAGAGAGAGAGAGAGAGAGAGAGAGAGAGACAGAGAGAGACAGAGAGAGACAGAGAGAGAGACAGAGACAGAGACCAGGAACTATTGTCAGACTGGTTGTTATAATTTAAAAAATTCATACAGTAGATGATAGCAGTATAATAATAATAATAATACTTATCATCGTTTCTTTTTCTTCTCTCTTCATCCTTCTTTTCATCTGATCTACATATTGGATGGAATTAGAGTTGATCACAACATAAAATAGATAAACATTTCAAACATCCCTGTCACAGAGGTATCATTGGATCCACGGTGTGATTAAAACAAACAGACATTCATTCACCACCTGCATCAGAACTAACTGCATACTACCAGAGGTAAACGAGAATTTTTTTGTTGTTTGCGTATTTGCCTTTTTGCATGAAGAGTTCAACAGAACACTGACTATTTACAGTAGAAGAGGAGGAGCTGCTGTTACATTTCCCTAAATCTACACTAGAACTGGTTAAGTTAGGTGTTAGTGGTGAACACTGGCACAGACATTCCACAGAGCAGCATCAGGATGGAAGGGATCTTCATTGGTGTCTTGTGTCTCTCAGGTCAGTGAATTTAACTGTTTGTATGATGTCTAACAGGAAATCTGAATATAGACATTAATTTGAGTCCTCATACATAACAAAAATAATTGTTTTCATCCTCAGGGTGCCTCACCTTCTCCACATGCCTCCTCCATCAGTACCACTTTGTGTCTGATGCAAAGAATTGGACTGAAGCTCAGAGCTACTGCAGAGAGAAGTACACAGACCTGGCCACTATTGAAAACACTGGAGAAATGAAGAAACTTAAAGACACAGTTTCTGCCGCTGGTAACAGCTCTGAGGTTTGGATTGGCCTGTACAGTCAGATTGACTGGAAGTGGTCAGATGGGTTCAACCAGAGTGGAGCTGAATATAGGAGGTGGCATCCTGGAGACCCAAACTATTTTAGATCCAATCAGCTCTGTGTGGTCCAGACAAAGTATGTAACATGGTATGATACTGAATGCTATGTACAGAGTCCATTTGTCTGCTACAGAGGTAATTATGTGCTTTATATTGAACTTTAGTTACAATAAAATGTATAAGATATAATTTTGAAAACCATTGTGTGATCTCAACAATCCCTTTTTCGTTCTCAAACTTAACTGCAGGAACAGTAGAGGATTCGGACTTTGTGCTAGTGACTACATTAAAGAATTGGTCTGAGGCTCAGAGGTACTGCAGAGAACACTACACAGATCTGGCCACCGTGAGGAACGGCGCTGAAAACAACAAGATACAGAACTTGATAAAACATCTTGAATGTGCATGGATCGGTTTGTACAGAGATCCTCAGATTTACTGGTCCGACGGGAGTAACTACTCATTCAGCTCCTGGTATCAGGATGTACACCCACTTGGCTCCATGAAAGTCGTATGTGGTGTTGCAGATTTGGAGAAGGGAGGAAACTGGAGGTTATTTTCCTGTGAAGAAAGAAAACCTTTTGTCTGCTACAGCGTCCCAAGTGAGAATCTTTTTTGCATTTCTGAGTAGCTTGTTTTTGTATTTGTGAGTTTTCTGACAGGCCTGATCAAACTGTCTTGTAGGCAACATGCAGCCCAAAGACCAGAGGTTCCTCACTCTGGGTTTTAAATCAAAGATCTGAGTATTTCTATCTCCACAGGAATAACTGTAGGTTTCACTAAACTATACAACACATTAAACGTGTGTTTTATTTCTCTCCTCGTTCTCTGTCTAAGCAGCAGTGAAGACGTTGGTGAAGGTGAAGGTGGAGCTACAGGACTCCTCTGTGGACCTGAATGACCCTGCTGTGAAAGAAAAGATTCTGAAACAGGCAAGTCTCCAAAATCCACAGTGAAACATTAACTCATTCATAAACCCTGGACAGATGTATTACAGAGTTTGACATCATCAAATAACCATAAAAGAGACAAGTAAATGTAAATAAAACTTCCGTCACAGATGTTCTACAATGCAAAGCAGCCACAAAAATGGAAAGAAGGGTTATAATCATGTTGACTCCTTTAATTATTTATGACAGATTATTCTTCCAGGTATTGCTAATGTAGATCTGCAGTTTTCTTTTTGAGACCAGGAAACATACATACATAAAACATTCAGACAAATATCTTGGCAGCTCCTGCCACGAAAGAGCAGTGTTCATGTGAATATCCTCTTTCAAATAAAGACCAAAAATGACTCAAAAGAAATGTTTGTCTGGTCATGACGAAACTGTTCCTTTGGGACCTGATGCTGTTTATGTGTCCAGAGCTGCAGGATTCAGACAAACAACAATTCGACTTCTAAATGTAGTCCTTTTAATTATTCATATAGATATTATTATTGTTAATATTAATATTATTATTATAATTATTATTATTATTGTTTTTATAACTAGTATTATATTATAACAATTATTATTTGTATTATTATTATTATATCAATTATTTGTGCTGTCATTTATTATCATGACTCTTATTGTTTTTTGATAATAACAACTAGTATGTCAGAGCTGGAACCTGATGGTGCACAGCTGTTCCTGGTCTCTCTTCTTTTACACCCCCTCTCCTTCTTGCCCACATTGAGTCTGGTTCTAGAGGTTTCTTCCAGTTAATGAGGGAGTTTTTTATCCACAGTCTAGAAAGTGCTGCTCATTGTGGGAACTGTTGGGTTTCTCTATTTATTAGTCTTGACCTTCTATGAAAAGTGCCTTGATATGATGTTTATTTTGATATATATGCTATATAAATAGAATTGAATTGACTTAAAACACAGAACTCTTTGTCTTAGTGAGCAAAGGAATCTGTTTAAAGTATTTCAAATAGCCTCCATTTCTGTTTTTCAGTTCCAGGACAGATTGAAGGAGAACGGACTGAGTGGCGTCAACTTGAAGTGGAAAGAACAGGCTGATGGGAAAGTTTTCCACAAGGAGGAGAAAGGGTCTGACAAGAAAAAAAAAACTGAGCTTTAAAAATTTGAATTCAACTTTGATTGCATGTGCTAATGTTTCATGCCTGCAGGTATACACACCTCTATCAGTGTACGCAGTTAAACCATACCAATGAATGCTGTTGTGGAAAAAACTAGCCTTTGTTTGCTTATATGCTTAAACTGTGCGTCTGTGTATAAAGAGCATCAGGAACTGTATGTTGCCTGGGAAGAATGTCTAATTAACACCAAACACAGGGAGAGTCTCCATCGGAAGGAAAATGTAATTAGTTGCTAGGCAGGTTAATAATGTTACAGCTGATTAATTTCTTATACTAACAGAATGACAAAGACCAACAGCACAGGTCAAGCCCATGTAAAACTGATTTCAGGTTGTAACTGTACGCTTTCACCAGGCAGCACCATATATCCAGCATAAAAAATATGTAATAATGTATGCACCCTTTCTGGAATGATTGTTTTTTGAGCCTATATTAAGTGTGTGGAAATTTAATCATTTATAAAAAATGCAGAGAGACATCGCCCGAATCTAATGCAGTCTGGAGACAGGACCTTCTAAATCGAGTAAGGCCTGAAACAGAGTCCTCCAGAACTCCAAGATTTATTATGGTGTCAAAGTTAGACCGACAACCACAACTTTAATACACCATTTGAATCGACCCCTGACGTAACTGTAGGGGGAGACAAAGTCAACTTGGGAATGTATGACACCATTAGGTTTCGGGACGAATCAGAAGTATTTAACCAATCAGGAGATGGAGAGATCCATCTCCGGATTTGTTGATCGGGCAACAGCAGAGACGAAGATGAGCATATAAGCAGAAGGTTTGAAGCTTAGTCTTCAGTTCCGGAGCCAGCTCGGGTTTACATCTTGTAAAAGAATAAAATCTACTGCATTGAACTCTGACCATCTCCAGTGAATTATTTTGAACAACTATTGAGACTCCAGTAATAGCAAAGTATACGTGTTGGAAAAGAAGTCTGGAGACCATAGACTGCAGTTGCAATGTATGCAGTTGCTGCCCCAAAATTCCCAAAACAGGAGTGTACAGGCATGTACCACACACACACACACACACACACACAAAATATGTAAGGAGGAATAATGGTAAAAATATGTCACATGGCAGAGGAATATTTCCATTTTATTTGATAACTTTATTAAACATGGCCTATACATCTGAATATAGAGTGTGAACATTGTGTTGCCATGAGTAAAAGCAGCTACATAGCTCACAGTGTACAGTGTATGATAGGGTTGTCAGTCTTACACTCGAGCTGTGACTGTTAGTAATGAAGGGATCATAAACCTACAAGTCTGTGCTATTGTCTTCTGATCATATTAGACTTTTTCTGCATGTGTGTGTGTTTCCTGGAGGAGTCCTCCTTCCTCTTCCTGTTGCCGTGGCTGCTCTGCTGCAGCCTGTAGGTTTTCCGAGCCTGGGCTCTCTCCTTCTCCAGGACCTCTGTGTCATCCAGAATCTCCAGACCTGGGATCTGACTGATGACGTACTGTCTGAAGAGGAACAAAATGAAGACAAATGAGAAACACCATTCACAGGACATTGTATGCAGGTTGACCTTATGTATATATAGATGCAGTTGTGGGATGTAATGAAGTACATTTACTACATTAAAGTCCTACATTTTTCATGAATTTGAACTTTAATTAAGTAGAGTTATTCTCTTGTAAATTTCAATTTGAGTCCTATTCATATATCAGCAAATATCTGACTGTCTACAGCACTTCATTTTTTATTTTACAATGCATTGTCATTTAAATTCACACGTTCCAAGAGAATTCGGCCAAGGAGGTGGAGTTGCAGCAATATTTAACTCCAGTCTATCAAATAATCCTAAACCAAGTTATAATAACTCATTTGAAAGTCTTGTTCTTAGTCTTCCACACCCATCCAAGAAACACCAACAGTCAATCATAATGTAGTTTACCGTGCTCCTGGGGCTTATTCTGAATTTCTATCAAACCTGGTCCTAAAGACCGATAAAATTATTATTGTTGGTGACTTTAATATTCATGTTGACAATAATAATGATAGCCTTAGTATAGCATTTATTTTGTTTTTTTTTTCATTATTGGAATATATGCCACTAATAAAAAACTCTAGACTGGAAGAAAAAACAACCCCAGGTTTCTCTTCAGCACTGTAGCCAGGCTAACAGAGAGTCAGCCCTCCACCGAACCCAGTATTCCTCGATCCCTAAATAGCAATATCTTTATAACCTTCTTTAATGATAAAATTCTAACTATTAGAAATCAAATTAACCATCTCCTGCCCTCAGTTGTCACAAATACCCTATCAAGAACAGAAATCTCAGAAACGGCGGAGATTCTTACCAATTATTTAGACAGCTTCTCTCTGATCACCTGACCAAAATAATCTTATGTTCTAAACCAACAACTTACATCTTAGATCACATTCCTACAAAATGACTCCATATTACTAGTTTTTTTATTTACTTTTTAATTTCCAAAATGAAGATCTACAGTAAATGCTGTTCCCCACTGGCCGATTCTGGTTGTGAAATGATATATCCTTTATTTGCAATATTTTTGTATTTAATAGTTAAACAGTGGAGGGCAAAATACCAGGAGACTTTCATAATGAGAGACGGGAAACAAGCTGACAGTGCTGACCTGTAGTCTTTGAACTGGGTCAGGCTTCCTCCATTGAAGTAGCTTGGTGCTGCCTCGTTGTTCATCATACTGAGGATCCTGTTTTTTCAAAGGAGCAGAGAAGAAGTAATATGGGAAAAGGGAGGGTTATCATTTTCACGGTGCATGTTACCATCTGTCAGTGTCTCTTAACATAACATAGGACGCATGACATTATAAAATCCACATTCAAATCGTGGATCCACACCAAATATGAATGGGTTCTTCTCTGACCCAAATTGCATCCTTCCACCAAGTTTTGTGGAAATCCATTTAACAAACCAACAAACCAACAAAGGGACAGGGTGCACCTGCTTTGAGTGCACTGTGATGTGTCTCTTGGGACTTCTACCAGACAATGTTAAATCATGGTTTTACTCGAGTTTAGCTACGTTAGCGGTTAGAGGACCTGGGATGAAGAACAGGCTCTATTTCTTAATAGCTTGATATAGAGATTTGATTCTAATCACCTGAGCATATTGTGCACTAGGAACATATGTATTTTTGTGCTCATTAGACTGTTGTGTTTTTGTGTTTTTTTTTGATTGTCTGGCTAGTTTTTAAATCTTATTGCTGGATATTACCCCTTCTTTTTCTTTTTCAGTTGTTTGAAAGACAAATGTCCTTCTAGTAAATACAACAATGAAAAAGTTATTTTGTCGAGGTCTGCAGGAGCAGAGAAGCTTAAGCGGTGAAGCTACAACAGATCCCATGCAGAAATACAACATACAATCTGAGGCTCACTTGATGTTGGGGAACTTGCGTCGTATTTCTTCCACGAACACGGGCAAATTGTTGATTTTGTTCTTGTTGATGCACACTGTGGTCACTCTGGGCATGTAGGGGAACTTCACATGAGATGTGTACTTGTTGCAGTCCAGAATCAGAGTGCTGAGCTTCTCCAGCTGACCGAGCAGAACCGGGTTCCAATAAAGACTGAATGAAGGAGAACACGCTGCGACTCCAGCTGCTCAGGCTCGTCTCTCTCTGAGGAAATATGCTTAAAAATGTGTGTTTTACTGTGTGATCAATGGAATATCCACCTGCTGGATTTTTACCGTAAAGGTTGATTTATGTGTGGTAAATTCATACTCTAAGAAATGTTTCCCTGATGACATGATTCACTTTGACCTGCTTCTAAGATAATCTGAGGCCACAGACTAAAAGCTGCACAAATCAATCGTTTTACATGAGCAACGGCTCACGTGATGATGTAAAATATAAAAGGTGTGATTGGTAGCGACAAATATGCAGAAGATCTCCATCCAGCTCTGCAGAAGCTTGAAGGAGTAAAGTGTGTTTCAGCTCCCCCATCAACTTGTTTTTGCCTCACTCTCATGCTTCTTATTAACCTCAATTCCAGCTGCAGCAGCTGTTTTCAAATTTTAAACCAACACGTGCTCTGCAGCAAACTGCGCGCAGACATTTAACAGCTAGAGACAGATATAAGGTACTAACTGGTGCTGGTGTCAATAATAGCATCTATAATATATTAATAGCATATTTAATATTTTCATAATTACCACCAGTCTGAAAGAGTTTAGATATGATAATACATATTTACATATTTGTAGAATCATCATCATAGTCGTTATTATCATCATCATAATTATTATTATAACCATCATAATCATTATCATCATCATAATTATTATTATCATCCTTATCATTATGATTTTTTCCCATCATTATCATCAATTTTATTATTATTATTATTATATGACGCTTACACACCTGCTCCTGGTCTCTATCTCCTCCTCTCTTCCCCCTCTCCACTCCCTCTCTTCTCTACCCTCTTTACGACCCCTCTCCTCTCTTCAGCCTTTTTCTTCGCTCACCCAAAACCGGCCGAGGCAGACTCACATTGGGTCAGGTTTCAATAAACGATTACGAGTTTTTTTCTCTACACTCTATACTATAATAATACAATAAAATCAAATTTAAACATGTTTCTCAGGATACTTCAAGCCGAGGTAAACGAGAATGGCAGAAAGCTGGATGTTTGTGGATCAAAACAATCTCTAGGCCTGAAGAGAACTGCAGCATTGGTGATAATCAACTTTGACATTACATATACTTCTTCGGTCAGTTGCAATCTAAGAATATTGACAAGTGCAGCTTTCATTTGTGCCTCTCTTTTTAACAACCTAAGCTTTGCAGGCTACAACAGCAGTTGAAGGCTTTTAGTCCAAGAAAAGGATACTCATCCAGCAGATTGTAGCTCAGGTCCAGCACCTCCAGAGTCTCTGTCTGTGTGAGGATAGTTTCATAAGGGATTTCTGTCAGGCCCTGGTACGCAAATGACAGCCAGTGGAAGCTGGAGGCATGGCTGGACTGACTGTGATGGCCTGAAGTATGATGATCCATTCTCTACAGTCCCTCTGCACCCGTAGTGATGAAGATTAGGAGAGAAGTCAGATGATTATGCCATGATCAAAACCTTGAATTCACAACAACAAACACAGAGGAGAGTCTTGATGAGTCGAGGAGCAATGGGCATTTCATTTATTTTACTATTACTCTATCAGCTCGTAAAGACATTTTCATCTATAGACTTCTAGACTATTAACAAAACAGTGTATACTACATGCAAAATACGCCTGTACAGCATTATGACCAGCACTTCAGTCGAATATAGTACTACACAATAAAACAGCTGTCACTAACATTTTTGTAACCCTAATAAGTATCTTACAGGTTGATGCGAGGAAAAAGTCTGATAGTTCTTCCACAAAAACTATCCAAGATGTAATGATACAAAATAATTACAAACTGTTGAAATATTCAGATATTAGACCAAAACTTAAAAAAGGTTTTTGAGTGTTGTGATTAATAGCAGGGGAAATGAGCCTCTTAATTGCTTTAAGAGGTGGACTGAAATTATTATTACCTAAAATGATGATTATTATTATTAGTAGTAATAATGATAATAATAACTGAATATTAATACAGCTCTGCACAGCATCTGGTGTACTCAGTGTTGAATACAGTATGTTCAGGTAGGTCTTGATTATATTAACTAATTTAATGCTACTTCCATCAAACCTAAGTTAGCTATATTTTAAGAGAAAAGTTTTGGTGGCATTGCATGTATAATTTGTAATGTCTCTGTATGTTGCAGTTCTTTCTCAGTGATACAGATATTGACGCGCCGTAATAAAACTACAAACAAGACCGGCATGAAACTGATAACTGACACAATCAGTTTGTCTGTGGAAAAGACTTTGATACGGTCTCTGTCAGTAGTTTGAGAGATAACGTTGTGTGCAGGGTTATTCTCGACTAGGCTACTTAGACGTGTGAAGAAATATAACTTATTGAAACTTGCAGAAACCCTGGGCAACAAATACAAACTTATTTATAAAGTCTTAAAGGGATGAGCCACGCTTTCCAAAAGAGGAAAGCTCATTCCCAAAGTTCAAAAATACTTCTTCCAACACAAGCACTTTAGCTGGTGTACAGATCACATTTATCTGAGTCAGATGAGATGAAATGCGACTGACACAAGACTCTCCGCCCGACTGTCTGATGTTTTAAAAGCTGCTATTGTACTGTTTTAGAAATAACTTTTTTTATTATTATTTAAAGCAGCTTGGTGATCAATAACAACAAGTTGACATTTATCGATAAACATTTACACATGTATATCTGAGTTTTAGTCGAACTCACCGAGCTGAGGAGCTGAGAACGGTGTCTTGAGTGCATCCAAACCTCTGAGAACTGCTCACAGCTCACATAAAAGGCCTCCTTTCATACCCATGCTGTAGATCACATGATGGGGATAATCACATTTCTGCCTAACCTTGTGGTTTGCAGGACCCACTGGCAAAGATCTAAATAACACTGATGGTGTGGAATTCTCAAAAGAAAGGGGGAAACCACACCAGCAGCAGCGTCTAGCTGGGGCTTTGAAACTAATGAAGATATATCAACATGGAGTGTAGCTTTACTGTACCAGACAAAAGTTGTTTTAGGGTTCATAGAGAGTGGCTAATTAGATTTGGATATGACATAATCTCTGTCATTAGAACTTATATTTGAAGCTGATTTTCACAAAGACATTTTCTTTTGATCACTTGCTATCAGCAAGTTGCTTCTCGGAGTCATCACAGATTTGTGTCTGTTGTCTGAAATCAAACTGTGTGAATTACATTTGATTCTTCCTGCCAGTTCTGTAAGAGTAATTTACTTCCACTCAATGATCCAACAGCTGATTATGCAAAATATTAGATTAGTGCTTAATTTACACAGATGATGCAATCTCAACTTTCATTATCTTATTTTCTTTGGCTTTGGATATTAAACACCTTCACGCTGTTTGTGTTTTTTGAGGAGAAACGTTTCACCCGCATGATAAAAGAAAGTAGTTGGCCTGTAAAAAGTGTGAATAAAAAGAAGGAATCTCAGCCCTCTACACTCAAGGCCCCAAAATATTGGCAGTTGATCCTAGTGGCTAATTCATCGTTAGACTTTAGATGATTGGGATCCAAGATTGTTCCCTCCCCTCCCTCCCCTCCCTAAAACCACTAGTAACGTGTACACAGAGTAGACATGGTATTTTCATTATTCAGCTTAAATACTGTTACAGTCGCTAACATGATTAAAGGCAACCTCATTATGTACAGTGTAAGCACAACATAAATTAAAAGTATAAACGTTTTTATAACTAGGTTTTGGACACTTCAGATACAAATTCAACAAACTCATGTGCAACAATGAGGCAACACCACAAACTAGTCGACAAATTTGTGAACCTGGGGCCCCTGTTGTTAATCCAGACTTGGTTGAGTCTGAAATAGTTAAAAGATGCTAAATACGTTTTTTAAATTGTCTTGTGAGCTTTACATATAGTATATGACAATACTTTCAGTGGTTAATGTGAATAAATGCTGTGTAAACAATGTCACATAGTGTAGCAGGTTACTTTTTAGACACAACAATTGTCACAATGTTCATAATAAATCATAGGGAGTTCCTGCAAAGATCCCACTGATCGTCATGTCAACGTCCTGAGAATGAGTTCTTCCTGCAACTCCGCTGAAACACCATAGTGAGCGGTTCATGGCTCTGATACTCTCACATTCAAGTCTTGACTGAACATACGAAGCGATGACCCCTGCTGGTTTTACAGTCTCGTATCTGCCACTTGGCTCTTCTCCACACCAGGATGCACTTTTTGCCTCCCTTCCTCTTTGACCTTGGGGGCGTTTTTCTCCAGTTGGTGTAGGTGACCGGCTCACCGCCGGCCCACTCCCAGCATCCTCGGCCTTCCCTGTCATTCAGACCTTATATAGTAAGAGCAAAAAGAAAAATATCTTGATATTGATTTTTCTAAAAGTTTCATGAATAACACTGTAGTCCTTCCATCACACTGCAAGAGCCAAATACTGAATCCAACCTTGCTTATCTATGTTTCACATGTAGGATTATACAAAGTTCTATACAAAGTTTTCCACCAGTAGGGGGGCTGTGGCTCAAGAGAGAGAGTGGTTTGTCCACTAACCAGAGGGTCGGTGTACCTAGTCTCCCATGTTCCGCGGGACTGAAGTTCCCTTGGGCAAGAAACTGAACCAAAAGCGCTCCAGACGGCTGATTTTAAAATACTGCAGTAACACGAGCAGCAAAGCGGGAATAGCAGCTAGTGACAGTGGACGTCTCAGATGAAAGGTGTGATAAGGATCAGTATCTGACTTAGTGATGCTCTGCTCCATTTATCTGCTGTGGTGATCCAAAACCATTGTAATGCCCTTGACTGTGAAACCGGAGGGGTTAATATGCAGTTGGCAGCCGGCTAAGATTATCAAAGCTTTCTAATCAGAGGAAATTTGGGTGAAAAAACACTTAATGGTGTTAATTTACCAGATTCTTAATTTACATGTTTAATAAACCTTTATGAGGAGCACTGATCACACAAACTGGACTTGATGTCTAAAATTTATAACCGTAAAATAACCAGTAGACATTTTGAAACAAACTTTAAACGGCAAAACCAGAGCAACACATCATAAAGAAATACATACCAATCCAAAATGGTTTCCTTCCACTGAAGTCCCACAACCAGTCCATGTCATCTTTAGACAGAACACTTGCTAGACATCCTTTATATCTGGGATAAAAAAGGAATAGGACAGCTGTGTTTTCTCTTTGAAGAGGTATTTGTAGTCAGGCAGGAGATTATACAGTCCTTGCATGTGAGCACTAATCAGAAGTGTGTACTCCATGGCCACGCTTTCTCTCTGACAATTTCTCTCTAGGTCTACTCATCCTTTAACAAACATATCTTGTGTGGTTGTGAGAACACACAGTCTGTGTTTGAGCTTCGTGTGGAAATGTACCTCTCCCTGCAGGCTTTGTTAGCTGTGCTCCAGGTGGCTTTGTGCTCAGTGCTGAGGGTATAGCACTGGCCACTATGAAAGGTCCAGCCCTGAGGACACTTCTGAGCTGCCACCATCTGTGTTACGAGACAAAGTACACAGCAAATCGGAATCATTTATTAAAATGACAATGCTAAGATATGACTTTAAATTCATCAACTTAAGGAAACAGAGGAAATAGACAGAGTGACAAATGAATCTCTCTGGAGCGCCGCAAGGTTCTATTCTTGATCCACAACCCTTTTCGGTCTTTATATGTTAACAAACTCAGTCATAAGGACAGTACTGGCTTTAATCACAGATGAATGCACTGACACAAATCTATGTAGCTGTTGCTCTTAATGATCTGATCCATCTTAATAATCTGGTCCACAATTTCAAAGAGAGAAAATTGCCCACAATTTACCGTTCAAATTCAAATTTCACAATGGACAAGAAATGTGGGTCTTAACTTTCCAGCCACATAATAAGTAACATAAGTAAAACAGTGAGACCTTTGCCTTATTCCACTGATTTTTGCCACTGATGCAAAGTGCAATTGCCAATTTTTTTTTCTTCATGTTGTGGAGCTGGAATACCTGATCAGTTGGTGCCCAGGGTTTCCAGGACACCCCGTTGCAGTGAAAGAGCTGATTAGTGGTTTGGTTGACATGGAGGAGTCCCATCAGTGCTGGCACACAGGGCTTGGGGATGAAGTTATCAGCTGAAGCCTATGCATACAAAAATTCAGTGTGGAGTAACAAATATTCATTTGAGTTGTAAGACATTGACTGCTGTTGGGGAAAACGACATATCACAGATTTGAAGGTGAAGTTCGGAATAAGGTCTCAATCTTCCTGGCTTGCTACCCATCTAACTGAGCTATATCCATGTCTCAAATGTCTTAAATCATTATAAAACCAACTGGTCCCAGCAACCACTAGCAAAACTGTGCGTATTCGTTTATAAAGTAATGGGGTAATGACACATAACTTGATTCTGGTTGGTGAGGACAAAATTAAACTGATTATTACCATCATTTGAAACAGAAATTGGTAAAAAGATTAATGAATGTCAAGCTGAAGGAGTTGAGGTAAAGAAAGACAGACTGTCAAGCTGACGCACTTGAAGGCACCATCAAGAGATTTTGTAAAAAGAGAACCGAGCTAATTTTCCAAAAAGCAGCGATGTTTTTACTCACATGTCCTTTAACCAGTTCCGTTTTCGGACGTTCTGAGATCTTTCTTTGAGGGCCCTGTTTAGATTCAGTTAGCGCTGCTGCCGCGTGCTGCTGTGTCCCTCTGCTAACAACCCGAATGTTTGCTTTTCTGCCCTTCCTTGATGGGGAGGTGTCATCCTCTACTTGCACTTGCATGATGCCATGATACTGGAATAAAGGCACATTTTGTTCACGACAGAATGAATTTTTGTTTTTCAAAACTTGAACGTTTTAGTAAGCTGTGTCTGCTGCTCACCGTGTAAACAATCTCTGTTCCATTGTGGAAAACTGAGGAAGGTGCAATCTGAAAGAAAAAACAAGAGTTAAAGGTTGGAGCTAATTTTGACTGAAAGAAATCAAATCTCATCCATTACTTATGGTTGAGAAAAGGTACTTACAGACTTTGGATTGCCCATAACTCTGAGTTTCTTTTTTGGGAGACTTGCAGGCCTGGAGATGCTGTCTCCACGGGCCCAGAGGACTGATTCGGTGCCTAAGGGAAGTTTTTCCAGTTTAATGGATCCATGCTGGGGGTAGGTGTCTGACCTAATCTCTTTTCCTCCAAGGAGAGGAGCCTCCTGATCCTGGTTCAGCCTGCACTGCCCTGTGGTGATAAAGTTTCCAGATAGTTAGAAAGATATCAATTACCTGAGCCTTTAGATTCACTACCTCTGTTGTATTTGTGGATTTGACCCATGGGCACTACAGTAAGTATTCAGCCTCAATATAAACTGGTGGATTGCTCCAGAATGGTGAAAATAAATAACTGGGGTTTAGTTGTACCTCTTCCAGAATCCCCGATGGTGACTTGAGCCATGTTGATGATGCCTATTGTTGTGGCTTCAGGGGAGATGAGAAGCACTTCAAACATTTCCTCAGCCTCCTCAAGGTAATCCTGAATGATCTCGATATGCCAGCTCCTCTTTGACACTCCTACAGAAACGGAAACATCACAGCTTTTTTTTCAAGAGTTGTCACAGGTAAACATTTACTCACAATCTACAAATGATAATCTGTACAGTTGCTATTTTCCCTTTCAGGCAATATTTGTTTTCAACTCGTGTGTCAGTTTTACAGGTGATCCCACCTTTAAAAAAAATAGTGACTGCTTACTTTAAAATGCATGGTGCAAGCTTTCTTTATTGAGCAGTACCTACCTGGATCCAACTGAATGAGGGAAGAAGGACTTATAAGGAAGTCTTTACCAGCTGTTGCAGTCACAGCCTTCACCTAAATAAAGACACATAATTCAAAAATATGTCATCAGGTAGCATAATAAATCCAAATCCTGCTCCTATAGCTTTAGTGATCAGTGCTCAAATTGAATATACTCATCAGGAGAAATAACACAACAGTTGGTCTGTTTCAACAACAAATGGCCGCAGACCTTGACAGTGATATATGATGACTCTGCCAAATTTCCTTTGCGGATGATGTCCAGCGAGACACCCCCTTGCTCCTCACATACAGAGAGCTGAGACAGAGACAGTTCCACGCTGGACCAGCTGAATTCCAGGCTGCAAAGATAAGATCAAGCACGGTGAGGATGACCCAGGTAATTCAATATATCATAGAATTAAGAGTCACATAGTTTCCTTCCCTCCTTACATGTGAGAGGGCCCTGTGTTCCCCAGAGGATCAGACACTGTAAACTCCAGACTGTCTGAGAGAGACTCCCTGTCTGGATTGATGATGTAGATGATGGTTCTCTTGTTCAGCTCCGCCTGAGAGAAGCTCTGTGGTACAAAGCCACCTGTCAACGGCAAAGAGAAGACTTGGCTTTTTTTTAAATTTAGCTTGAGTATAGACGGAAAAAGCCATTGTATTTTCCTACCTGTAGTCATGTTTTCTAGGTAACCAAAGTAGGGCGGGCGAACGATGGAGAATATCAGCTCTTCTTCTCTGCTGTCGATGTCGTGGGCCTTCAGCTCCCGAGATGACAGATAGATCCCATATCGTCCATCACCCAGAACCTCTGCCTTCCAAAGAGGGAGTAGCTTCACAACCTCCGGAGCAGACTTATCCAAAGGCTTGATCTGCAATGATGCAAGTGTGTTTTTAAATAAAATAGATATTGACTACGATGAATATCATAGCAAATGATAGCAAACGGTAATGCTAGTATTTGAGCATTACCGATTTTTGGACTACGATTCTGATTTGTGCCATCATAAAATTAAAAAATGATATTGTTGGAGATAAATATATAAAGCTTATAGTAAGTTCTGGCTCAGGTGAGCTCTGAAGCATCCTCTCTCTCCCTCCCTCTCTCTCTCTCTCTCCAAGTAGTATCTCTGACTCCAGAGCTGTAGGATCCAGGTCAGACTCTAATCAACAACGATTATAACAATTATTATTAGTATACTGTATATCTTTATTATTCTACTTCACTCACCTTTATCTATAATTTTTAAGGTCTCTACCTTACTCTGTGAAGTGCTTTGACCTAATGTTAGTTATGATTTGCTATACAAATAAAATGTAATTGAATCAAAAGAAAAGATTCATCCAATCCTCCCATTGGCTCACAGATTGCTCACAGATTGCACACCTCACATTTATATACATATACATAAAATTCTAAATATATATATCTATATAATAAATGTTAGGTGTGCAATCAGAGACCGTTTTTTTTAAACTTGGAACACATCATCTGTCACATGGTGGCAAAGAACAGCCAATGTGGCTTTGAGAGTTGTGTTACAATTACAGAGCCTCTAAATCCACAAAAGATCTCATCATATGATAATATGATAATGCGATAATGCCTTTATCACCCACCTGAATGGTGAAGAACACTGGTTCCAAATGTAACCGCCCATCCAGGAGGAAGCCTCGATTGGTGCTGTCAGAGGCCGTGAAGGCAAACCGGTCGATCTGTGACGGCCCTCCATCATGTTTATATGATACCTCCATCTCTTGTATGTGTCTGAGTGTGAAGTTTGATCCCGCAGTCAGGGTGGTGTCCACTAAAAGCAGCCTGCCATACTGTGGAGGCTGGAGGAGGGTGAAGGTCAGGAAGCTGGGTGGAGTGTCCGGGTCGGAAAGGGCCAGGCAGTCAGGACCCAGGATGATGGAGGAACCCTGGGGGACCGTAATGCCTTTGTTGGAGGAGAGAGATGGCAGAACTCTATCCACCATTTCAACTGTGACCTCAAAGCTTCCATTTCGGCTGGTCTTCCCATTACTCACAACAAACCTGTCAAAACATTTAACAGATCTCAATGAAATATTGAAATAGTCCAAATACAATTGTCTTATTTCACATCATGTTGTTATTCTTCAAGTAGATATGACCTCAGTCAAGCTGGCATGGTGTTATTGTTAGAAAGAAAGAAAAAAATCTGAATTGATCAAATTATTTTTATACTAGGCACTGGAAAAAAGCAAATATGGCAAATTTGGGCTTCTAAACTCACTGGAAGGTTTCTTTGTGTGCGTTTGCTCGATTGTCGTGCACATAAGCTACGAGGTTTGCTGCTATGTCCATCTGGCTGAAGGTGGAGATGGCCAGTCCAGGATGATTGATGTACTCTATGTGTCCCTGAGCAGGAGGGTTGGTGATGACATACATGAGCTCCTCTGGCTTTTCTGTGCCGTCTGTGGCCAACAGCACGTCTGTGGTGAGAATCAAGCGATCACCCCGACTGACGTTCGCTGGTTTTACAAAGATGGCAATATTTCCTGAAAGTCGTGGAAACATTGATAGGTTGCATTGAAATGATGATCACATCAGTATAAGTATACACCATGAAGGGCAAACACATTGGACTTGTGGCTTTGCACTCATGAGGATATCACAACAAGAAGAAAACTTGATCCAAACCCATGTCTAATGAGAACTGGCATCTAGTACCTTTCTCAAGATCTTTGACAGAGATATGGAAGTGCTGTGGTGGTGATTGATTCTTTCCGTCCAGCAAGTGGAAGACAAAGAAGTCCTGTGTTTTGGCAGCGTGCAGGCCTGTGTGCACATAGCGCAGAAGGTTCATGTCCACCATTTCCTGGGCGCAATTCTTTCCGGCTGTCAGCGTCACCCAGTCCTGACCCTCCTGAGAAGGGATAAGTCACAGTTAGGAGCCTCCCTGGTTCTCACCAAGGTTTACATTGGAAGGGTTACTGCATAATAAAGTAGCACATAGCAATGTCATGGGAATCAGGGCTGGGTTCTTTGAATAGTGGAATTATTCTTAACTGGAACACCGCTGCAATTTTTTTGCTTTAAGTTAGTGTATTCTGCTAGGGGTGCCAGACGAACTTAGCCCTGTCCACAACATTTTCGGTCGGGAAGTTCGGTCTGGAGTCGCTTCGTTGGGGAGAAATTAATCAAATTGTCAGGGCGGGCTTTATACGATAATGGACAGATGATCAACAGTTACGTAATCAACTACGTCATCAAAGAGCGCCTGGGTTGACTTTGTTTTCCACAAACATGCCTGCCGCTGGAGAACTGAGATGTATCGATGCTGCCATTGAGTCTGTTTTAGGAGACATCGACAGCGCATTCATTTTGAAAGAGGTACAGAGAAACTCGATCAAGGCATTTGTAGATCGAAAAGATGTTTTTGCCGTCCTTCCTACGGGATTCGGAAAAAGTTTAATTTATCAGCTGGCCCCGATGGTCGCGAAGAAGATGGGACGCTCAACATACGTCACATACTACGTTGCTCTGATTGGTTGTAGGTCTATCCAATTGAGCGAAGAGGCATTTTTTTTCCTGGTTAGGTTGAAACATGCCCCATAATCAAAGCCCAATGGAGTGGTCTCAGACTCATATTCTGACTAGAATTATGAGTATGACAGCGTCAGACTAGTCTTCTGCACTTTTCTACGTTAAATTAGATTCAACAGTTTAACACAGTTGGAAAAAGTTTAGTCAATTTATTCATGTCCAAGCTGCCATGGATTTTCCCTAAAGGCAAACTTGAGACATCATGTTCAAGAGGACAAAATCGTGTTTTTAGGTAACTCTGACCTTCACCTTTACGTAACCTTTGACCATCAATTTCATCTTTGAGTGTCAACTGGTCAAAATGTGAAGAAATTCACTCAAGGCGTTCTTGAGATATTGTGTTTCAATCAGAAAACATAATACTTCAGGCCACTGGCTGTCACCAGCACAGAGGCATACAAATGTATGTTTTTATAATTAAAATGTATGAATTTGCAGTGTAAAAACAATGAGACAATAGTCACTCAGAAGGACAAACCTATTAAGAATCGTCACCCCATTGTTTACAGAGGATTCTATATATTCTCATCACCCAGTCTCGCTTTTAAAACATAATGGCAATCCACTTACCTTAAGTTGAAGTAGTCCTTGGGTAGGAACACTCTCAAATATGTACATGACCTCAGAAGAGGGACTATCACCATCATGTGCAAACAGTGTTGCACTGGATATGAGCCTTGTTTCACCTGGCTCCACTTCCAGCCCGTTGTTCCTAATGGACACAAAATTGAGGTAAAAATTGTGTTTTTCTACAAGCAATTGCGTGATGGCTGACTTTGAATAGGAACTGAAGGTGTTAGTCCAACCTTATAGTCCGAGGCTCTTCATCATTGACTGGCAGAACTTTAACCATCACTTGTCTGTGGAGCTGGTGCCGGCCATCTGTCAACTGGATGGTAAAAGTGTCCTCCATATTCTCGGAGTCATCATGCATATACATCAGATCCATACCTGCAAGCCAGTGATGACAGATTTATTTGACTTTTTTGAATGATGTAATACTGAGGTGGAATGGTTCAACAAAGGTCTACAAGATGGAAAGCATTTTTACATGTTCAACATTGTTTGCGTGTTATCAGACAAAAAACTCAAATACTCAGTGATGACCTCAATAAACTTTCTCTGTTAATTTGTAGCCCTTAAACTTTAAAGATCAAAAGTTTTATAAAGTGATTTCAGATTTGTGATCATAGCTTACATTTCACCGTAAAATTTCACTTTTGTTTGTCACTTTTAACAACTCTACCGGCAACTATCAGCGTTTCTTTACACATCATATCAAGAACTTTATTCATGGTTCTGACAATGTTGCTCTTAGCTGGATAAGAAAACCCAGACTTAACTGAGACAGTTGATAACCAGCTACATAGAACAGCCCCACCCACCCTGATGATTACAAAGCTGCTCCAGTGAGAGGACAATGAGCAACTGTTCTCACCAGCTGAGTACCACTCCATGTCTAATGACCCACTGATAGTCTAGCGTGAACATCAGTGGGTGCTTCTTTCATATGTGGCAGTTTACAATGTGAAACTTGTATCATCTCTCAAATCAAATTAACCCTAACCCTAATGCTCGAAGTTTATTGTCACATGCACCAAATACCAGCATCATCAGAGCAGTGAAATTCCTAGGATCTCTCACAGGAAAGCAGTGGTAGCACTAATTACTGCAAGACCAAGGCCCTGTCCCAATTCCTCTCCCTTAGCCCTACCCTAAATATGAGGTGCCCTTCCCTGGGAGTGTCCCGTTCCAAGAGAGGGCTAGAAAATCGTCCCATAGGAATTAGGACACCACTAGCTACTATCAGCAGCCAACAAATCAGTCATTACAGGGACACATCTAATACTGCAGGACAGACAGGATAGATTGTGATATTGATTTTGATACACATTCAGTCAGCATGTTTACGGTTAGTTCAGTGTTACGTAGTCATGTCAATAGAAACTTCTGCCCTGCACTGAAAACATTATACACGAAAGGGGAATATTTTTTTTAACTTCATGTTCAGGACACGGGTGTACCGAACGTTACTCATTACTCCCTCAGACTGTTTAAACGCTAGTTTTGAAGGCCTGAATAGCGATTTATCGGAAACGCTTGTCACAGCGATTCAATCACATTTTCATTTGCTCCTTGATAAAAATAAGATATTCATGGTTATTTTGCAAGATTACATTCTTCCATTTCTAAACATTTTACCCGCAGCGGTCGCCATGTTGATTTACTTCATCCGTTCATCAAGCATTCTGGTATTTCAGTCTATCATTCGTTATTAGGGGGGTCCTGAGTACATTATGTTGAAGGGGTGTTAGAAGGGCTAATTGGTCACTACCCCTACACCACATATAGAAATGGAACAATCTTACTCCTTCACGATCACGTGCAAAACGAAAGGGTAGTAAGTGGTAGGACAAATGGGTTAATTGGGAGAGGGCACAACTCTGTCTCGGTGTTGGCAGTGATTTGGTCTAAGTTCAAACTGTGACTCAAAAACAGGGTCAAATTATGTACAAAACTGAAATGAAACTACAACACAGACTTGTAAAAAGTACCATTAGCCAGATCTGTCATCGTAAAGTCGACCACAGGTGAGTGGGGACTAGCCTCTCGTCTCTTGCTGACGGGCCTTTCACTGTTGTGGTCAATGATGCTGCCATGCTGAGGGGCTTTAACGATGCTGAACAGCAGGACGTTCCTCGGCACGTCCAGATCCGCTGCGTGCAGCACAGACGAGTCCAGCTGCTTAGTTTCTCCTTCTCGTACCTTATCACAGAAGCACATCAATCAATATTGGAATGTCTCCTGTTTGTTATCGTCTTCAGAAGTACTACGAAAACTTACTGTGATATTGCGAGCCACAAAGTCTGGGATCTCATCGTTTGTTGGAGTGATAATAATGTAGAAGGGCACATGCGCAGAACTGTGTTTCCCATCCGACACACAGAGCATGAACTGGTCAACTGTGGGCTCCATCCTCTGGTGTCTGGACTGTACATAGTTCACTTGACCGTCAATGATATCTTTGAATGAAAATGAGGCTGTGGAAAAGAGAACAGAAAAACACTTGAAACTTGAAAACGTTTATGTTTCATACATGTGATTACATTACATTACATGTCATTTAGCTGACGCTTTTGTCCAAAGCGACTTACATTTTTAGTACACTCAACATTTTTATGAGGCCCCATTCGGGGGTTCAGTATCTTGCCAAGGACACTTCGGCATGCAGATGGGGAAGAGTGGGGATTAAACCGGCAACCGTCTTGTTGGAGAACGCCCACTCTACCCCTTAGGCCAAACCGCCCCTATAGTGATAAAACTATACGGACACGGTATATCCTAATGCTTACCTATGCTTATGCCCGTGTTACTTTTCTCAAAGCCAGGACTTGGCAGGACATTTTCAATGTAACCAAACTGGGGTGGAGAAATCAGACTGACCACCAGGTCATCCAGGACCGTGTCCAAGTCAGAGGCCTTCAAATGAGAAGAAGTTATCGGGGCAGATCCACCTTCTTCCACCAAAAAGATGTCTCCTATGAACAAATAGGAAAGTTCTAAAACGTCATACCAGTATCCCTATCTTTGTACTTAGACATACAGCAGGTCAGTGTAATGTGGTCATTTGTCCAAATAAACACCTGCAGAGAAATAGTGGATAATGGTGTAACAGTGTACTGACATTTTTAGACTTCTTTACATTTATAAGCCATGTATATCATTTTAGTGGGAAAGAAAATGGCCCACCTGTTTCCAATGAAGGTGCTTGGCTGTCGACTGGAAACACCGTGATCTGGAGGTCGTACACAGGGAGGCTGTCCCGGAGCTGCGCTGTACCTCTGGTCCTGGTGGGATTTCCTCCCCCGCAGCACAGAGCAGAGTTTTCAGTTTCTCCATCCGAAATGACAAATGTGATGGTGTCATGGCGAGGAGTGAGACCAATCTCCAATCCTGAAACAACAACCGAGGCACTTTTAGAGAATCTCTGGATAACAACTGCAGCAGATCTATTGAACTTTCAACCTTTCTAAAACAATCAGGGGAGGGTTTCTAACATGCTGGGCCCAACCGGCCGGTGGTCACAAGTTTTTAATATTAAATCAGCCGGCCTGGACCTCAGTGCTGCAGCTGACTACTTGTCGGCTCCCACAGGACGGATGTTGACACCAGGTCTGAACGGGACCCCAGCACAGAGTCACCTGACATGGCCTGACGTGCTTGAACAAACTACGGAGGCTGGTGTCAGCAAAACACGCTAAGATGTCTCAAAGGTCTTTAAGATATCCAGATTCTCTTTATGCCCAAAAAAAGATTAGTGTTCAAATAAAAAAGGCCTAATCTGAAAAGGGCTGTCCTAACCGTAATTTCAAATGCAACATTGTGTGCAAAAACTTGGCAGTTCAAAACTTTTTTACAAAATATATAGAACAAAACACTGTCTGAAAGTTCCCAATCCTCACCCTCCATTAAGTGGGTACAAGATTTATCAAACACTCCTGGTGCAGAGTGCTGGACCAAATATGCAAAAACAGTAACTTCATGACAGACAATGCCAACATATACAGAGAGAGAGAGAGAGAGACAGAGAGAGAGAGAGAGAGAGAGTGTGTGTATAACAGGTAAGCTTAGCCTAGCATGAGGACTTGAACCAGGGAAAACAACATGGCTCTGTTAGGGTTGTCAGCATCTGATCAAACAAAGCTTTAACTGTTTTACCAAGCTTTTAACTCTGTTCAGTACAGGAAGGGACAACTCATAGTTTATGGATAATTATAGATTGTTATGTTTACTCCAACAACATCATCTCTTCCATCTCTTCCGACTACACTTTGGCTAAGAAGATGATGGTCTAATAATCAAAACAAAAAAAATTGTTAAGTTGTACTTATATGCTGCTTATCTAGCACTCTGTAATATGGCTTTTTTGAAGCTAATGTACATACATGATTCTTGCTGTTCTGGGTTTTTGGCCTCATGGTTGAATGCACTTATTGGCTTTGGATAAAAGCATAAGCTAAATGATATGAAATGTAATGTAAAAGCATCGTAAACACTACTTAAGTGGATGACTGTGACCCTTAAAAAAGTGGTGATCTTAGTGCGACCGCTGCAGTCTACCTGTGTGTTTGTAGGTGATGATCCCAGCTGTGATATCTGCCTGGAGGAAGTGATCGATCACGACACTATTTCGTAGCACCACGCCGTGATACGGCTGCCGTGCAATCAAGAAGCCCAGGCTGCCGTTGTCGCTGTCTGCATCAGAAGCAAAGATGTACTCTGCTGTGATGGTGATCTCCTGACCCTCAGCGCAGTTGAGAACTGGTTTCAAACCAGCGACCAACACCGGGACCTCATCATTAATGGGCATTACCTGGAGAACACACGCAAGTCACTTCGGTGGAACAAATAAGGGTCCAATAGTGTGAAGCCATTTAGATCACTCTCTTCTTAAGGAACCCGCTTACATGGGAACAATTACCTTCACTTGCAGGATGAAACTGACGGAATTGCTTCCATCCGTTGCAGAGAGTTCAATGTTGTCCTCTACAGTTTCTGAGTTGTCATGATTGTAACTGTGCATAAAAAGAAATTCAAGTTAGGTCAGACATTCTGACAAAAGAAAGAAACAGTCAGAGTTCAAAGAATGAATTCATTCTTATAACAACAGTGACATTCTTAGACAATACATCATGATGGACATATATCATTTTTAATCCATTATGTTATTTAAGACATCACTTATCTTGTAAGGGGGAATAATGTTCTGATCAATATGAGCTTGAGATTGTCTCTTTAAAAAAGGTCCAGTGTGTAAGATTTAGGTGAAAGGGATCTATTGGCATCTAAATTGTACTAATTGTTGTTTCCTTACCCTAGAATGTACAGAGGCCACCATGTTGTTTTTTTTACAGTAGTTGAAACTGGACAAACTAAACATAGTTTTAGTTTTAATCACAACATGAAAGAGAACCTGTAGCAGCCTTCAGTTGTCATACAAACTCAAAAAGGTGTAGTCTGTTCAGTTTGGGCTATTGTGAAAAACATGGAGGCCTCCGTAGAGAGGACCCTCCTGATGTAAATATAAACAGGTACTGCTTCTGGCTAAATCAACTTGTAAGGGTAATAAGTGGGAATGAAGTTAGTGCTATTAAGATGATCCAATCTTTTAAATCCCATATGACATAAAGAAATGAATAAACCAGGATTTCTGACCTAACTTTAAAGCTTTTCACGTCTTGCATGGTGAATGCCTGGCCTTGTTGGAGCAGGAGGCCACCGAGTTGCAGGGCTCCATGCTGTGGTTCCTTTTGCAGCGCCACCCGCAGGGCGTCCTCCATAGAGTCCATATCTGAGAGCAGCAAGTGTTCAGGGCCAAGCCAGCACTCCCCTCCCTCATCTACAGTCAGAGCATTGGTGATGACCTGGAACAGAATATATCTGTACTTTTCTACACATCCACATGCAATGATCGAGACAAGAATGCTACAATTATCTCCTCCACCTGTGGTGGCTGGTTGTCTTCTGGTGTCACAGTGATGTTAAAGCAGATCCCAGTGACTGTTTTGCCCAGACGGTTAGTGACAGAGAGAACAAACTGGATGTGCTGGGGGTAAGGCCCGATGTCCATGATTGGAGGCATGTAGGCTACTTTCATGAAGTTCACTGCATGCTGGAAACAAGACAAAACATAATTCACTGAGTTTTTGATAAATCTTTCAACACATGTACATTTAATGTACTAAAAAAACTCAAAGCGTTACTTGCGTGAAGAGCCTCAGAACAGGTGCATTGGAGTCTTTGGTGAATTTGGGTATACTGTCCACCAGGAACAATCTCCCTGCGTCAGGAGTGCTGCACATCAAATCAGGAGCACAGTGTTTAGACAGAATAGTCCTCTGCAGTCTGGTGTATAGATTTAGTTTTTAGAGCATACAAACCTGTGAGGACCAATGTGGAAAGGCGGAGTAGTAACTGTGTATGTCAGCTCACTGTCAGGGGACTCCAGGTCTACAAAGTGAAGCTGTTGTCGTGTTATATGGACCACTTCTGTTTCTTTGTTCACAAGACACCGGCTGGCCCCAGGAACCTCTTTAGGTGGTTGGTCTGGAACAGCTTCTATGTGCACCAGCACTATCTGAAGACACAACAGTACAACTCTGTGACAGAATTCCACTGCACTTGACAATGAGTAAGAAAGTAGTTCTCGTTTTTTAGAGACGCGAGTGTGGCAATTTCCCATAGTTGGTAACTATTGGATTGATTGCCATGAAATTTGGTATCAACATTAATGGTCCCAAGAAGATGAATCACTAACAGTTTTGGTTTTGGATGCTACATATTTGGTTACCAGAGGAGGGAAGCTCAAAGCTTCACTGCGTCTATACTGTATGTACAGAGCAGCTAGCAAGGCTGTTCCTGCTAATGCTGAAATTGTACATACTGTGCATACATATATACATACAGCTTCGGACGCAAGCAGCTGCCGAGGTTAACGATAGCTTCATAAAATACTCAAAAATGAAATGCCCCATAGAGATGGCAGGAATGGCAATTGCTTAGTTTCAGCTGCTTGTGGGTTTTTAATGCTTGTGGAAATTGTTGATAGTGAAGAGAAGGTTACGCAAGTTGAAGAAAGACTCAAAAGTTGTCCATCCGTCTATCGATTGCTGAACTGTTCCTCAAACCCAAAGCTGAAGGTATGGCACACGATCCAGAGTGGGACTGCCTTTAACACAATGTGTAGCACATTCATCCCATTTGATCTAATTTAACAGAATACATTTTCAGGTAACTGTCACCAAATAAAGAAGAAAATAACCTAAGCTTAACCTAGCCCTGAGCTGCAGTATCAATTAATAATTATAATAAACAGTTTAATTCTTACACTGTGATGATTTGACATTTTTTGTAAACCTTGAGTTTTTTAAAAGGTGTGACGATAGCTATAATTCACAGGTGATAATTTCTTTAATGGAAGAGTATGAACATTTAAATGTAAGATTTCCATATAGTCAGTCTTTGCCATGAATGGTGAGTCAAAGTGTAAAATAGTTGGGTTAGGTGGTAAGATTAAATAAGGGAGAGTTTAGAGTTTACACAAGATATTTGATCAATTCCCCAATGCTGTCGTCATGTAGAATTTCATGTCGTGGTACTGTTACCCACCTGCGGCTCTGACAGGTTTGGGGGGTCATGGAAATCAGACAGCACCACCTCAAAAGAATCATCAAACACCTCATTTCCAAGGTGTCGATAGTAAACCAAGGACTGCGACAGGTCCCTCTGCAGAAAGTGGCTGACAGGGTAACCTGAATTAAAAGCAACACAAACATAACATGATATTATTAAAGAGAAAACAAACACAGCAAAAAATAAAACACATTTTCCTGACCTGTGAGCCCCGGTCCTGGGATTTTCATGACTTCTCCTGCCCGCGGCGGGCGGGTGATGTTAAATAGGATGTAGTCGTCACTTGAGTCCATGTCTGACGCCTGTAGGGTGGAGCCCATGAGCAGAGCTGTTTGGCCCTCAGACACCTCCAGCAGCATGTTGGTGATGAAGAAAGGAGGGCTGTCGTCCTTCGGCAGGATGTTGATGGGGAACTTGTGCCGGGTCTGATGGCGACCGTCGGTGATACGGAAGATAATGAAGTCTTTGGTTGAGTCACTGTCGTCATGGTGATAGCAAACCTCGCCTGCTCTGATATCGTTAACAGTGAACATGAAGCCTTTTCCACCTGGAGATGACATCAGACAACCATAAAAGCAGAAATTAAAAAATAAACATTTTGGACTTGTACATTGTACATGTACAAACAAATTTAAGGGATAGTTCACCGAAAAATTTAATTATTATCCACTCACGCCTATGCCAATGGATAGGTGGGTTAAGTGTTTGAGTCCACAGAGCACCTCTGGAGTCTCAGGGGTAAACAGCATTAGCTTAGCCCCTTCCGGTGGAGTTTTTTTCTTAGAAGGGGAGGACTTTTATACGAATGTCGGGGGGTTGCGAACACTTGGATGACACACAAGCAGTAGGGAGGCACGATTGTAGTCACGATTGACTTCAATTGGATTTGGATTAGGCTGCAATGCTGTTTACCACTGAAACTCCAGAAGTGTTGCATGGACTCCCTCCACTGGCATAGTGGTGAGTAAATATTGAATTATCATTTTTTCTGTGACCTATCCCTTTATTCTTTACAAAAACCAAAGTGTTAAAAACAGAGTCACAGCAGCTCTTAAAGAGATCTGCCATGCACCCAAGGTAAACAAATAAAAGTGGAGAGGTGTGATGTTGTACCTCTAACAGTGAGCCTTCCGTGCTGCAGACCGTCCACAGTGATGACACGAACAGCTTTCAGGTTGTCGTTGTCCACAATCTGGACCTGATCCCACGTTATAGGACGAGACTGACCCTCTAATAGGCTCAGACCTATGCAATGATTATTCATAAACAACAATATTTAGGTAAATATAGGATGCAACATGTGCCAAACTTAATTTTGAAGGATGCCTAAAAAAGAGAAATAGTTTAGAGTTCAGAGAACTTACTTTCTGCTGCTCTCTGCTGCTCAGGATATAAATGACTTAGCTTTTGTTTACAAAGATAGTAATTGTTTGTGGCACAATTTTTTGATTTTTTTCTACTTCCATATATCAATTCTGAAAGGTTTGAAGATAAACAAAACTGCAAACTTGTCATAACATCAAAACAATCAGCTAAAAGTTCAAATAAAGCTGCAAAGTAAGATTCTTGTTTGGTCACTATTAGTGACCCCTTTTGCATTACACATCTCTTATAAACTGTAAGTGTAAATGCAATCTGAGGTTTTAAATTTCATTGGCAATTCGAAAATGTCAACATACCCATGTTCCAGGAAACTCTGGGTGCATTCGTGTCTGCGTTCCTTACAGACACGTGAACAGTCATTGATGGGCTCTTCTCAAAGAAAAAATCGTGCACCTCAAATTCAATCTGTAGAGATGGTGACAGAACTTTTCAGGCTATAGACTATACCAAAATGATTGTTTATACACTGCACATAGTATTTGAAAGGGAAATGCTACCTCGTAATTCCTTCGTTGAGTATCAGAGGAGTTCGGAGGTTGATACCCGATGAGCATGTCATTGAGATCCAGCCATGTGAAGGAGGAGATTGGGCGGGTGTGAT
Source organism: Limanda limanda (assembly GCF_963576545.1). Classification (NCBI taxonomy): domain Eukaryota; kingdom Metazoa; phylum Chordata; class Actinopteri; order Pleuronectiformes; family Pleuronectidae; genus Limanda; species Limanda limanda. The sequence goes on from NC_083657.1 coordinate 16,119,016, forward strand.
CGGACAGATGAGTGAGGAAGCCTTCGACAGGGGGTTTGGTGATGTTGAAAACCAAGAGCTGTTTGACAGTTTCCTCATCTTCAGCATCTATTGTAGCAGTGGAGAGTGGAGTGAGGATGAACTGGTCCACTTCCAGGATGAACATGGACATGAAGGATGGTTTCGGAGGCTGATTGGGCATTGCTCCAACTATCCGCACTGGAATCCAGATCTGTTCAGACTACTCCACCGTGTAAAGAGAAATAAACCACAAAACATTATACTTCAAAATACATATTCTGTTTTTCATCACATTAACCATATGGTTTTTATGTAATGCCACAAATAATCACCAAAAATAATAACCAAAGAAAATCAAAGACTGTCATAGCAGGTTTACTAATGTAGCCTGTCCAATTAAACTTCCTTACACCTACTGACATTTGAAAGTTGGCGCAGGCAGTAGAGGAGCCAAATTACCTTGTATATGCTTCCACTCCTTGAGTCCTTGAGGTCCAGTCGAATTGTGATATAATCTATATCTGGAGATGGAGGATCAATGTGCTGATACCGAAGTCCCATTAACAGGAAGTCATCACAGGGAATCTTGGTCATCTTAACCAGCTTCAGACCCTTTAGGCAGTCCTCGGTTTTACACGTCGCTCTGGCTTTATTATCTGAATAATGACAAACCCATACAGAGATAAGGTCAGACATCAATCTGTCCAAGCTTCGACTATGGTCTGTATTTATATAGAGACTTTAGCCTCTACTCTACAAGCTGCGGGCAGTTTAATACAAACATGTTTTGTATTGGTGAAATGTTTCCTTTTCACTTAAGCATAAACTGGGGATCGGGGATTTCCCATCATGCATTTTCATCGATTACCTAGTTGCTGACGTAAGGGAATGAAACTCTCTGGCTCGTCCCCTCTCTTGGTGGCTTTCTCTGGCTCTCCAGTGACCAGCTGGCCATGGGCTGGCAGGTGGGTGTCATGGCTGCTCAGATGGATGCTACACTCCAGACTAGACCTCCGCTCGTAGTGGAAGGACAGCGCGTTGCCATCGAGTGCTTCAGAGAGGCTGTAGAATTCAGGCACCTCCAAGGATTGAGGCCCAAGCTTTATAATGCTGCAATCAGGTTCCACAATTTCCACATGAAGGGTAAACACCTCCATGTGTGTCTCTGTCTCTGTGAACCTAGTCATAAAGATAAAGGGTGATCAAGAAGAAGAAGGAAAGAGTATATTTACCATCACATGGCTTTTCACCTGTTTGTGTGTGCGTGTGTGTGTGTGAGTGTGTGTGTGTGTGTGTGTGTGTGTGTGTGTGTGTGTGTGTGTGTGTGTGTGTGTGTGTGTGTGTGTGTGTGTGTGTGTGTGTGTGTACAGGTGTGAAGTTGAGACGATGAACACCCGAGTAATGAATACCCATGGGTTGGGAAATCAAAGTGTTGTCAGGTGTCACAGCTGGTGTCTCTAGTCTAGTTGTACCTGTACAGTCGAAGCTTGACAGTGTCCTCTTTTAACAGTGGGCATCCATTGTGGACATACTTCACCTCATCAGCCAGATAATGGCAATCAAAAACCTATGAAAAGAAAAGGAGAAATGTTAATGATCCAATATGAAGTGTGATTCAGGCCTATTGTATGTACGAGATCTGCCTGAATATTACATACTGAAGTATAATATGAACTTAAATTCTAATAGCGCCTTTTAACTGGCCAAAGGACACTTTACACATTTAAGGGACAAGGACGTGTTCCAGGAAAAATACAAGGTTGTGCACAGAAGTGAGAGGGCCTTTTGGACATAGTGTGTTACGTCAAGTCATATGCAGTTTTAAAAGGACGAGTTTTGAGTCATTTTCTGAATGTCCAGAGGAATGTGGCATTGCAGAGGGTAATGGCTTCTATGCTGAAAAAGTCTGGTGTTGGGGACAGTGACCAGTCTCGGGTCGAATGATCGCAGACTCCTGGACGGGGGTGTAGGGTTCATTCAGTAAAAGTAGTGAAACAGCAATATCGAAGTGAAGTCTGCTAACATCAGCTTACTTGAATCTAGTGGTAATTTGAATAAATGTCTGACAAAAACAGATATTTTTGTTCATCCAATAAAGCTTACTTACTATTTCTGTTACTATGTCTCTATAACTCTTAAAGTCATGTTTGATTCTGCTGCTGCTGTTTGATTCTGCTGCTGTCTCCTGGTACAACTGATCATTACAACAACCTAAAAACAAACTGCAAAAAGGCTCAAAATAACTGAATAGGGACTTGATCATTCACAATTAACTATTTCTCTAATTAATTATTTATTTATTTATTATTTTTTAATATACAACCGATGGCAAAATATAGATTTCGAAGGAACGTTTCTGAATCAGTGTTTTTAAAATGACTGAGACTTTGTCATCATTACAACACCAATAATATATGAAATGGTTAGCTACATGTTAGCTGTCAAACAGTGCTGTGGAAGTGTAATGCATGGCTTCAAACTACACAACCTTGTTTTACAACACATGACAAATTGCCTGGAACGTTTTATCTGGAAGAGGATTTTCCATTACCTGAGGCATGAGTTCTCCCACTCGCTGAGTTATGGGCTCGTTGAACACCAGCTCCACCTTGCACGCATCCTTCCGACGGGGAATATGGAACTGCAGGTCGCCCTCGTCAAGGTAGGCCGACTGACCCCGTTTCACCTTAAGACGCTTGTTGACTTTCACTAGGGAACCCTGGGAAGAGAAGGTCATTCCCAGCAGAAGCACTGCGAGCAATGTCCAGGCCTGTATTTGAGCCTGTGAAGCCATCATTGTCAGTCACTGCGGGGTCCTCAATGACTCCCAACAAAAGCAGGATTGCTTTCAGAAACAGGCTTAAGTTGAACAAGTGAGTTATTCCTCTCGAGAAGCTACATTTTCCTCTGGTTGAATGATGATTCAGCTTTTTTCACCTTTCAACATAAACCATCAGGATCTGTAAGGGAATAAAAAAGGTTTCAGTCCATTAGATTTCATAAATATATATTCAATACAGTACATGTTTACTACTGTCCCTCACTGGTTTCTGTAACATAATAAAAACTATAAAGTAGAGAAAAAGCATTGTTTTATAAAAGCAATAATAGCTGCATTAATTGATTGTATTGGCAACATTAAAGGTTCAGTGTGTAGAATTGAAGTTTCATGTTACAGCTGAGTACCTCTCCCCTCACCCGCCCCTTCCAAACATGACAGACAACCTGTGGAAACCTTCAGTTGTCATAAAAACTCAAAAGGTGTTTAGTAAAAAACATGGCGGCCTTCGTAGAGAGGACCCGCTCCCGATGTAGATATAAAGTATTTAAATAGAAAGGGCTAATTCTAGGGTATAGAAATAACAATTTGTACAATTTAGATAATTAAACACCAATTAAAACATCACTAGGATTATATTATATTCAATATAATTTAATTTGCCAAAAGATCCCCTTCACCGCAATCATACACACTGGACCTTTAACTTTGGACAGAGCAAGACAGGCTGTTTCCCCCTGTGTGCAGTCTTTATGCTAAGTAAGGCTAACCATGTCCCAACTGTAGTTAAAACACACAGGCATGAAATTTTATCAGAACGAAATTCTGTCTCAAATTAAGTCTCAAAACAAACCTCCATAAATGAATTATCTATCATATTACCAAATAATAATAATGATAATAATATAAACACCCGGCACTACAGGAAATGATATGATTAAACAAGACTATTATGTCTACCAGTAGAAAAATTAAGAAAATAAGTTCAGGAATAGAACACTACTGGTTTATGATAACTACCTGAAGGTGTATGGTTTTTGTAATTACATGACTATTTGAGTTTTAACCAGCTCCAGGCATGTTACAGATCTCTCATAAACTTTCTGACTTCAAAAGCTTGTCAGGAAGTATTTGCATTATTGTCTGTCCTTTGAGTAATGACAATCATTTATTTTCTTAGAATTTCAAGTCACCCCCAACATGGCCGACTGGTCTTAACTTGATTATTTAAAGCAGTGGGGGACAAAATTCCTATGAAAACATCTTTCAAACATTCTTTGAAATAACCTAAGGGCACCTTACATTTCTGAATAACAACAATAACAGTTCCCCAATCTTCCTTACTTCCCAACCAATTTGTTTTCAATTCAGTTTTCTGCTTCCCCCTTGGCTCAAAGAACCAATTACTCCTTTATCAGCAGGGATCAATGTCATCCTCTCTCCCCCGAGATCTCACCGAGGATGTGGGTTGGTGCTGTTTTGTGTTTTTAAAAATAGGCCTCAGATGTCATCCTGCCACATTCCTTCAACACTCTTCTAAAACGGCTACCCTCAGACCTCACACAGAAAGCACCTTGAACAGAAAAGCACCTTATAATCATCCTCTGCATGGGGGGAACATGTCACAGCTTGCATCCATGAACAATGCTTGTGTTGAGGGCGCTGAAAAGATCATGTTCAAGGAGCTGAGTGTAAAAAACAGGGTTCCAAATGGTCACAGCCCCCTTCGCCTAGTGCTGGCAATGTACTGCTTTGGTGTGTTCGAAAAAAAATATAAATTAGGTAATTTTCACATTTTAGGATCAGGATTAACACTGTAAAATCTGTGGTGGTCGAGCTGGAGGGGAGACAGTTGAAGGTCATAGTTCATAAAAGCCTGAAATTATGTGCAACAAGCTGTTATGACAAAACTGACAAATTACGTCCTCATTAGGGTGTTAAGGCTGTGTTAGTTGCATATTTCGATATAACTGTATTTGTTTTAACTGATTTTTTATTTTTTGTGAGAAAGGTTCCTTGGACCATGGTTCACAACAAAGGACTAAAATAAATACCTGGGTCAAAAAAAATCAACAAACCCTGACATTTGTATTGTGGCAATGAAATAAAACTGTCAATTTCTACTGAGTTAGCAACTTCACAAGGGCATACATACTATTTCCCATCCAGCTTTGTGAGAATTGACATTTAGAGCAAAGTCCCACTGCATGCCAGAGCTGAGAGTAGATCGCATTTTAGCAGATAACATCCCATCCAACATTGTGTCACACTGCATGACACTGATATTTACTGTTAGCAAAACAGCCCAAAGGCCTCGGTAATCAGTCCTGTGAAAGATTATGGATGGCCCTCTGACTGATGTGAGTCCCGGTGGGGAGGCTGCAGATGGGAGGTGGGAGTGCTGGGAAAGGTCCTAATGTTAAGCTGCATGAAGCACTCTGAGGGTCCCGTCCCTGTTGATCCTCTTCCTGTTTGGGCTGAGCTTCATGTTACAGTCACTTCACAATATTATGTCGACAAGATACATCCAGGGAAGTAATGTATACTGTGGGTTACAAGCAAAGACCACCAACCACAATCAAGTTGAATGAAGCCCACATGTCTGAACAAAGCTATTTTCTCTACTGACATGTCATTGAGGAGGGGGCTCAGCATCTGCTGAGTGTCAACGCCGGCAGGTCTAATGACAGACTAGATTTACATTCCCATAAATTTGTGTTACTTGCACTCCCTAATCCAAACCTAAACAAACATCAGTGTTGGATGGAATGCTACCAACTCACTCCAGCCCATTCATACCCTTTTACCCTAACCCTAATCCTAACCCACCTTTTAGCTAAATATTGTATACGACTATCTACACACCTCCTCATTCTCTCCCCACAGTTTTTTGTTTGACCATAGTCCATAAGACAGATTCATATTATATTAGACTGGACAGCGAATAATTGAAAACCAGGAGGATATTGCAAATATTATCTGGAATACGAACTTAAAACAAAACTATGTGGAAACAAGTCATGAAAGACCTAAACGTTTATAAAAGTACAGTGTCAGAATTCATTTTGATACATTACAGCTCGGATACATATTAAAAACAAAACATGTGCTTTCTGTCTGTGTACTGGTTTAGCCCACTATCCCTGAGAGAAAGAGGATACAGGCATATGATGATAATAAAGGCTGATTAAGGTCACACGGCATAGTTCGACACTCACAATAAATAATCCCTCCCATAACCCAGCCGATTTGCAACACGGCCTCGACCAAACCAGTAACTAGTGATGGCCACAAAACATACAGCTGTGTGGGGATGTGATGTGTCATGTAACAAGTGGCTTGGCTCCACAGCTGGGAATGCCTCGCACAGTCATTCACAGCAGCAGCTTCTTCTTCTAATCTTAATAATGACAGGGTACTGAGCAGCCAGCAATTTTCAAAGAAAAACAAGCCATCGGGGAAAAGGCCCTCTGCTGAAAACATTTGGCCGCTGTCCAGTGGCCCAGTCCAGAGAGTGTGCTACAGAGTCTACCGACGTTGAAACCAACCTCCTTAAGCTCTCATTCATCCCAACGTCCATCACACTACGTAATAAGGAGACCTGTTGATTCGGTCATGTATCTCAAAAACCTTTGGACTTTGTCTGGCACATCTAACACTTTAATGCCAGTTTTCGTTTGTCATCCTCTTTACCTCGTCATCTCCTTTTCGTGTTTTATCATTTTAAGTGTTTTTAGGGCAGGTGCAATATTGAACTCACATTTATTCTGCATAATTATGCTGGGTCTTACGTGATATGTCTTTGTGGACTGTCTTTTTGTTGTTGTTGTTGTTGTTGTACAATCTACTGCTCTGAGGGTGCTGTAGCACTTTGGCCCAAGACAAATTTCCCCACGGGACAAAAAAAGTCTGATATGATTTGATTTGAGAGTCTTAAAGTGGTAAAAAGCTACCAAACTGTTAGAGGTGAGAGCTGAGCGTGCAGTTGTTAGTGTCCCTGCATGTGACAGTGCTACAGACAGAACTGGATGTCGAACACACTGTAAATGTGGCTTTGTTTGCATAATGTGAGACATGCAGTGTGGATCCTGATAAAAGACAAATACTTAGGAGTAAGACAAATGCAGTCATACATTCTGCTCCTGCAGAACAAAGCTCCCCAGCAGAGATCCCCACATAGATTAAGACATGTCCTTACCTGATCTGCTGACATCTGGCACTTCTCCACTATGTGTCTTGCTCTGCTCTGCTTTCGACAGCAAGGAGCTCTCTGACAGACTGCAGAACACTCCTCAGTGACAAACCCCACCTCCAAAGAGGGTGAGATGAGTAGAGGGGGAAAGGAGAGGGAGGAAAGAAGGGCTAAGGCTGAGGGCAGGAAGAACCTTCCCTCTGGTGACGCCTTCCTCCTCTTGTAGCTGCGCTGGGATCAGTAATCGGAGCAGAAAAACCCAAAGACAACACCAGGCTCTGAGATCAAAGTCTTGTCCAAAGTGCCTCAGTGGTTTGTCATTATTGTACAAAAGTGGAAGAGATAAAAGGCTTAATAGTCCAGCCATGTAGGGAAAAGACCCAAGCAGGGAAAATGGACATTCTGTTATTTTGTACCCTCTGAAAAAGAAACAAAAAGCAGCACGTCCACTGTGTGAGTAGGAATCGTGCATATGTGTAAAAGTAATTTCTCTACATGCAGTACAACACTGGATTCAGAGGGTTAATGGTTTCAGTGACACCAACACTGTTATGAAACACCACATTTAATTTGTAAATTCATTTCAATTTGGAAAATAAGGTAATATTATTAAAATAATAGGAGGAAAACTATGGAGCCCCCGAAGTAGAAGATCGCGTTTGCATTCTCTTGCTACACATTTGGGATACCTCACAATGCATATTGTGTTCCCTTGCAATACTATTGCATTATCTTGCAATACTTGTGCATTAACTCACAGTACATTTTCTGTTACCTTGCAATATTTTGCACAACCTTGCAATATTTTGCATTACCTTGCAATATAATTCTCTTCTTCTATTCCATCAGAGCAATATGTAGTGCAGTGCAACTCGGCCTGTATTGTTCTGTCTGGACTCGTCCGAGCTCAAGAGAAAACAAAGAAAGCTTTAGCTGAACCCGACAGCTATTCTGTATTTTGTGTCCGTGATGTGATTTGAATGTTGCTTGCTTTGGCCACACAGCTAGTCTGTGTTTTGCATGACCAAACGTTTTTTTTTTTAAAAGAGTCTCCATGAACCCTACCCGATGTAGTTAAAGTAGGTTGCAGTGAGTTTGGGTTATTCTGTCCCTCACACACAGGGATATTGGTTGTTCTACCTGATGACCTTTGCAGTTTGAAAAATACGCTCAGCCAGCATGACCAACCAAACCCGAACCTGAATATAATTTCATAATTGTTGTCAAAACCAGGCCCGGCCTTTGGAGTCCCTATGCACATTGCCACTCATATTCTCACAAAGTATTGAGAAAGAGTGCAAAACATATTGTGACTGAGTGCAAAAGTAATCCTCAGAAGAATTTTCAAGATGAAACACATTTAAATGAATAGCATGGAATTTGGAGATTATTATGAGCAAATATCTCTAGATGTCATTTGAGTGGTAATGACCTTTCAGTAAAGGTTAATGTTACGCCTGAGAAAATAATACATTCTGAGATTTCAAGAAGAAAGCAGTAATATCGAAAGAGTAAAGTCGCAGTATAGAAGAATCATCTAATATTACTTGATACAAGTTAGAATTTTAAAAGAATAAAATCGCACTTTTATGAGAAAGTTGCCAGGGTTCAATTCCTTCTGGATCCAAAATTTTGAACCAATCTCATTGTGAAATGAAAAAAATCTGATATGATTAGGGGACTGATATTAATATGTCTAATTTGTTGCAGATCCCCCAAAAAAATCCAGATCTAGTGAATTTGAATGTAGTTTTATAAGGAGACTTGTTGGAGGTATGAGCACCACTGAGTGAGTCTAGTTTTCTTATGTTAACTTTTCCTTTTGATAACTTTCCCACCATTGCCACGAATTATTCATACCCAAGACATGTATTGTTTCATGTCTCCCGTCAAATGTTTTACTCCAGTCAGATTGTCTGTTCAGAGCTGTGCAGGACTTTAGCTCATTAGAGTCCATGGCAGAGTGTTTGTGAAAAAGAAGCAACATTCCTCAGCTTCAGAACGGGACTGCTTCACTAAGTCCTGACAGCCCCTGTGGTTCCCTGCATACCTATTAGCGCACAGACTGTTACACTACAAGCTGGAAACCTCCGCAGCACTCTGACAGGAGGAGAGGCACAGATACAGGATCACATCAGACTGGTTAGAAATACATCAAAATTCATTCAGAATGCTTCGAGAGGTCGGTCTGGGATTTTGTCATGCGACACTGGTCTTCGTCCTGCTGTGCCCGGCCACAGGCTTGTCGCTGACGGGTCTCCGCAGAGATGCAGAGGATGACCAGGAGCTCAACAAAGCCATTTTGGAAATGCTACATATCAATAAAGTGTCGGCGAGCCATCAGGCCAAACCACATCCCTACATGAGGAGGGTCTATCAGCATCTGGACTCACTGGAGGCTCAAGACTTCGGGAGATCAGACGGAATGCTGGTACAGAGCTTTCGGAATGTTCCTGGTAAGGACTTAAAATTCAATAAATTTTTGTAAATTTACTCAGAATTTACCAAATCAATTTTACATAACACTACTATTAGTACTATGAAACCTATCGAATGATGCATTTCCTGTTTGGCCGCAAGATCCAAGATGCACTTGCACTGCCGGACATGGAAACAAACAGTGTACCGATTCTAGACACTCTGGTTATATACACATCAGTTCAATACATGTTTGTCGTAAAGTATAGGCCTACAAGAAGTGAATATTACTTTTTTATGTTTCTTCCCATTTAGTGACTTTGTAAAAACCTCTAACAAACTGATTATTCACCTGTTAAAGTTGATATTGCTAACATGTGACATGGCCTGCAGACAGAGCAGCATTAGCATTAATATGGAGCTGTGTATGTGTTTAACATTCACTCTACCACTGGCTCGTTTAGTCTAGTTAAGTTAGCTGATTATAAGTTATAAGTTTAAAAATTAGAAACAGAGCAGAAGCCACAGAACATACTCTATCAAACTGTTGTTAAGGCTAAGCGATACTCCTAATGACAAGTAAACTGATTAATTTCTAAAACATGTTGAATTTATCTGAAATTTGTTATCAGCTGTAACTTATCCTTCTCTCTTCTCTCTTTTCTTGAAATCTTGTTTCTCACCCAGGTCCAGACGAGGCTCCCCTAGGCTGGATCTGGTTCAATGTCAGCAATGTAAGCCCTTCCATGCTCGGGGCAGAACTAGTTCTGTTCAGAAAAACCCTCCACCCCCGTCCCGTCAGCGTGACTGTCACCCTGCACAGTGTCACTGCCTCACAGGGAGCCCTGCAAGAGAGTCCCGCTCTGGGGGAGAGGCTACTGACCCTGGATCAGCGACCCTTGTCTGGATTTGATGTGTTTGACGTGTCAGCTGTCCTGACAGTGAAGCCAGTGGAGGCGGTGGGTTTTCAGCTGCGTTATACAGATGAGAGTGGGAGTTTGGTCCTTCATGAGGCTCTGACACAGAGTCTTTACTGTCTGAATAGAGGCTGCCTGAGTGAACCTTTACTGGTACTGTACCAAGCACACCCCTACCCTGTTTAACTCGGTCACTCGGACCACTTTAGAGTGATATCATAAAATAATATCATGTTTCAGTACAAAATAGCTCATAATATAATCACGATATGGTTAAGTCCTGTAGAGTTTTTGTTTTTTTAGACTTGACAGAATTAAATCCAGAAATAAATCATTCTTGGAGTTTCTTATGTTTGTATTGAGCATCTGAATCCGAATCTGTTCCTCACACTCTTGAGGGCCTTTGGACCAAAATCAGCTGGATCCAGTTTTGTAAAGTTTGGTGCAGATTGGAGAACAGAACAATTTGGAAGAACTTCCTGTCTCAAGTTAAAGTCAAGCTGCAGACACGCCGTTCAATTAAACATCATGAAGAGCACCACTTTTCATCTTGAAGGTATTTAGATCACACTGACCCAATATGAAGGCGATCCAATTAATCCTCAGAATATTTAGACTTAAAAATGAAGAATGCACAACAAAGAAATGACAAACTTTCACTCCTTGTTGACTGAAACCAACTAAAATATAACTATTCATAGATCTGGAGAGGTTAAAGTCATATTTTAAAATATATATTAATGCTACCTCCTATCAGTGTTTCTGGCATTTACAACCTCCCTGGCTCTAGAAATGAGATGATTAAAGGTCACTTTGGTTGTTGTATCACATGTCAAAATTTTAAACATTATGTATCATGAATAACTAGATATTTAATATTGGTGTACATTCTACAACACAGTCTGTGCTTAATCCAACAATAGGACACAGTAAATCAACTTTGATGCCAAAGCAGTGCTCGTACAAATAATTACAGTGGCTGCACAGGCTGCTGGAGCCCATTAAGAAGTCTCTGCCCCTCAAGCGCACGCAGGACAAATTCATCCAAACAGTTTTTTTGGTATTTTAACCAATTTTAACCTTAAAAACACGTCGCCGCAATGTAGTCAAAACAGGAGTGTGGTTTATAAAGAAGCAGCTGTGTAAAATATGTTCTTTCAGTTCTGATTGCTGGTGAATCCAACACAAATCTCATCTTTAAACAAACTTTGTTTTTTTTCTTTATTGCATAGCCTACAAATCTTACAAGCAACATCTTTTCGAAAGGAAACACACTTCATTTCAGGACTGAGCAACTGCAGCAAAATCAACAAGTTAGTGCAAAGTAAACAAAACAATTACTAATCCATAGAAAAAGCTAAAGTGATTTCAATATCTGTTATGGGTCCAGTCGAAAGATACATTCAACTTATATCCATTTAAAAGTGCGGCCATTTTGGCCGTATGACACATTGTGTATTTTAACTAACTGCTCCCAGAGCTTTCATCAGATCAACTTTAAATTCAGTGAGGGTCATGTCAACTCCATGTAGTTTCAAAGATATAACGTTTTTTATCCTACGTCAAATTTTCTATTGTACGTCAAAGCCTGGCATCAAATGGTAAATGGTTTTGTATTTATATAGCACTTTTCTAGTCTCAATGACCACTCAAAGCGCTTTGCAGAACAGTTTTTACATTCACCCATTCACACACACATTCATACAGTGCATCTACCTGCAGCACTTTGTTATTCTATGGGGGGCCATTCAGGGTTCAGCATCTTGCCCAAGGACACTTCGGCATGCAGACGGGTCAGACTGGGGATCGAATCGTTGACCTTCAGGTTGGAGGACGACCACTCTACCCCTCAGCCACAGCCTCCCACACTGTAACAGTGTCATTTATTAAAAAAATTTCAAAACAAATTCCATATTTTAAACCGCTAAGCCAAGGTGCTGCAAATTAAAAGAATTTAAATATTTTTTTAATTTCACAGAAGGTAACGTCCGAGATGTTTCTTGCTGGATAAGACACATCAGTGTGATGCACTGCACAACAAAACATCTGCACTTCCTGATCAAAGGAAGCCGTCAGACGACTGGTGCCATGTCACACAAAACCTCCACACACACACCTCTCTGCAGTACTAAGTAAAATAAAGAAAAAAAAGTATTTACACTTTATAGTACACAAAGAGGACCTCTTTGTCTGGCCTCGTCACAAAGATGATCTGATCCACCCAAAACCTTAATGGCTTTGGCCCAGTTGGGCAGCCCCTCCTCTACGTTGTCCAGCAGCACTCCTCCCAGGCCCAGCTGGTGGTGTTTGTCCAGCAGCCTCGGTAAGGCTTTCTTGTCCTTCAGGTTGTACTTGGTCTTGAAGCCAAACGTTCCATGACGCACGTCGATTTTGGGATTGTTGACCAAAGCCTCAGTCATAAGTCAATGCTTCTGCTCAGGGCCGGGTCTAGGCAGGGGCAAGAGGGGGCCTGGCCCCCTCAAATAAATGTTGTGCCCCCTCAAACTAAATCCCAATTTATAATAATAATAATAATATAATAAAGCACAATGCCCCCTCAAGATTTGTGGCTGCCCCCTCATACATGCCTGTCTAGACCCGGCCCTGCTTCTGCTTCATGCTGATGTCCAGAAGCTTGGTCTCATCCAGAATCTCTTCTAAGGTCAAGCAGTGCGTGTCACCATTCTGATGCCTTGTCTTCATATAATTGACTATCTTGGCCAAGCAGCCAAATTTGTACCCGGAGCTTGCTTTGCTGTTTATGTTGCTATTACTCGACTCAGCACCTTGTTTGGACGAGCCCTCCTTGTCCGCTTTGGACTTCTTCTTCTTGTGAGAGTCTGATGCCGTCTGTCTCTTCTCTACAGCTGGAGTGGACAGAGCTCTTTTTTTTAACAGCTCCCGCTCCCTCAGTAGCGCTGGATCCATCCTGGCTGAGAGTTTGTTCCGGTTTCCAGAGAAAGTGACGGATTCGTCCTGGAGGACAAACTATTATCAGAGGTGATGCACCGGAAGGTTGCACGCTTCCTTCCAGAGAGATAAACCACTTTATCTTCCTGCAAAGATCATGGAAGTTGACGTTGGCTAAATAACTTCAGACACAAAACATCACATTTTTCAAAGTTTGATTATTGCCAAAAAAAGAGCGATTTATTATAACTTCTCTGTGATTATCCAATCAGCCTCAAACATCTTTCACATGATTACACTGATCAGATCCATTTGTCAATACTGACTCATCCTCACAACACCACCTGCTGGCGACAGGAAGTGACATGTTTTATCCCTTGATACATGTACTGCTCCTGGCTGCTTTACAATATACAGCTCAAATGAGCTCAGAGAAGCTATAAGAACATGGTCAGAACTGTGACATTCAAAACAACTGATGTCAGTTTGCTTTAATTTCACAGTGTCAGTGGTCATAGATTCCTTTGATGTCTTAGACTGTTGCAAAGGTGAAAGATCTATTATCTGAAGAGAGACAAGTGTTTTGAGCTGAACATATCTATTAGTCTGCATGTAGAGATAGTGTAGTGTCTCTAACTCTGCATTGTTTATACAATAGCACCACCTACTGCCAAAGGAGGTAAGCATCGTTTTTCGACTTTAATTTCATTTACATTAAATTTTCATCATGTGGTCTACACTTGATGGCGTGGACCGTAATGTGTGATTAGTGAGCTTGGTCCAATGCCGCGTGATGGACGCAGGAAGTGACATGTTTATCCTTCCATCGATGCACAAAACGCGAGCAACAAGGAAACATTTCGCCTGGTCCCTATTCGCCCCCCCCCCCCGCGGCCACAAAAGGCCCCGAAATCACAAGTGCTTGCAGTGCTGCCCGCTGCCCTAGTTCTTATACTGACCCTTGATGATTTAAAATTCATATTAATCAATATCTATGATCACAACAACAAACACCACTAGAGCAAATTACATTACATTTGGATCATTTTAAAATATCTAAATATCAAATATCAATTGGAGGTGATCTCAACTTAATTCATGATGAATTTTATAAGAGAAATCCTTTGAGACACTTTGCAAGTCACCCAAATACCATATTTACAAATTTTTCCATGAACAAAGTTTAACTGATGCATGGAGATATTTAAATCCTTATATATATAGATATTCATGGTTCAGCTCAAATCACAGTTTAAAGTCTAGAACTGACTACTGTTTAATTACATTACATTACATAAAAATGAATTTAGCTGAAGCTTTTCTCCAAAGCGACTTACAATAAGTGCATTCAACCAATCGGTTACAAACCCAGAACAACACGAATCATTACAGTAAAATTTGCTTCAGAAAAGCCAAACTACAAAGTGCTACATGTAAGTACCATATACGTGCAACAGTTTTTTTCAATCCAAGGTGTAGTCTGAGATGTGTCTTTGGTCTGCGGCAGAAGATGTGTAGACTTTCTGCTGTCCTGATGTCAATGGGGAGCTGTACCACCATTTAGGAGGAGGATTTTATTGGGTGGCTAGCTTGCAGTTTCTTCAAGTATGAAATCAGCTGTGGTATTTCTGCTACTCAACTAACTGATCACAGTGTTATCTGTGTGATAAGAGAAAACACAAAAAGAAGAATTCATGTACTGTTCAAAAGATGAAATCTCTGATCACTGAAATTGAGAATTCTGAAGAACTAACACCTATCAAGAAATGGGAGTTTTTGAGGTATAACATACTACAATTTACTATTTCATTCAATAAATGAAAATGGACATTATCAAACAATTCAATGTCCTCTTCAATAATCCTAATCCTAAAACAATTGACAGAAAGTATCAAACCTTCAACCTTAATAAGATTAAACGTTTATTAAAAAAGCTCAAGGGTCATAAAAAAAGACAGGAAGTGCCCCATACTAACTGATCACAGTGGTATCTGTGTAATAAGAGAAAACACAAAAAGAAGAATTCATGTACTGTTCAAAAGAGGAAATCTCTGATCACTGAAATTGAAAATTCTGAAGAACTAACACCTGTCAACAAAATGGGAGTTTTTGAGATATAAAATACTACAATTTACTATTTCATTCATAAATTAAAATGGACATTATCAAACAATCACTCTTCAATGAGACAGAAAGTATCAAACATTCAACCTAAATTAGATTAAACGTTTATTCAAAAAGCTCAAGGGTCATAAAAAAAAGACAGGAAGTACCCCGTACTTGCTCTCATCTGATTGGTCGCGCTCTCGGTCCTTCAATTCCCTTTCTAGCCAGTCATTGACGCGCAGTCGCACTAGCGGTGCCCCGCCTCCTCAGATAGCGAAGCGTATCATTTCTCTTCGTCGGTGTTTTCCGTTAACCTCCATTTTATCTATTACATCTTGTTGTTACCGCCGCGTGTGTGCGCGCGTCCGGAGCTCCGGTCGACATGGAGCCGACGTGGTGTTGAAGCGGCCTGAGGAGCTGTCTGAGGCGGACACAGTGACATGTATCCCCGGGGCGCTGAACCTGTTCCATCCCGCACACAAAGCCTCTGAAGCAGGCCGTGTGGTTTTTCTTTCTGTCACGCAGAACCACGGATGATGCTCAGACATGGCGGGGAATCAGTTCAAAGGACAAGAAGTCAGCTGCTGCATCAAATACTTCATCTTTGGATTCAACATCCTGTTCTGGGTAAGAGCTGCGCTTTGTTTCACTGCACGTCCACCGCACCTCGGTGTTATCATGTCCGCTGGCCAATGGGGAGGAAGGCCCGCTCCTCATCACCTCTGTTCTCGCAGTACTGACGGACCGGTACTGACGGACCGGTGTGGGTTTCCTGTCCCGTCCTGTTCACACAGAACTGTTCACAACAGCGGCTGCAGCTCAGCTGACCACAAGCAGCTAATCGGCTTTCTGCACTGAACTATAATGACAGCTCAGCGCTACAGCTCATCTACAGACACACTACTGACCTTTTATATTCGTCTGTGGTACAGACACACGTATCATACATACTACTGACACACTACAGACACACTACTGACCTGTTATAGACGCCTGTGGTACAGACACTCATCATACACACTACTGACACACTTCATCCACTCACACAGTCACACTACACACTCACCACAGACACACATCATACGCACACACAGACACACTACACACTTGCTACAGACACACATCATCCACACACACATACAAACTACACGCTCACTACAGACACAGTACACACTCACTACACATTCACTGCATACACATCAAACTTTCACTACAGACACACATCATCCACACACTACAAACTCACTACAGACACACTACACACTCACTACAGACACACATCATCCACTCACACAGACACACTACACATTCACTACAGACACTACAACTACATTACAGACACATCACACACTAGAGACACACTACACATTCGCTACAGACACACCTTATCCACACTACAGACAAACTCACTTCACTCTCACTACAGACTCACCACATCCAAACTACAGACACACTACACACTCATTACAGACACTACGTCAAGACTACATCCATACCACAGACACAAAGTAGACAGTGGACACACTACACATTCGTTACAGACACACCACATCCACAGTACATCCACACCACAGACACACTCACTACAGACACACCTCATCTACACTACAGACACACTAAATCCACGCTACACCCTCACTGCAGACACACTACAGACACGCTACATACACACTCATTACAGACCAGTATATAATAAAAATGCGACAGGCTGCTGTTGTGTCAATTTGCATCAACACATTCACAGGCATTTGACATGACTGTATTTATTTTTTCCAGCTGTTGGGCATGGCCTTAGTTGGAATTGGACTGTGGGCGTGGAGTGAGAAGGTGAGTAGTGCTATTATTGCAAAATATAAAAAGTGTTGTTTTCATATTTATATTTTATTAATAAAATTTGATGTTCTTTTTGTGAATTTCCCTTTGTAAGATTTTAACTAAATGCCAGTATAATTAATATTGTCCTGATTTAAACACACACTCATTTAATGCTCAGTTTGTTTTTAATTGCGTGCCAGTACTTATTCCTATTAAAGCTGCCCTAATAAAGGTTCTACATTAATAATGGATCAAGTCATTTTGTATGATTTTAAAGGTGTTACTTGTAGTGATGAACCCTCAAGGAGTCATCTCCCTCTCTCCAGTTCTGCCCTGGACCTACAGAGTATTTTACTTTCTCTTGACTGTTGTAAATGGACTAAATTCATATATCACACTTCTAATCTTAACGACCACCCAAAGCACTTAACATTAAAAAAATCACCCATTCACATAGTTTTCAAACAAATCGTTAAAATAACCATATTTAGTTTGAAACTAGGTTCAACATTCGTAACCTGTGTGTGTTACCAAATCATTGTTAAGTCAATGCATGCAGAGTGATAGAAATATGAAAACATTTACTCAAAACATCTCACTGAAGCAGTTTATTTCACAGAATTCTCAAGTTCTCTAAATTCATGTTCGCAGCAGCATTGTTTCTCCTCTGAGTTCATCCAAGTTCCATCCTGTTTAATGTCACTGCGACCCTGTTGGCAAACATGATCTCTCTTGAAGGAGACGCAGCTGCCTGACTCACACTGCGTGTTGTGCTCTGTCTCCTCGCTCCAGGGGGTCCTGTCCAACATCTCATCCATCACAGACCTTGGGGGTCTGGACCCCGTCTGGCTCTTTATGGTGGTTGGGGGCATCATGTTCATTCTGGGGTTTGCCGGATGCATTGGAGCGCTGCGAGAAAACACCTTCCTGCTCAAGTTTGTATGTTCCATGATATAAATAATGCTGCAATCTGCATGCACAGATAAAATTATCGCAGAATGCAACTCCGCAATTGTGAATTTGTCATCTTGTCTTTTTCCCCTGCTCTTCTAGTTCTCTGTGTTTCTTGGAATCATCTTTTTCTTGGAGCTTACGACAGGAGTCCTGGCGTTTGTCTTTAAGGACTGGATTAAAGACCAGCTCAACCTGTTCATCAACAATAACATCCGGGCGTACCGGGACGACATCGATCTACAGAACCTCATCGACTTCACTCAGGAATACGTAAGACACGTTGTAATATTTATCAGCTAAGTTCATTCTTCGAACATTAAAACAGTCTATCTACTAGTTTTTTTCCCCATGCTTTCAACCACATGTCATGGCAGTAATTCAATGAAGAGTGGTTTAAAGCTCTAGACTTTTATTGTTGAGCTGCTAGTTACTGTCAAATCTGATTCGGAGGTGGGATGTACATTCAGCTCTGTTGCTGCTGTAAACACCAAACGATATGTGCATGTTTATAAATATATATAAGTGCAAATATCATTTAGCACTCTGACATCTGTTTCATTGGATGTCTTTAAGCTTTTGTTTTACCAGATGTTTATCTACTGTTAAACAAAATGAGATGCTGCAATATGTGATAATAAATATTCATTTTATGTTTTTTAATATGAAAACTTTCCTTTTACATAATAAATGATGCACATAAGCAATTATGTTTAGATTTTACATTGAAAATATCTTCTTTTTTTATTTAAATTCTATACATCTATATACTTGTGTTTGAAACAGTTAAGTGAAGCCATAAAAACGAACCTGCTCGATGGTTTTTCCTCATTTCGGTCAACAAATTTAACAGCGTTTTAATTCTAACCACAGGAGTGTTCGTCAGTTTCATCATTCTTTCCTCTCTGTCTGACTTCAGTGGGACTGCTGTGGTGCGTTTGGAGCAGACGACTGGAACCTGAACATATATTTCAACTGCACTGATGGGAATCCCAGCAGGGAAAAGTGTGGAGTTCCTTTCTCCTGCTGCCACAAGGACCCGGCGGTACGAGTCCCCTGGCACTGCCTGCATTTACACGTTTATAGAGTTTTGTATAACACAGCATCGGTTCACAGAGTTGTAACAAATTAGCTCTTTACATTAGCATTCCTGCATTCCATTGCCTTCCTATTAGCTTGCGGAATTGCTAGCCTGTTTGACCACAAAAGTATACATTAATGTTCGGCGTCCATGTTGCCGTTACCTAGCGGCAGTGTCATCTTTTTAATGTCATCACATTCATTGGTGAATTTAACATGTTTATCTCGCAAAAGAAGTTAAACATTAGCATGCTAACACCCTCAGCTAAGATGTTGAACACGTTGCACAGTATAACTGCTGGGCATGTTAGCATACTTCCTATATAGCATTTGGCTCTACGCACTGCTGTACTGCCTCAAAGAGCTGCTAGCATGGCTGCACACTTTTCGATTGTTCTTCCTCAGTTCTACACCAAAAAATTTTAATGGATGCTTATTTCAAAATGCTGCTTTTATTACAATACTATAAAGTTGACTTTTTGTCCACAGGAGGATGTAATCAACACTCAGTGTGGATACGACATTCGAGCTAAACCAGTAAGTAACATATGTACATGACTATCTCAAAGTTTTTGGTTGTTTCCTTTTTCTATGATTAAGATGTAATTATTAACTTCTTTCTCTGTGTTTGATTTTAGCGATATAGTGATTTTCCTAACAGGGGTTTTTTAAGGGATAGTTCACCCAAAAATGAAAATTCAATCGTTATTTACTCACCACTATGCCGATGAAGTAATCTCTACGAATCCTGTGGTGTCATACAAGTGCCCTTAAGACCCAACATTCGAAATCGTCTGAAAACAGCATCATTTGCACCCTGTTTTTAGCCTAAATGTTTGCTGTTATCCTCCTAGTTACTGGTGCGAGAACTCCCAATAGCTGCAGTTACTGCTTGGACATTTAGACTAAACACATGGTGTAATTGAAGCCGTTTTGAGTCAATACCAGACCTTCCACATACCAAGCATCGCACCAATCATTGTTCATTCATTCAAACACTAACTTGAATATGAATTGAATAATTATAAGTTTGTATAATTAATTTTATACAGCATTAGCATTAGCAAGCAACTGGTACTGTGCTTGGCACTTGATAGAACCTACAGCAAATTATGTGGGATACATTAAACATTTTCATTAAACCCAATTGGTTTTCATGGAAAGTGCGTGACTTAAACAGCAATTGCAGTATAATCTTTCTCCTCAGTGACTAGCAACAGGTTCTTAAAGACGGGTGCATCAACTCCAACACTAATAACTCAACTAAGGATGTCTCTCTTTGGCTTTTTCATCATAATCAAATATTGGATAGAAAGATACGATAAGTAGAAAGATAAGAACACAATTATCTACTTTGCCTCTGAGTGTTCAGAACAGAGAATTTTGGTTTTGTGAAGGTTGTTTGCACAAAGTGAGTTTTTATAAAAGGCCAGATTACGAAGGCCACACTGAGTCACAATGTAAAGATGTTGACAGGTGGTTCTGTTTGTACAGGACTTGGAGCAGAAGGACTACATCAATGTGAAAGGCTGTGTGCCGCAGTTTGAGAAGTGGCTGCAGGACAACCTAACCTTAGTAGCGGGGATCTTCATTGGAGTTGCACTACTGCAGGCAAGTCCCATTCACCTTTCCTGGTGCTCCAGAAAAATCTGGACACAAAAGCATCATTCCATGATTTCTTTATGAAAAAGGGTAACGTTGCCATTTATGCTGTTTTTCTTCCATCCACAGATTTTTGGGATTTGTTTGGCCCAGAACTTAGTGAGTGACATCGAGGCTGTGCGAGCGAGCTGGTGAGAAAACGATCAATACTTTGACCTCAGTTCTGTGTTTCATGTGTCCACATTTTCCCCTTGATTTGCACCCATTTGTTTTTTACTGTTTGCATTTCACAACATCAGCTCTTTGTCAGAGTATAAAGACTGAAAGTGTCGCTCTGGCAGGAAAGAGAGATATGTTTCAAATTACATGCACACAGTTTTTACATTACAGATAAAAAACTAAGTATGAGAGGAAACTATGGGGGCACAGTGTCTCAATCATACACATGAAAAATTGTTTGAATTAGTCAGGCTTAATCATTGCAAAAGCGTTTAAAAAAACTAAGAGTCATTATAGCCTTATGCCTTTGACCATGTAATAATGATAATTAATGTTGATGCATAATGAATAACAATGGATTACTATTTCTTATCCCAAGAGAAATTAAGAGAAATTCAGCATTTCTGCACTTACATATATGCTAAACATACACACAATATATATAATACACTCAAAAAGTTTCATATCTAGAGTGCAAAGATCCATATCTTGTTGTCACAGAATCCACATACACAGACTCTGAGTGCTTTGTTGTTATTGTGAATACTCACTCACACTTAATTTGTGTAAAATGACTTTGTAAATTGTGCAGAATAATGACAGAACAAGAAATGATGTCCGGAAAACAGTGCAGCTATGACAGTGACATTGCTCCAAGAAGTGTAGCTGGAAAGAGAGTAGGATTACTGAGCTTTACCGTCAGGATGCCAAAACTCACCTCACCACCTCATTCTTCCTCCTCCATGCTTCGTCAGGGTGCCCCCCCCTCACTCCATGCGTCGACTCCCACCACAATCCAGCAACAAAGCATCGGGTTACTACTCATGAGACACACACATGCTGCATGTGTGTTTGTAGCCGGTGGGTGTGATGGATTCATTTGGTGATGTGTTTTGTCTTGAGTGTTGCTGTGATGGGGTGGAGGATCTGGGTTTGTGTTTGTGTTTTCTGTTGTTTTCTGTCCCATGGAGCTGTATTCAATAGACACTTTAAGTGTTGTATGGAGGCAAGAAAGTCCCACAAGAGTAAAGCTTTTTTCAGTTTGTCAGTGTATCATTTGTCAAATTGGACATTCTACATTTAAAACTTGAAGAGTCAATGAAAATAAAGGAAAATACTGCTTGCTTAGTGATGACCTCACTGGGTGGGTGGAGCTTAATAAAGCAGTGAAGTCATCATTCCAACTTCAAAATGTACAGTTGAGAAAATAATCTTGACAAAAACAACTCCATACAAAAACACAACTGAAACTCTGCTTCCTTTGCTGTCCATACAGCATTTCCTGTTATTTCAGTATTCGACTGTGTTGGCTCGCTAATTAGCAGTTGGTTAGCATTTAGTCCAAAATACTGCTTCTCTGGACACATCCTGACACATCAAGATGCTGACATGTGTGTTGCCTTTTAAGTTCATATCATGTTTTTTTTAAGCATTAAGGCCTTTGCACACCAACTTTCTACTTTTTGTCTTAAATTGTTGCCAAATCTAACATAGTGTCAATCATGTTAACACAGCATCAATAGTGATTTCGTAAGAGATTGCACTTTCCGGATTTTTTCGCAAGAACCTTTCTAGAGTTGTTTGACGACTCTTATAATAGCAGGTGCAGTTAACAAATGGTTGGAATTTGGAGTCTCATCAATGTTCACTTCACCACAAATATAATAATAAAACGAACATGGTCAGCAAGGTTTCTGTGCTAAAGGATTTTTTATCAGATGACAGATTAAAACCTTGCAAATGAAAAAGAATGACTTGGAGTACAAAGGCCTTTAGAAGTAATACTGTATGGTGCTTTAAGGACGCCACTACATCACAGAAAACTTAGGGTCGACAGATTTTGACACTCCAGTCTAAAATATTATTTTGGACTGACCAGTATGGTCCTGACAAGTTAAATTGACAGTGTGTACCTGAAAAACCTTCACAGGCGAATGACAATTGTGTGGTTTGTTGTGACAGGTTTAAGCCCAAGGTTTTTATCTGTTAAGTCTATGTGACCGCAGCCAATCGCCACTGACCTCTGCTTCAACAGAGAGACGGATACAAAAAAAAGCAAAGAAAAAGACCCTGGAGTTAGTGCTATAGAATTTCCAGAACTTCCAAAACCAGACCAAAAAAGTATCCGCTTGATGAAACACAAAGCAACATTGGTATTGTAGCTAGGATAACGCAGAGTAGTGCGATGCTCCTAAGAGTTTGGGAGAAGACGAGATGCCAGGGACCAACACAAACAATGCAGAGATAGTCTGGTGTAATGTGAATACAAGATGGAGCAGAACATTATTGCTTTGTTGCTCAGGCTGATGGAGGTTTGTTTGCCTCCAGAAGAAATTTGTCAGACCTTTTGGTTCCAATCAATTCGCTGAAATGTTTAATGTGTTGAATTTACATACAATTAAATCACTGTCACTCTGGCCCTTTGGGAAATTCTGATGTGTGTTGATGGAGTGAAGCCACTGAAACCCTATTAAAATGGCATTAGCTTCGCTTTTAGGCCAGAAAACTAATTTTCAGTGTGACTGCATGACTGTGGTTTCCCCACATCTTCCTACTTAGCTACACAATCAGGCTGTTTTGAATGAACAAGGCTCAGTCATGTGACGTCCACAACAATCCTTTCTTTCTCCGCTGCCTTTTCTTCCACTTCCCGTGTCTAACAGAAGACATTTGTGCTGTTTGAGTCTTTTCTCTGCCACATCTTTTAATCCCAAACCGTCTCTCTTTAGATCACACTGCTCACCCTTTTCTTCTCTAAGCGTTCCCAGCATAACCCTTAAGTCACCGCTCCCTGCTTTCCTTTTTCTGCCTGAAACTTAAAAATGAACTGTTGAATCACAGGAGTGTTGGAGCCTTGTAAATGACATTCACCTCTTTATCTCATCTTTTCCAGTTTCTTTACCTAATGCTGAAACAGCATTTCAACCTCTAACAGGTAACCCTTGACTTTCAATGAATTACAATCTGATGAATGTTTTTTATGTTGTGTTGAATAGAATTACATCAAAAGTTGTCATTCATTAAATGTTGTCTTGTTCTTTTGCCAGACTTTGACACACCTCCTTGAACCGAGTGTCGGGGAGCGTTCAGAGGACGTCACTGATCACCTGCACCACTTTGCTCACTGAACCAGCACCTTTTGCAAGGCACTAATATGTGAGAATATGCTCTGTATATAACACTGTGTGTGACTACTGTAAACAGATAACTGTGTGGTTAAACATGCACTACATGCAGATCATCACAACGCTCCAGTTTTGATAGCTACTGTTAGTGTAGAGACTAGAGGTTTTGATACATCTTTTTGATATTAGATCGGTATTTTTCACTGTGGAAATATTGCTCCATTGCTAAACCCATCTGAATTAGTGTATAAAAGAAACTGAGGTGTACTTTTTTTCAACGTTCTGCGCTTGGTTTACGTAGCTTTCTACTACTTTTACACGACATAATGCACAGGAAGGGGGAAGTCTCTAAAGTTACAAAAAGTTGTCCCGATCTCGTTTTATTTCTCAAAATAATATTTTGAGGATATTTTGCGTGTCACAGCAGATTGTGGGGCTGCAGTTGAGAAGTAAAAAAGAAAAAAAACTGCACAACTTTTCTTTAACCTCGAAGGAAAACTCATGAGTTCAAGGAAAAAGAAGAATTTACACTATAGGCTGTATATATATATATATATATATATATATATATACATATGGAAGATAAACAATGACAAACTGAGTCTATGTGTCAGAACAGAATCAGAGAGAACATTTCAATTACTCACAGAAAGTAACATCTCATTACAAAAACTAAACAAATGTTGAAATAATATAAAGAACTAAATTCTTGCAGCACGTTTCAAAACACAGTTCCAAAGGGATTTACAATGAGCAAGACTCCATACAGGGGCTGGCTCCTTCAGAGGCCGCGGTCTACACAACCCACAAAGGCCAGAACCAAACCAAGGCAATCTAGTCCACAGAGGATTTCCGGAATTGGCGTCAATGAAATGTGGGACGGCATTATCTCCTTCCCTTTGTTTGAGTATGGCCAGCCCTTCCTAAAGGAGATGTGTTAGGAAGCATTGGAGCTCCTTTCCTCAGCATTCAGAGAATTTGAGCAGCTCTTTTTTTGTAACACCTTCAAGAAAAAATACCAATCAGCCACAGCCCAGAGTCTCTTCTCATCTATTCACTGACATGGATTTTATATTTTGTGTTCAGCCGACTGTTCATCAGCACTAAGGAAATTTGTGTGTTCAGTCCTGATGATATCTTAGAGCTTAAAATTCTCCATCCAACATTAAACAGGAAGTAACCATGAAGTACTTCCAAGCATTATGAGATCATACTCGACCAGTGGAATAACAGGAAACTCAGTTAATTACATGAGGGGGTTTCCTTTTACTAAAGGAACATTTTAATGACCAGTATGTAGCACCAACGTGCGGTGGTCGTTACTCTGGTTTTACTTTATATCACACAAAGTATTGATAACTGTCAAATAAATATCTGATCGGATTATTCTTTGCCTCAGATGCATTCTCTTCTTACACTTACCGCTTCTTGTTGTGTGGACAAAGTATATGGCTTCTTAAGTTTAAAAAAGAGATTCGTATCTGGACAGCTACAAACCACACGTACGTGGATAGATGGTGTAATTATTCCCAACCTTTAAATAGCCACCACCAGCCTTTAAAACTAACTGTACATTCCAGAGTTCATCTGAAGCTCATGTGAGGAGGCTTGGGCAGTCTGAGTTTACCAATTGAATCGTGTTATGGTGCCGCCATGTAGGTTAGTCGCAGGTGCTGCCGCCTGGATGTAAGCCTGCTGCCGTGGCTCAGGAGGGAGAACAAAAACACACCACAGCACAGATAGAGACCAACTCAGACTGTCATAAAGTCGTACCCACAGCTGAGCTCGCTCTCACATGGAACAACAAGGATTCTGTCCCTCCATTTTTTTCCCACATTGCCGTAATTATTTCAAGGCCGGTGTGGAGAGTAGTTATGATGTCAGCAGCAAGTCTCTTAACGTGCTGCACCATGTTGTAATATACTACCATTGAATGGAAATAAACAAGTGTTTGAATGTCGTATGGCACCAGAATTCCAATACTGTATTCGTGCTTGTGTTGAAAAGTCCTAATAATATAGAACAATCCAACAGTCCTCAAGGTTTAACAAATGATACTTCTCATCTTAAAAAAAACATGTAAGTCCAAATGAACAAGTGACTACAAATGTAATGGCATTGCATAATATGGTTATTACTTTTTTAATGTGGTTTCACGTAGGTCGGGTTATCACCGTCATTAATTGTTTTCGTTTTTTTTTTGAAGGATTTTTTAATAGAGTGAGATGGGCTTTTTTGAACAATACTTTCCTCATACATCACTGCACTTACTTGAATGAGAACAAGTCTGGCACGTGTGTCCTATGATTGTCTTTCACTGTGTGTGCTACTGATTCAGAGCTGAGACGAAAACCTTTAAATCCAGCCCAGAATTTAAAAAAAAAAAGAGTTAAGATGTTATTTTAAATCAGTGTTTCTTCTCATGGTTTGAAGATTATTTCCACGAAGCATTCATCACCGGTTTTGTTTGTTGCAAAGTTATTTACACTACTTAATCGGTAAATTATCTCCAGTCTAAAAATGTCAGTGTTAAGCTACTCAAAAGGGATCAACACTGTTTTTGATACTTAATATTTATTGTATGTTTGATTTGGTTTTATAATTTCCCCTTGTATTGTCCAGATTATCTTTTCGTTCTCCCTGAAGTTTATTTTTCACTCTACAGACTTGAGTGTTGTTATATTTTACAAGGGGATTGTAAAATACTCTACTGAGGAGTTGTGCAGGCCTCATCTCTCACTCATCACTACATGTTTCACTTTCAACGATTGTCTGTATGATCACATTACACTGATGAGTCCAAACGTTATTACCACTGCTGCCTTTTATGCATTGGATCCTCCAAATCGTTCCAGCCTGCTACCATCCCAACCATGTTGTCAGACCATGGTTTATCCCCTCTAAGTGGGAGTTTGGTAGACCCCCGTCAAGCCCCAGTGATTTGAAGAAGCTCTGACCGATACGTAGTGATTTGGCCCCTTGTCACCACGGTCCACAAACAATTCTAACAGATCCCAACCCCAACATGTGACAGCTCTTTGCACCACTGTTATCCACCTAATGTGGTCATAACGTTTGAGCTCATCAGTGTACATCCCACAAACATTGTAATGTAACTACCTCCTCTCATTTGCTTGTTTCATGTCCTGCTCAAATTGGACTGATTTTAATATCAAGTAAGATTACTTAATAAAAGTGATAAAAAAAATGACTTTTTGTTCTCTTTAGTCATTTCTTTTATTTTTTACTACACCAGATTTTTGGCACTAAACATTCACAAATGTGTTTCTGCACCTCCCACACATCATCTGTCTCCTGGACGTCTGTGGTGTCTATCACTGCTCGTAAACTACATTCAGAGTTGGGTAATAATCAGATTATAAACAAGTAACCATATACTATCTGCTCTGATTGCATTTGAAATATTGTTTGATTCTTGAATTGTGAACATACAATTTGATTATATATTTATAGAATTTTAAAATAATTAATCTTTTTTTTGTGATAACCCATGATATTAACCAATGAATGTCTACATTCAGTGCAGTTTGTGCAGGAGAAAAATAAAATCTGCAAAGAGCTTCACTTTTTCTCGTGAGTTGGCAGCGACCGCAGCAGAAACAAATGTGGGATGGTTTTGACTTTTTCAACCACTTTCACCACAGTGCACATCAGATTTTCTGAGATACTGAATTTTGGATTTTCATTAGCTGTAAGCCATAATCATCAACATTAAAATAAATAAACGCTCGAAATATTTCACTCGATGGGTAATGAATCTATATATGAGTTTCACTTTTTGAATTTAATTATCTAAATAAACAAACGGTGTGGCCTAGGTGGTAGAGCGGGGTTCTCCAACACGAAGGTTGCCGGTTCAAATCCCACTCTTCCCCATCTGCATGCCGAAGTGTCCTTGGCAAGATACTGAACCCATAAATGGCCCCTCATAAATGCTGAGTGTACTAAAAATGTAAGTCGCTTTGGACAAAAGCGTCAGATAAATGACTTTTCCTTGATATTCGAATTTATTGAGATGCACCTGTATATTTATTACTGTAAAGATCTTATTTATTTACATATTTACTTTGAATATGCACATAAATATGCACTGTGCACTTTTACTGCCTTTTTTGCACTGGTTAGATGCTAAACTGCATTTCGTTGTATAAGTACTTGGACTGTGCAATTAGGCCTGTCACGATAACACATTTTTCTGTGCGATTAATTGCCCCAGAAATTATTGCGATAAGCGATAATATTGCCGTTTTGACACCATTTTCAACTTATATAATGATAATGGCATAATAATGCAAGTACACCCTTTCGAAGATCAATAAACTTTTATTTTTAAGGAACACTGGAACTGGACATCTGGAAGACATTTAAAATATCCAGAATTAATTAACAAAACATCCAAAAACAATAAATAAAATTATTTTAACCAAAAATGCTCTTGAATAAAAACCAAACACAACCAAAAACAATAAATACAATTTAAACACTAAATAAAAAGGATGTAAACCAGATTGCACTTCAACAAATAATAAACATTAGGCTCAGACATACAGGCAAGACTGCCAATTAGGACCTTTGTGCAAAAAAAGTGCAAACTAACAACAAAAAACATGACTGAAAGCGGATGCCTCAACAGGTCATATGCAAATCTGTAGCTTCTTTAGTCTTGCAGATTCCGAGCAAGAAATACCAACATGTTGACTTTGTGTGGCTTAAGGCAGGATCTCTCAGGAGTAACAATGTGGCCAGCTGTGCTAAACATTCTCTCTGAGCTGGTGCTTGTTGCACAAATGCACATGTACTTTTGGGCCAACTTGGCCATCAAAGGATATTTTCTTTGATTGTCATGCTACCACATCAACGGATCACAAGCTGCATCAAGTGCATCTTCTTGGAGGAATTTGGTCAGCTCTGTATCAGCCTGCACTCTTTTTGGAAAGGAAGCCTGGGTCTGACTTGTGAGATGAGCTCTTCTGTTTTGAAGAAGGTCACTCAGCTTCATCTTCTTGGTGGGTGCGGTAGCAGTAGGTTCATCCACGTTTCCTCCAGCAGCGTTGCTGCAGCTCTCACCACTGGCACCTTCTCCACTTTCTTCTGGCCCTATTCTGTCCAGTAGCTCTTGGACAAGCTGTTGTTTGACATCATCCAATGCCTCTGCCTCCTCCATGCTGCCATGATACCTTGGATCCAAGATGGTGGCCTTTCTCAGGAGGACTTGGATTGCAGGTGATTTGTATTTTTCAGTCAGGACCCTGCACATGTTTTGTTTAATGCTGGCTGTCAGTGCAGTGTCATCAGGGCCTGGAGAGAGAAGGTCGTCTTTTATCAGTTCCATCACAGGTTTAACTGAGGACACTGTGACGTATCTTTCCCCTGAGAGGACGTCTGTGAAGTCAGCTAGTGGTTTCATTGCTGCGTTGATGGACTCCAACACAGAAACATCTTGCCAGGTTGGATTGAGGTGGCTATGTTTACGGTCTTGAACCAGGACACTTCTTGTGGCTGGGAGTTGCTTGAGCACCCTCTCTACCATCTTCTGCTTAGTGCCCCATCGTGTGACAACATCCTGTGGGAAAGATAATATTGTTCTTGTTCATTAGTTAGTCTATATCAACATTCTTAAACAAATACTACATTTTACATTTCCATTATTATTCATTTGTATGTTTTATTTTTTATTTTATTTTTTAATGCCAGTGCATACGACTACAGTCTCAATTAAATTCAACAGGTCTAGAGGCTACTTTAAAATAAGAATAACAACTCTTTAAATATTTTGTGTTGCAAATTAAACAATAGAATATAGATGTATTGCACAGTAATACATTATACAACATAATTCAATGCACTGCACTCACTATTGGACTCATTAAAAAAAAGTAGAGTAATAAATAGTCAATAAATAATACATTCTCATGGTCTCATTCACTCAGTCAGTACATTCATGTGGTCAAACACTGTACCATCAACTTAGTGCCATTGTATGCATTAGATGCATTAAATTAAACTATCAATGAATTAAATCACTCACCAGTATTAGACTGTGTTGGAGGAGATTTGCCTCACTCTGTGCCTTCCTCAGGTCTCTCCTCTTAAGCCAGCTCAGGTTGAATGTGTTGACCAAACTTTTACAGAGTCCTAATGCACGCGCTGTCCGATCTTTGTCGCTGTCCAGACCATGGCACACAGCAAGGTGGAGGTTGTGGCCAAAGCAATTGAGCCATGACCAGCCAAGATTTCTTATTGCAGCAACAATGTTAGCACCATTATCTGTAGTGATACAGACTAGTTTGTGCTCATCCAGTCCCCAGTCTGCTAAAGCAGACTACAGGTTTTCTCCAAGGGTGTCAGCAGTATGATTCTCTGGGACATATCTGGTCTCTAAACACTTGGAGTGCAGGGTCCAGTCCGCAGTTATGTAGTGTATGGTCAAGCTCATATAGGGAGTCATGTTTGTACTTGACCACATATCTGTAGTGGCAGAGTAAAATGGGATGTCTTTGATCTCCTTTAGTATGCTGTCTTTTACACTGTTGTACAGTTGTGGAATTGCCGTTTGTGACACGTATGTTCTCCCAGGCAATTCGTACTGGCTGTCAAATGTTTGCAGCATTCGTCGAAATGCAGGCTTTTCCACGATACGAAAGGGCATCATCTCTCTAGCAATGAAGCGAACTACACAGTCAGTGAGCGCGCACCATTTTGCGCTGTCCTGTTTGTACTTTGTTTGCCGACTAAACGCCCCAGTGATTGTGGACTGTTGGGAAGACGGAGACTTCCCATCCGTTTGTTTTTTCCCAAGCTGGGAAAACTGCATCGGGTGATTGTGTTTTAGGTGAAGATGCAGGTTTGTTGTATTGCCGCATTTTGTCAATATTGTTTTCAAACAAATGCGACATGTCGGCTCGCATAGGTTATTTGGTTCGCCCCGGCCGTTGGGTTTGAAGCCGAAGTGCTCCCACACGGCAGCTGTCGCGTTCGGCTTAGACACCAACTCCATCTTTTTATTCTTCCAAATGTTTTTTCTCTTGCTCTTCTCCTCTCGGGACTTTCATGCTGCACTCTGCACTGTGCAACGCCAGGGCTCCGCCTCCCAGATAGAGACCAATGCTACAAGTGACTGACACGTGACGAGGGGGTTAACTTATTGTGCCCTCAGCTCGGCCTTTAAGGCTGCGCTGCAGGAATAACCATCACCAACTGAATGCCTAACCCTGCGCGCTGCCTTGAAGAATTCAGTTGGGGCAAAAAAAACACCAATCTGCCGAGAGGGCAGATACACCGGATTAAAAACTTTTGATATCCAGTTACTTTGAAGTGTGCGGATGGAATTTATTGCAGCCGGCAAAAAAATTATCGCTCATTTTAATTTATCGCGCAATTAATTGATTTATTGCATATCGCGACAGGCCTATGTGCAATGACCATAAAGTGGAATCTAATCTAATCTATTATATATAGAATCAGAAATGATCATCACCATTCAAGATTCACTGTGTATGAGCACAACAGAGACAAAGAGAAAGAGAAAAAAAAAGACACCAGCCTTGACCAGCTATTATCTTTTAATTATCTGCTGAGTTACAATCCTCCAAATGTACAACTCATGACATTTACAACAAACATTTAAGTTTATAGTATTTTATTACGCAGTTACTATGGATACATCTCGACTGGCATGTGTCTTTAGAAGAGCACAAATCTGATAAATACCATTCATACCTTTTAAAAACAAAAAAAAAAGTGAAGGCCCAGACCAGGAAACACAGGGTGTCGGTAACAGTGTTGGACATGCTGAGATGTGTGGGTTTGCAGTTTTCCCTTTGACTACAGGAATGGAGGAGACTTGCAGTGGTTGTGATACAGTGGTCTGTGTTCGCGCTCGCTTTCCTGTTCTCTCAAGATCCTAGACTTGGCTTCAGGCGACTGAATCCCCACTGCACGTTCACAAACACACAAACAGACCACACACACACCACACACCTATAAGAATGTGGCTGCTTTAGTTCGTTCTGCTCAAATGATGGCCCATGTTTTTCTGTCAGCCGTAGAAAGTGAGTCCTGATGCTGGACTGAGCCTGATGTTCTAACATCTTCTGACATCTCCAGCACAAATTTGATATTGTTCTTCTCTGCTCTTCATGGGTTACATCACCTGTTCTGCTCATCTAGACATATTTTTAAAAGATGAAGTGCATTGCTTTCACTTAAGAGGAAAAAAAGGGTTTTTGTTCTCATGTGAACACAATACACTTCTGTATTTCGTGAATACGGTCCAGAGCACTAAAAACCAA
The DNA here is from genome assembly GCF_963576545.1 of Limanda limanda. Lineage (NCBI taxonomy): Eukaryota > Metazoa > Chordata > Actinopteri > Pleuronectiformes > Pleuronectidae > Limanda > Limanda limanda. Next base: position 16,151,442 of record NC_083657.1, read on the forward strand.
ACACTTCTACCTGTAGACATTACAAAGTGTCAAACTGTGAAGCGTTGATTGGTCCGATGTCAGACACAATTTTCCCAGCAGCATACAAAGTGGCAGAAAAGAGTCAAGTGGATGGAAAGAAACAAAAGAATGTGATTTAGTCTGGGACAGAGAAAGCTCTTAAATTCAAGACATTGAACACCATGCTACATCTTTTAATTTACGTGGTTTATATTGACTTGAATGGAAGAGTCAGGCTAAATCACAGATTTGTTTCTTTGCCCCCACATGATGTATTTTTTCCTCCCACCTTATATCACATGAGGACGATCGGCTATACCTGGTGAGTTTGTATTTTCCAACATTACGTACATACGCTGTATCTAATGACAGTACTGGATCCAGGACGAGCTGCAGAGATCTGCGCACCCCTGTTGACCTGACTTCAGGCCTGTTCTTCACCCGGCTCTTCCATGTTTCTCTTCCAGTGACGGGGTGGTGGACCAGGGGGGAGTTGGTTTGGAAAACTGTGGATCTAACCACCTGGATTCAAATCTTTTGACCCAAGTCTTAAAAAAAAAAAAAGCTGCAAAAAACAGGAGTGGAGGTGTGAGTAGAAGGGGGCAGACTGTTCTCTGGGGGTATGCGAGCGGCAGAGAGGTAAAATGAACACTGGCACACCTTCAACAGGACTAAAACATGCACAGTTTCTAGTCAGTTTATACTTGAGCTACATGGGACACAACTGGGCACGTCAGAGATGGCTGCGTTTTCTTAAAAATGAATCAATGAAAAATCACAACAGTACGGGGGGTTTTTTTTTTGTTCTTTTGTGCACACTTTCACTTATGGATTTACCGGCGGATGGAATCACAGCTATGGTCGTAAAAGAGTGTCTCTTAATCTATTGCGTCAGGCTATCTATGGCGCCTCAGCTCCTGTGGAGCTACTTGTAGCAGAAGATGCATGCACAAGTAGAGGTGGGGACTAGGGCTTGACTGATGCATCAGAAAGTCTGTGGTTTTGACCTCAAGATAAATCCCCTACTTGAGCAATAAGACTCAGACTGTGAAGCCTGAAATAAAGCCTGACTTCAGGACATCTGACCCACCCAAAATAAATCTCTTTATTATGGCTTTCAGGAGAGGTTTGGTATCCCATTTCGCGTGAAGTCTTGTCATTCAAAATAAAACAAAAAAAAACAATTTGAAAAACTCAGATCTGTGATTTGAAAAGACGCTGAAAGTGCAGGCGTTCTAAAAGCCACATCAGTCTAGCCCTAGCGGAGGTGGGCGGGACAGAGGGTCGAGACACATCTGTGTGTCTGGCTGGCAGTTAACGCGACATGGTACCTTGGCACGTGACAATGGGGCACAGAGGAGAGCAGTCATGAGGTGTCATTGGGTGATAAGGTGGTCAGGCAGGCATTGAGGTGGGTAGGTGAGTGGGTAGGTGGGTGGGTGAGTGGGGAGGGGGTGGTCTCGGACACAGTCATTTAGCTCTGGGCAGTTAGCCGCTGCTCTGTGAGCGATGCCTGGTGGGATACCGTCTTGTTTTCATGAGCCCTCAGCTTGGACACAACGTCGATGAAAGCCAGGCTCTGGACTTCTTTGTGAAGAGGCTCTGAAAGGCAGAAGAGGTATTCAAATAATGGTACAGTCCATCGACACAGAGATGTTACACATGACTCTGCTGCAGAAATATGACTGCTGGTCTCTTTGCCCTCATTTCAGTCTTAAGCTACCACCATACAACCCTTAGCATTTCTTCCAGGTGTTTAACAACAAAAGCCTAAAAGTGAGGAACGACGCCTTTGGAACACATTTAACGTGAAACATCTCACACAGGAAAGGAAGTTTCACCTGAACAGTTTCAACAAAGTAACACGACAGCAATACGTAAGATAAACAGAACACTTTTTGATTGCACATGTTTAACATGAAGTTATGGAGGGAACTGTTGTGGATATTTTCTTATGTATAAAGAATTGACACATTCCTCCATTATGTCACAAACTGTTTCTTTTAATCAGTGTTGAAAATACTGTTATCTTGCTAATATTCTCAGTTACACGCAGCATCTATTGCACTGATAGTTTTTTGTTGAGGGTTAAGGGCAGAGGATGTTGCACCTTGTTAGAGCCCTATGAGACAAATTGTGATCTAGCAATATGGGGGATACAAATAAAATATGATAGATTTATTGATATTGATTGGCGTTTGCAGCAACCAATAGTGCTTACTGTGTGTCATGGCCCCCTGGGTAAGAGTTGACAGTAACCAGCAGCCCAACATGGAAAGTCATAATGTCAGTCTTGTGGAGGAGCTCTCACCTTCACCTGCAGTTTTATAATAATCTTTGATGATAATAAATAATCATTTATTTTGTTGTTAGACAGCTTAATGTAGATTGATATATTCCTTTTACTTTAATGCACCAAGCTCTTTCACAAACTTTATTTTGGAGAGATATGGGTAAAAGGCAGATTCGCAGTTCAGACTGGGCTATTTTTTTTGTGTGGAATAAATAATGTCTTAAGGTTTTTTTATTGTATTTTTGATTAATTCATTAATATATTAATCAAGTTATAAAAACATAATCGTTAGATGAATAGATTAATCCAAAACTTGATCAGTCTACAATGGTTCTTTGGCTTTTGAGGTCTCTGTTTTCTTCTCTGTCAGCTTGTCACTGGGAGGCAGACCACAACTCGAATTTATGACAATGAATGTCGCATCCTACCTGTAGGGGAAGCCTGAGTATAGCTAAGAGCAAAACGTGCATTGTGTTACTTTCAGAAGAAATTAGTTGAGGGTGACATGACTGTTGGACCTGATGGACCCACCAGATGTTTCACAGTAAACTCGCACATAAACGGGAGACAATAACAATCAAAATGAATACACAAACCAAGTCAAATATGAAATATGTTTATAGTCTTACCTGAGCCCATGACTGCACAGATAAGGATCATGGAGTTGTACTTGATCTCTGGGGCACTCCTCTCATCTGACAGCAGCTTGTGCAGCACTGACACCAGGTTGGCTCCAACAAAGTCCTTCTCAGCTGCAACTGCAACCCAGACACAGTCACATTGAGTCACCATCATGACACAAGGAAATGTTTCAGAGTTTTACAGTATGTGCTGCTGATTAGATGGTCGAGGTTTTCTTAGGGATGCAATACATGTCACAGTCACCAGTAGACCCAACAGAGAGATAAGGATTCTGCTTAAACTCAGTCAAATATTTCATCTTTTGCAAATCCAGGGAAATCTTTAAAAATGTTGCAAAGAAGAAACAAAATACAAAAAAATATACCATGTTTATAACTTATATTATTTTGATTTGTTTTGATTTACTTTTATGAAATGTGGTCTTTTCTACTGCTTTTATGGCATAAGTAAGGGGAATTTTCCTCAAGGGTTTTTGGAGCAGATGAAACAAGCTGCAGAACCAGTCGCCTTGGCCATATATACAAGAGGAATGTCGAGAGAGGGGGGGTTTCTAGCGTTTCATTATTCATGCATTTCTGATGTTTCCTGCTGTCTGGAGAACATGAAGTGAAAAAGCTGCTTCTTAATCTCCAAAAGCAGAGGCAGTCATGTGAGTTACAGTTTCAACTCCAAACTTATTATTCATAAAAAAGGTTGCTTTCATATCCAAAAAACTCGTTTTTCGAAAGAGGCAAAAAAAACAAATACAAGAAATGCAGCTCAAAGTGCTTTAAAATAGGTGAATAACTATTTCCCTTTTCTCTTCTTACCCAAATCCAGCGCCGCTATGAGTCCCAAAGCCACCAGAGCTTCATTCTGCATAATCATATGCTCACTGGTTGCCATGGTGACTAAATGCTTGACTCCTCCTCCCTGGATGACAGTTCTGACGACTTCCTGAAACCCACAAAAAGAAGCTGAGATAAATAAAACAGTTCTGATGCATTTTTTATAAATACAGATGATAACTGATGAATCTCAGTTTTTTCTGTCTGTAACATGACAACGTTTACATGAAGAACAATAAACTGTTGACCTTATTCCTAAATATTATTTAGATTATGATGTCTACACTCAGACATTCATTATATTCATATTACCCTTTATATGTAACATTCACTGACTATGACCACTCAACATTACATTTACACTTACCACTTTTCAATTAAAAAAGGTGTCAACAAGCAGTTGGTAACTGTTGTATGTTGATGACATCGTGAAAGTGTGTGAAAACGCCAAAAGAATAATTGATGTAAATACATGTTTGCATAATGTGACCTCGGTCAGAACACTCCACGTCTTAATTGATTATTATGACCATATTCAGTTAAGATGATCAGAAAAAGGCCGTTGACATTGCAGCTCTTACTCAGTCCTAATCAGGTTAATAGCAGAATAATGGTTTCGATGTAAATGTGTCTACTGACAATACGGTGATTTAATGATTCATCACCGATGCAGTAAACCCATCACTTTATACTTTTCTATGAATGTGAGTTCTCTGACCAATACTGAAAACAACATTATTTTTTCTTTGAAATAAACTCAGCTCTGTATTTAGTCTGCACAATACAAGACAAGACTTATTTTTATAAAAAATATAATCATAGTTATCATTTAAACTTTCCTTCATTGTACCATGGTTCCCCAAACTGTACAGCCTCCAACTCCCATAATCACAGTGCCAGAGACTCATGCCCCCCCCCGCCGCCCCCTTATCCCTGGAGGTGCTTGACGCACACAGAGGATGTTGACTTGAGCCAGTTTGAAAGAATCCACCTACGTGCACACGTTGCAGTGTTTCCTGTAAACTGAGCTGCTGCATCTCTCATAATCACCCCAGGGGTCAAAGATAATGTGAAGGCTGATGACATATCTTTTTCATTTGCCTGGTTTTATTTCAAATATAACTACCTTTTGTTTTGGCTTTTGTAATTAGTCTGGCTGAGACACACTATTTTGAAACGTTTACGATTTTAATTTGGTTCTAGGAAATCACTTTGTAAACAGTTACAGATAAACAAAGCTGTGACTCATATTATGACCAAAGTGGTTTGATCTAAACACTGTTGATAATTCACATCGAGGTTTATCTCGACACCATCGTTTGAGGCCTGTGTGAGAAAAAATGACTGAATATCTCTACCCCATATCGAAGCATATATTATTTTTATTCAGATTTTGTTAACACTAAGTAAACTCTTTACTTGGTCTGTAATGAACTGTTGATTTTGGAGGCTGATCTGACATGGCAACTCTCCTGGTGCTGCTCATACATTAGGATTAAGGATGAAGGTGAAACGCAGCAACAAACGCTGACAAGGAAGAACAGTGCCAGCTCGTAGGCACGGCTGCAAACACTGCGAAATTTTAGATGAAAACAATATCTGCTGGCACAGTTGTTCTGGGTTTTTTCATTAACGTGTAGGTGCATCATCCAAGTGTTTTTTGACAGCACCTATAACAATGGGACTAAAATAACTAGAGTTTTCTACCATTCTGGAGAAAAAATTGCTTGTATAATATTCTTTCTCTAAATTAAGTGTGACGATCTTGTACTGATTGATTGATATTTCAGGATTCATTCATTACATCAGATATTCTTCTGCACTGGAGGGGCAGCGCGGCGTCTCACCTTGGACTTGCTGTGTCGAATGAGAGCCGACAGGAGCCTGTTGGACTCGCCCATCACTCCTGCGTGATCTTTGGCTTCACACCACTCCACCAGTCTCTCCACCAGCTTCCCGTTGGTTCCCAACTGGTCTGCGGCCTCAGCTGAACACACAATCACACACACAAAAACAGACAATCAAACTCATCAAGAGATTACGGCCATCTGTTCTGGTTGTCGGCTCTCATTAAAGTCCAGTAAGTCCAGTTTGTGATTGAAAGATTTGAAGCAAACTTTTCTTTGAAGCTGGCAGCACTGAACCACATTTTTATTTCTCAGACTTTTTGATATGAAACCATCTGCACCTTCTTGAGCAGCACTTATTCTCTTTGTGTATCTTTATGACTCAGAATTGAGGCTCTTACAGTCTGACCTAAGAATCTCTCATGATAGTTTTACCAAAGCTTCAACACAGCCGAGGGAACAGAACTTATCTTTAGAATATCTTTCACATGGACTTTAAACTTAATTATCTGATCCATGTTACATGACGACAGGATGTTTTTAGAATGTCTAATCCTCTTGCTTAGATTTAACATAATAGATCTACCTTGTGTATCGATGAGCATACGTAATGTTCCCAAAAGTTTAAACTGGACTGGAGGCATCTCTGACTGCAAAAACTTCAGCACCACGTCTGCTACGCCCGCTGACAGCATCTTGGATTTGTTGACCACTGGAACGAGAGAAGCAACAGGGGAGATTTAATCGCAGGCTTAAATCAAACCAATGGAAAACTAACAGAAACCTGAGTGTGTGTGTGTTTGTGCTGAATGTTTGACTTGATGCAGCAGCTCACCGGGTATGGCCAGGTTCCGCAGGGCGCTGAGAGCTGCGTGCTGGACAGTGACGTTGCCTTCCTCCACGTGCCGATCCAACAGCTCCAGAAGCTTCTGCACGATACCAGTGTCCACCATGTGGATGCAGTTCCCGTCTTGACAAAATAAAAAACAGACACTTTAGTTTACTGGGACGTCAGACCAGTGCTGGGTTGGAATGATGGACGACAGTCAATAGTGAAATGTAATTCGATAGTCAAGCGCTTTACATTTCTATCATACACCATTCTATGACAGAACAGCCAGCACAGTATCGTAAACTTCAGGTTGATGTGGAATTACATTGTATATTTTCATTCTGCGTATGTTGTTCATGTTTTTAATAGATCTATGAATATTCTCAGTCTTCCAGGTCATGTTATGCTCTGACGTTGTTATTAGATGTTATTTGTTATCACTGTCTCAGCTGACATGAGCAAAGACATGAAAACAGCAGCTGCATAATTTTCTCTATTGGACCTCATGGCCTTTTTAAAGCAGAACTGTCCAACGATGTATTCTCATTTATTTGCTCTACTTTCTCTGGCAGCCTAGGGTTAGGGTTAAAACGTGTGTGAAGCAAAGCTTACCATTGCGAGCAAAGTTGGCGATGGCCAGAGCCCCCGCCAGCTGCAGCTGATGGTTGTGGGATGGTATCCAGGACAGGACCCTCTGGAAGACGCTGCCCTTTCCTCCCTCAAACAGCTTCTGCATGGACTCATCTATACAGCAGAGTGAAGACGAGTTAAAGAAGCTAGCTGTGAAATGAAGACACTGAATCTAACTCCTTCTCTGGCTCATTGTCATGATGGAGGCGTGTTTAGTTGTAAGATTTCAAAAATCTCAGATTAGATGCACAATAATCTGGAATTAGCATTAACATAAAATACAATATTAACTATTGTTTGCAGGTTTTTAAGAGCACTAACATATTGACTAATGATTGCGCGTCAGCTATAAGACTAAGAATGGCATGGTGCTGCTTTAGCACCACGTAACCAGGCTCGTGTGAATTGAAGGGTTTGGTCAGACTAGCGGCAAAGAGGCCAGCATGTATATTTATAACACTCATATTATGCGGTAATAAAATATTTACATTCGGACTGTATTATTAATTCTCTACATCAGTGCAGGACAGAGGATATCCATGATCATAGATGTGTGCAGGTGAAATTTTGTCTACACTAATGGAGTCAGGTAAAGCATGATCCTTTCGCCTTATGGCCTTGTACGGTTTGCTCTACGGTCAGTGCAGCAACAGTAATCAGCCTTTGGACAAAGTATGGATGATGAACTACTGTTACACAAGGTTCATCATATGGATTCCTGTGCTTTGGAACTGAGGGAAGCAAGACATGAATTTAAATGTTGGACACATCCAGCCTGAGAGGTTTGCTGCAGAGCTGATGAAACTAAAAAACATTTTTAGAAGTAAACATTGTATTGTATCAGTCAAAGCCTGGCATTCACCTCCCAGCAGCAGGAGGACCATGAGGTCGGAGGAGGTCTTGAGTTGGGCGATGTCCTCCTCCCTCTCTCCGTCCACAGTCTGAGCCACCACGTCCAGCAGACACTCCACCAGGCCGGCCTCCACCAGCTGCAGCTTTATCACATCTGGCGAGAGACGGAGGATGAAACGCTCAGAGGAGGCTACGGTGAGCAGGTGGGTCTGAAACTCCGGTTGCCATGCAGTGGTAACATCATATGATATGCATCGTATGATACCATTAGCACACATGGGACTCTTCTCAGCCCAGCATACCAACAGCCTGCACAGTATATGAAGCATGATGACTTGTAACTCAGAGAAGCTTTATTTATTCAGGAAGTCTCAATGTTAATGGCTTCCAGTGGTTTAAGGGCAGCAGCAGCACAAGGCACAGGATGTCTCTACAATCCAGTGAAGTTGAGTTAGACCCATAAATCTTCACGGCTGATATACGAGTCAAGTAACTTAAAATATGTCAGTATTGGTGTATGTTAAGGCTAAACAGTCCAAAACTGACCATTGCATAGTTTGTCCAATAGCAATCAGAGTGGAAACTGCTTGGTATGTTATTTAAAAAATAAAGAGTGTCCTTCTAAGGTGTATCTTAATGTTATGCATTAATATTTAAATATACATTATTTAGACAATATCAATGTCTGTATCAGCTTCACAAACCAATGACGGAGCAGCTGAGTTTTGTAGGACAATCTGTTATGCCAACACTTTTTAGGTCATGATATTGTACGGTTAAGGACAGAAATATTTGTCTTTAAAATTGCATTTGAATAATTACATTCGCCGAGAGGGTTTAGTTTTCTTTTTTGTTTGTCTGATAGCTGGATTACGCAAAAAGATTACTGCCCAGACCAAGAGAATGACAGAAACAAAGAGCGATAGATACAATGAGACAGACAGAAATAGAGAGAGAGAGTAAGAGAGAGACAGAGAGAGATTCCTCAAGAGCAGAGTTCAGCAGGACGTTGTCCTGGAGACTGACGATGTGGGAGAACCCAGTGTTCCTGACATAATAACAACCACAGCCAGTAAGATGCTTTTTACTGTTTCTTGAAACACCCCTACACCCGCACACACACACGCTGCCATGTTTGAAAAAGAACGGCTGAGTGAATACAGGCTCTGTCTGCCCTGGATGTGCTGTTAGCATCGAGCCTGGTTAGCATGACTGTGCAGATAAATGTCTACACAGCAGGTGGACATGAGGGAACACTGCAGTCTGTCGCACTTCTGTGATACTATACCTCCCTGATACAGAGGATGTAAAACAAGACAAGGTTAAATCCTGGTATATGGCTAAAATGCATTCATGAAGTCATTACATCATATTTGGATTTTTCCTTTTCCACTCAGAGAGCTTTGAAGTACAAGTCTGCAGTGCTTCTATATGCAGTAATGGTGGATCCGGGGATCGAACCATCGACCTTCTGGTTTGTGAAAGACCCTCTCTACCTCCTGGGCCCCTGCAAAAATGGTGTAATGTGATCACAAACTCAACTTGATCAATCACTCACTCAGCCGTGGTGGATGTGAGATGTAGCGCTAGACGGTTGCCTGTTGGCCCAAAAGAAAATATCAACAAGAAAAAAAAAGCACATTACCATTTTCTGCAAGTGGAGCCAGGACCTCAAAGATCATCTCCTTCTTCTCGTGCTCGATCTGCTTCTGGAAGAGACGCACCAGCTCCTCAGCGATGTTGGTGGAGGCAAACTGCTCTTTGCTGGACTCTGAAGAACACAGGAGGATTATCACAGGCATGAGACACCGTGATCTAGACCCCTCAAACGGCATTCTCTCTTACACACAGACACACACCGGTCTATCAAAGTCACACAGGCTAAAAACAACCACACATTGCAAACAGAGCTGATGTGCTCACTCAAGTCTTTGATCTCATCACACAAGATGTACAGTAAATGCAGGTATGAACATATGTGTGATTTGCTGACAGTTGAGCCGGCAGGGGGATAAAAACTGTTGTGGGCAGAGACTGCCCTGTTGACAGAGGCACTGAAGAGCAAGCATCCTCAAAAACTTTGTTTCAGATTTCCCCAAAGTCGCCAAAATTACTATTCCCTCCAGTAAGTTAATTTGCTTGATAAACAGATATTTAGATATACTCACCGAGCTCGGCCAAATTCCCAAAGGCAATTAGACACATCTCTGTCAGGGCTGTGTTGTGGGAATGGAGGCCTAGCAGCTTCACCAGAGTGGGAATCACACCCATATTGATCAGCTGGGCTTGTAAGGAATCTGCAGCACACAAAGACACAGACAGGCAAGGTCGATCTGCTGTTCAAATTGATATCAAGAGCTGAGTGAAAAGCACGTGTGACCGAGTTGATACATTTTAAATCAACAGTGATTGTTCAGCCTTGAACATTAGTAACACTACTTAACACTGTACCTTGTGTGCAGCTCAGTAGCTGTATGTGTAACGTTAGTCATCCACTCATTCTTTGAGACATTAAAAGAAGGTAAACTCTATTGAGTTATATAGACAAACTGGACTTGAAAACAGAGGGGATGTAGCATTAGCATTATGAGAAATGCTATTCGAACAAATTGTGGTGTTGCATGAGGAAGAAGGGACTTATCAACTCGACAATAGCATCATCTAAAGTATTAACAAGGTAAAGCAGCGAATCTGTCAAATGTTGAGGAAGTTCTCAAACAGCACCTTCAAGTGTTCATACATACCCAAATAAGCCTGAATGTATTTCCACACTGTGTGTATTGTCTTGAGCCAGTAAGGAAAATACAATAATTTTCTAAAACTTAAAGCTAATGTCATTTTTTACACCATGAGATAAAATTTCCAGTGATACAGTAATTCCCAAGCAGAGTATTAATACTACATGTAGTATTCACAGAGACCATGACTAGTTTAATTTAGAACATAAAAATCAAATACGATTATGAAATGTAATTAAAGATCAGATATTGTATAAGAACACCTCTACTTTGAAACTATTAAATACCTCACTTAATAGGTATCTTGATCAGTTATTTAAAAAACAAATGAAAAGAATATCATCATTTTTATATATTAAAATATAAAGATTTAATTGCTCTGTCTTATATTTATCTAGGAAACATGCTAATATTATGTGAAAAACTTAACATTTACATGCAGTAAACGTTATATGACCTTGTTAGAATTTAACTCAGGCTCAGGGAGCCTTGGTTGTCACAGAGAGATAAATGCATTTTTCCTGAAAGATTCCATTTAACTGTGTTGTAGAGTGGGAGGTTTTCTCAACATTAGCTCGATATGAAGAGTCAGCGACGGGCTGAAAGTTGCTGAAAGCTGCAGAAAGCTTCAAAAAAGTATCAATCCTGTTGCAGTGCCAACCCTCCCATCACCCAGCTTAAGAGATCCATCATCCAGTGCCAAGAGATTCCTTGGCAGGAGCTCGGAGTCTGTCGCGTCACATATTCTGCTGCTCTCAACAAGCCTCGTTATCCCAGACACAAACTGCAGGAGAGTCCAGAAAAAAATATGTCCCCAGGAAAACACTCACATTTCTCACCTTTTAAAACGGATTGAAACAGTTGATCGTGTAAAATTCAATGAGAAAAACAGTTAAGATGATCGAAAATGAGGATGTTATGAAGATGAGGACAATTGAAAGAGAAAGCCTGTGCTCAGCAGCAGGATAAACGGAAAAACCTTTTATAGATAATAAAATGAAATCACCCAAGTGAAAACAGACTTTGTTTTTCCTTAGAAAGATGTATATCTAACATTTTACAAAGTTAGATTAGTTTCTTTGTTTCAAATAGCAATAAGAAACGTGTGTGAACTAAGTAGCTGGAGTCCGGATGACATTAGCCTAGCTAAGCATAATAACTGGAAGCAAAGGGGAAGCTGCTAGACTGGATTTCCTACCAGCCTCACAGCTGGTTTTAGTTTCAGAAAGCATCCCTGTTGCTACATTAACACATTGTTTTCTTTTTTTTTACACAGTGTTCTAAAATCAAAACATTTTAGTGTCGACAATACTCGTAGCGGTATGTGCCATTCTTATAATTTGAAGTTATACCATGCTGATGTTAGGCAGATGCATGTTAGCATGATAACATTTGCCAATTAGCACGAAATACACAGTAGAGCTGAAGCTGATTAGAATGTCATTAGCTTTGCAGGTACTTGGTCAAGTTTTGGACAAATGAACATTTTGTACATACATGATCATGGAACCAAGATGTTTGTATAATATTTTATGCAAATCATCTTAGGGGCTTGTGGATATTTCATTGGATAAGACAACTTTGAAACGCTAATCTCGTATGACCAAAGGTTCTGTAGTTATCGTCAAAATAGTTGTTGAGGTTAATAAATTTAAGTTTGGACCGACCAAAACACCTAACCTTGCCATCACTAGACCTTTGCCTCTACAAGGGGCGAAGCATCATGGAGAAGAACTACCTATTAAAAACTACTCCTATGAAAGCTGTCTAGTATAACTCCAGATTACCTCAGAGATGAAGTTGAAAAAGCAACAGAGATCATGGTAGAAAGATGAGGAGAAAAGGTCAGAAAAGCACAGAATCCTCTGGTTCAGTTCAAGCCTATTGTCTGTGTGTAAGAAAGAGAGCATTCGCTGATTAGTTGAGATGAGTTAACAGTTGTTCTTGGGGGAAGATGGTCATTACCATTATCATTGCTATAGTTCATCAGCATGCCACAAAAGACAGTCAAGAGCTTCTCATTTTCCGGCTCAGTATTTTGGTAGAGGGATTTAATGTGTTCAGCTACTATCTGAGCCCCTCCTGCCAGGTCAACGGCACTCCTGCCCTCATCTGCAAAACAAAGAGGCCAGGACACAAATCAACCACAAAGCAAAGGAAAAATTTAAATTAAAATTAACCACAACTTGAAAATACACATGTAAGCAATGCAGAGTAAGCAGTGCAAAACATATAAATCAGTGCAAACCAAAGCTGTAAAAGAGTAACAATGCTGAGTAAAACAAATGCAAAGGAAAGAATTATGATCACAACTATATGACATGTATACGGATTCACGTGAGGCTTATTGCTTCATTATAAGAATCCTTAAAAGAACCTGGAGGTCCCTTTAATGTGTTGTTTAACATATGCGGCCATAATTCTTCCCTTTTATATTATATTATATATATAATAAAGCTGAAGCTCACCCTGCACAGATAATAGTTTCGATAGAGCCAAAAAATTCAAACTCAGCATAATCAACAACAGCAAAAATCAAAGGAACTGCAATCTTGAAAAACAAACATCTGAGAAGAAGCTTGAATAAAGACCATCGACATGCTTGGCTTCATGAGGCTTTTATGCTGTGTCTGTTTCCAGATTGTAGTCCTCTGAAGGCCAGAACACTTCACATATGATGTCGATGCTCATCAAGTGCCTTCATCGAGTTTCTTTCATTTCTTTGTTTCTTTACTAGTGCCAGCCATCTCTCTGGGAGGGCTTTATCTGGTAGAAAAGCTGCCAAACCAAGTGTTACATGAGTCACTCCGCTCAGTATCAGTGCGTCTGCTACTTTTCATCACTCGTGACAGCGTGCCACGCCAGAACTCTCTGCAACAAGGACATGTCATATACATTCTACACAGACGCTCATGTGTAGCTGTTCTTGTTGCTGATTCAACGCCTTGTTCCACAAAGAGGCGGTGGTAGGATTTGTGTGGTGGCATTTTTCAGCTGAATGTCTTGAATATTCAACTTTTACACTTGTCAGTGAAACGGGTATGCACAGACAACAAATAGGAGCAGGAGCCTGAGTAAATGCCAAGTGCTAGGCTGTGCTAGCTTTACAGGGTTTGAATGCAGCTACGGCTGTTCCATAGCTAGCACAATGGATATCAGCCTTTGTGAGATCTGCCTAAAAGAAGACCAACCATTAATCACCTGTTATTTTGTGCACGGCATCTAAATCCCTGGGGAAAGTGAAAAATCCAAATATATTTCTGTATTGAATTCATCAAGCACGGTCAGCGAAGGAAAAGATAAAGAGATTTGTTCATGTCTGAACAGCTATTTTGTGTTGTCTTGAGATATCAGTTGTTGTTCATGATGTCTCAAGACAACCCTGAAAAAGGTTGATCAAGGTTGTACTGGATTTAAACCCAATGAATTTCAAGGATTCCCTTCATGTTAAAAGTTGACCAGGCAATGACACATGATTTCCAAACAAATGACTACTAATATTACTTTTCATTATTTTGTTGCCATTATTTTTAGCGTTTCATTATGAAAACATTTTTGGTGAAGGTATTTGTTGACCTGGCAGTCTGCAAGGCCTGTACTTTTATAGGGAAAGCCCTGCTCATGTTGAAAAACTGCAATTACTACAGCTCGAGTGGTTACACTTATTGAATAGTACATGATACCAACAACAACAAAACGCCCTGAGGATCTTCAACAGAACCGATCTATGAATTGGTCAGTCAATATTATTGGCTGACACGTTCATTGTTTAATTGCTGAGTCAAATCTGTGTTACAACTTTTTAATTAACAAAAGTCCATTTATTCTATCACTAAAAAATGCTGCTGTATATAACACAAGCTATTGATAAATAACTCTCTTTTTTGAAATCGGGGGACAGGCCAATAAGATAAAGTTTCATGTTAGGTTTGACTTAAATAACTGCACTAGACGAACAATACAGGTATAGTGACTAAAGACAATGTTGACTAAGATCAGATGAAAAATACTAAACTTTTGGTCAATTAAAACAAAAACTAGGAAGATTTTGAATAAGTATGATACAAACTGACATTTGACACCAGGAAGGCGTGGTGTTAATAACATATCAGTGTGGGTTTCTGGAAAGGTAGTGAGCAGCTGCTTCTCTACACTCTCTCAGTGCGTCCACCATAAAACCGTGCCAGCTCACGAGACCCCCCTCCACTCCAACAAATGTCACATCCCACCAGATTCCACGGATACCCAGCTTTTCACCAACACGAGGAACTCTGCACCAGAACTGACAGCTGTGAATAAAGCCTCTAAAGCTGGCTACAAAATCAGGCTTAAACTCCGCTGCTCGGTCCAGAGGTCAAAACTCAAACGCTCCACCGACACATTCACTCGGGTTTCTTATAGCACACAATCTCAAAAACGATACAGGAAAAGGGATTTATGTACAAGTAGTTCAAAGACAGAAAAACTAAATGCACGGTCGCTCATCTTTAAAACAATATAAGAATGTCTAAATATATCTGTTGACCCATGTCCGTTTATCACCGTCTTTGGAGTTCCTCCGGAACTCTTCTGCACTGTTGAAGTCGGACATTGACTGCATTGCCTTTGCTTCACTACTAGCCAGGCTCATACTATTGAAATGGAAAGATGCACATCCACCCACATAAACTCATTGTATTAAAGACCTGTTAAACTCTTTAAAAACTGATGTGTTTCACAGGGACCTTTTACAAACTAAGGAAATCCATTTATTTACCACATTGAGGAGAATTTAAGAGTTGGCCATGCCCACTCACTACTGGTTTCAGACACATAATATATAAATGGCAGTTTTACTGGTCATATGTGGAATTTGAAGCCTTTCAGCTGCAAGTGAGTAAATGAGGCCTGTTCAGACCTGCTGTTAACATCTGCCCTGATTGATCTGATCAGTGTTCAGGCCTGAATGCACCACAAAACTCATTGCTCACACATCTGAGATCTGACCACTCACAATGCATGTATCCAGTCTTTAATCAGTGTGAGCGTGAATGTATCCTGGGCCACACTGAAGGACCGCCAGTTTAGCTGAAGTCCTCTTGTTAAAGATTAAACGTTATCAGTATTATCTCAGAATAAGTCAAACGTGGTGGGAATGTTCAAAGTTTTATACTGAAATAATAGAATTATTAACAATATAAAAACACTGTGACACCAACCCCATATCAAGCGTGCAACATTAACATTGAAAGACAGCTTTAGCTCACTCAAGCAGCTTTTTTACTTTACCATGAAAACTTCTTGTGATGCAAGTTTAAATGTGCATATAAGAACAACACAACCATTGTGAATAAAGTCGTGTACAAAAATACAGCCATATGAAAACAAACCCGAAGTCAGGACGTTGATGATCAAATAACAATTAAGGAAAGGTTAACAACTGGTTACGTGCTTAAGTCAAACCCGAATGTCTGTGGGTTGAATGTCATCAACGACCACTGGGAGAATAGGAGGGTTTGTAATGGCAGTGTAGCTTGTGTAGTTTGCTTGTGTGTATAGTGTCTTTACCATGTCTATTTTCACATGGACTCCAGTAACAAAGGTACCAAGTTATCAACCAACCAGTGTCTGGAGTAATTAAATCTATATCTATGTGGTTACTAAGACCTGAACTATATTTCCCTGCACACAGTCCTATAACCCTAATGAAGGCTTGTGTGCGTGAAAATCAAACCACTGCAGGCCGAAGGCAGCATCATTTTTATTACTTATCTTCTATTAGGTCTTTGACAGTGATGATAAGGCTCATGAGGGATTCAATGTTCCCTAAGCAAAGCACACTCCTACTTACGGCTGTCATAACAGATGTTGCCAAGAGCTCGGCCGGTCTGCAGTAAAACCTCCTGGTCGCTGGAGTTTAACAGCTGAATGAGAGGAGGGATGAGGCCAGCTTCCACACACGGACCCCGCATGAACTCTGGAGAGAAGTGAGGATATTGGAAAGCAGGTCAGAACAAATTTTGGAGAGCAAGAGCATTAGACACACATCTGTAGCAGAACTCGATGATAGGGACAGTTTGAAATGTTACGGCCTACATTTCATTTCCAAGGCATTTTGAAGTTAAGGCAAACCAAGAAACATATTGAAACACACTGGTACATCCGAGCTCTGCAGGAAAACAGAAGACAGCAGCAGCCAAAACTAAGATTCCCTTAATAAAATAACTCAACTGTGAAAGTTAAAATGACAAAAGGTTGAATTTAAATGCAGGAAATCAGATAGAATCTTGACTTTTCTTGTTTGGGTACGAGTGTGTGTGTGTGTGTGTGTTGTATTGTTTATACGTAATAACAGAAGATGTATGTGTTTGTAATTTAGGGGTGGCTTGTACACTGTTGCCGTCCTTAACGTAAAATGAAAGTTTTACTTTCTTCGATGCATTTGAGGTGGACTGGAATGTCCCAAAAACTGTCCCCAGTTAAAAATAAGAACTACCAACCCTTCTGGGGGACAGGACAAATACAGCATTTTCTCCAACTTTTAAAATGTAAGGGTTGCCAATTTCCAGAAATAATGTCTCGTGTATTAACCATTTTCAAAAAAAGACATAGCGTAGAGAATATGCAGTAATAAATGATACCATAGCATTTGTCTATTTTTTGTCTCCATTAATAGCTGATCTGTTGGTTTTGCTGAATCACCTGCCACTAATATGGTGAACTTTTATTATTTTATTTTTTTACTGAAAAGCGTGGACCACCTTCATACCGTCACAACTAAACACATTTATTTACTTTCCAGCTCCGCTTAACGCTCTGAGAGTGGCAGATAAAAATGACAGCATCACCCAACCCTTGAATCGTCATAGTAACTTACCCAAATATCTGTAAAACATCTTACCAAGGGAAACATCTAGATCTGTATCTAGGCAGTTAGGGTGGATCTGTTGGGTTTTAGCAGGGCACATGTGTGTGGTGATTTAAACGTGTTTTTACATTCAATCTTTCCTGGTGCTGCTCTAAAACAATCCCATCAGCTCAACCGCATCAGGCAGAAAAGGGAGTTGTCTTAAGCCCTGCAGTCACTTGGCTGCTTGCAGACATTTCCGGAAGTGGTGACAGATAATGCCAGCGGGTTGTTGCCAAGCCTGGCGAACTGCTGGGGAGGGATCATTAGCTGCAGTCTTGCAAGCTGCTAAAACCCATTCATTATCCTAACCTTTTCTTGCCACGAGTTCTATTCATGTCTGCTTTTCGCTACTTTAAAAGCTTCTCCTGAGCTCACACTGAGGCATTATGGAAATGGAAGCTCTCGGACACTGCAGTTATGCAAGATTTGATTCCTTAAACAATAACCTCACATTCGGAGTCAGCTTAGCTTTAAAACACCATGGAGGGATGCACAAACTAGCCCTGGCCTGAAATGATCCTGACCCTAGTCAAAGACATTTCTTCAAACGGTTTAATTCATTGAAATATTTAAAAAAGACAAAAAACTAACATCACTGACACAGTTGATCCAAATCCATACATCAAACTGCAATAGAAAGTGTAAAATCTGAACAATGACAAACGAGGAGAGAAAGTCAGGATGTTCCCGGGAGGAATGGACTCGGAAACCGAAACCTTACCATTTTTAGCCACCTCAGCAATCATGTTGGCTACTTTAGGAGTGCAGGAAGACTGGGGGCTCAGCAGGTTGGGGAGCCGAGGGAGAACACCCATCTCCTGGATCTTCATACTGGCCTCAGTGTCTGCAGAGGAAAAACAAAAACCATATCAATCATATGAAGTTTTCCAGAAATACAAAGTGCCAACATATTATCAGTATCACTGTTGCTGCCATGTTATTTTCTGACTGAAGGTTATTGCTGATAAAAACAAATGTGACATTAAAGTGGTCAGATATG
Source organism: Limanda limanda (assembly GCF_963576545.1). Taxonomy (NCBI): domain Eukaryota; kingdom Metazoa; phylum Chordata; class Actinopteri; order Pleuronectiformes; family Pleuronectidae; genus Limanda; species Limanda limanda. The sequence continues at coordinate 16,169,992 of NC_083657.1, forward strand.
TTAATTTTCAGTTAATTTGATTAACCTGTTCGGTACACAACATAAGAAAAACATTTTACAGGAGAATGTAATCATACTTATTTCCAATGCTCTTGACTATGGAAGCATAGTGCTGCCACAGCAGCAAAGGAAAACGAGACATTATCCTGTTATGACAGGAACATTTTAAGTTATAACCAGATGTTTTTCATGTTCGGGTGATATGGTTGAAACTTTCTGGCATCAATCACAGTAAGTGAAGATTTAAACAGTATGACTAACAGTCAGGAATTGTACTATACATATAGGATTCTTCAGCTTTGGAAGAGGTATGAGCGCCATTGAGTTCCACTGTAGTTTTATCAACATCTGACCACACTAATGAGCCGGCATCAGGGTTTATTGCCAAGTGGGTCGACACATATAAGGAATTTGTTGTGGTGTGTTATGTGCAAGCATAAATATAAAAAAATATATAAAAATTAGGGCTGTCAAAATTAACGCGTTAATCTATGAGATTATTGTGCCCGAGATTAATGCCATAAAATATTTTAACGCAGTTAATGCAACTTTGTTTACTTCCGGTGTGCGGAAGAAAATTCAGCTCCTCGAGCGAGCTGCCAGCGTCGCCCTCACCAGTGACCACTGCACGTCAGTCAGCACTTTCACCGGAGCTGGCTAAACTGGAGAAGTTGGAGAAGCTACTTGAACCATGCAGGCAACTCCACTCTTTCCGCCCTCTCATGTGCACTTTTTTTATCTTCCTTGAACTGTGTATGTGTGTGCGCATGTTCGTCTGCGCGGCGCTAGCGTGGCGCTAACCGTGCTGCTAACCGGAGCTATGGGCAGTGGGCTTTGGGCAATGGGAGCTGGATCTAACTGCTCTAGTCCCCACTGCAGGGCTGCGCTGGGGCTCTAGCAGCCAGGCTTCGGCCCACCTGACTCTGGTTCAAAACGATATGGTTGCAATATTGTATCTTCGTCTCCAGCACTCAAAACAGGTCAATCTGAGGAGGGCTGTTTTAGACAGGGTAACAAGGTGCTGTTTTAAATTATCCTTGTGGTATTTTGACCAAAATATGTCTCAGACATTTCATCAAGATCCCAAGGAACCCTATCAACTGTGGTAAAATGGGCATAGGGTGGGACCTTTGAAGTAGCAGAGATCTTCCTGTTTTCATTTTCATGTTTGTTTGCACTTTAAGTTTTTGCACTTTAACATGACAGATTTGAATGTCAGTTCAGTTTACCAAGGCCACATGTTATGCTGTTGTGTGTGTTGTTCAATGTTAAAGATGACAGTACCAATGGTGTCTCAAATACATTACTTTTTTTACCTTTTACTAATCTGGATGTTTCAATGAAGAAAGATGCAGTGTTATTGTTTCCAAGGACATTGGGAATATTTTCAGCTGGTTTTAAAAAAAAAATTTGTACACAATTTATCATACATGATATTTAACGACCTGGCTGTCACTTTATAGGTAGGTGTTATAGGCCTGAGCCTCTTTGAAAACACAACATTGTGTAAAATACAAGCTGTCTGAAGTGATTACTCGTTAATTTATAAGATTTAGTCTTTAGAAGAAAAACAAACTTTTAATCGCGATTAATCTAGATTAATGAATTTCAAAATATGAGATTAATTAGTTAATTTTTTTTAATCTGTTGACAGCCCTAATAAAAAAAGGACACAAAATAAAATGTAAAAATATTATTAACACAAGAAAGCAGATTATGCAGTTAGTACTATGGTGTACTACACGAGCCTGCCTACTCTGGACCTTAAAGCACTTGGTCCAGAGTAGGCAGACTCCCCCGGTGATTTCTCCAGGACTAAATGAATTGGCTTTTTATTAAACCCTCAGTGTAAACCAGGCTTTACGTACTGTTGTTGACGAGAGCTTTGAGCAGGCAGTCCACACAGCTCTCCACGCTGTCAGTGGCGCTGTCTGTCGATGCCAGCTTCAGCTTCTCCAGGGCCTCACTCAGGTTGTCTGCAAACAGAAACATTATATCAACAACAGGTGACAACCACTGTCTTGAGAAATATCTGGTGAAAGGGTTAGTTGGAGGAGATGATAGTAGAGATGAGGAGCATGATCAAATCCGGGACTCTCAAGCTGGGCCAGGTGTGACGAGAGGAATGCCTAACAGAACTCAGCCCATCAGCTATCCTCTAGACAGCAGATACTCAAGTCTGCATCTATTGTTTGACATACCTTGATTTCAGTTCAAGATTTTTTACGCAAATAGCAACATTTTTGCTAATCCCTATTCAATCAATCAATCAAGTTTTATTTTATATAGCCCATATTCACAAATCACAATTCGTCTCATAGGGCTTTAACATTGTGTGACATCCTCTGTCCTTAACCCTCAGCTAGAGTAAGGAAAAACTACTAAAAACCCTTTTAACAGGTAAAAATACGTAGAAACCTCAGAGAGAGCCACATGTGAGGGATCCCTCTCCCAGGACGGATAGAAGTGCAATAGATGTCAAGTGTAGGAAAACATCATCGGGATTAAAGTTTTTAGCAGCATCGATGAGGGTAAACATTTTTCAATACTATATGTCAAGCAGTCCTGCTGCAATCATACTCTCTGGTCAGTAGCCAGGAAGATCACGATCTAGCATCAAGATGGGATCCACTATTAACAGCTATCTGCACGCATGCCACAGTGGCTGATACATTTCCGTTAATGGGTTCTACCTCCTCTGCTCTCCACTAACCCTGTTTACCTGCCCGCTCAGATGTTATTCGTCCAATTATTAACTGAAACCAGAAGAGTTCCGGACCCAAGATCTTATGCCTTGCAGACAGATTCCGCATATTGATATCGTGCAGAATCGGTTTATAGCGATAAGAGCCGTACTGACTAAAAAAATGTTCTATTCTCCTGTTATAGACTGGAACCTGTCCAGTGTGTGATGGGATGGGTTCCAAAAGTGGATCAGTGGATGGATTGAATATCTTCTAACTTATCTATATAGTGCACTATAAAGTGAGTTTGCCATTTTCAAGGTGGTGTCCGAATGTTTAGCGAAGTTTTTTTAAACCTTATACAGTGCGCTCCTTGTTTCCCATAATGCATCATGAAAAATGGTGTACAACCGATGGTCACTAACTGAGCAATATATACCATCATGCATTGCGCTCGCAGCGGAGAGATGAGAGGAACAAGCGCAGCAGGAACAGCCCGACCTGAAACACACCGTCAATGTAAATACGAGCAGAGCAGCTCATCACAGCACAAATTGCAGGAAACAAGTTTAATTCTCATTCAAGGTGTTTTTTTTACATTAAAGTACTAATACTAACAGTAAAATAAACATTCAAATTTACTGTGGGATTTTTCACTGGCTGTCATTGTTGTACATTGTAATCCTGTAACAATGACGTCATTACCGGCGCAAAGAAAATGCGCAGAGTAGTGTCCGAAAGCATTTATTTTATTTTCCTGATGAGCTCAAGCAATACGGATTGAGTGGGTTATTTCAGCCTGTCTCTAAATGACACATCCAGTGCAACATGGCAGCTGCCGTATCCAGAATATCTTGGCAAAAGTTGGCATAATAGATAACCAGTAAAAACAAAGCGCAAAACTTAAGAATTTAAAAATGACTAGCCTAATGTGTACCGATTTTGTTTTAAAGGTATATGCCACATCGTGGGATGTCAACATAGACAGTTGGTAAGCCACTGTTATTTTACTGGCAGTGTGTCACTTGTGTTGGACTGGCAGATGCCACTCCCGGCTCACTTAACACACTGACATGGCGCCCGTTGGCATACGGCTAACATGAAGGTCAAGCTCTGTCCGAGGCTATGCGAGTCGTTTGTGTATAACCACTCCGGTAGTTATCCTCCAGACTAACATGGGAGCACGATTCGAGTACCTAGTCAGGAGGTTAAATAGCTCTGCCACATGGCTACGCTTCAGTTCAACATCCTGGCATGGGCGTCTCAGTTGTACATATAAGAACATCTCAACTTGACTGGTCAGCACTGAGAGTGATGTGACCGAGAACCAGCAGGGGAGGCTTGTATTACAACACATTATTATGCCTGGGTACTTTTTTTTGCCTTCCACACATGCACGACACAGCAGAAGGTTTTCTGCACAGACACGTTCACAACAGCAACAAATCCTCTGCAATATCCCGGCGAGAGGTGGAGCAGCCGGGTGCAGCAGACAGAGGCAGGAAGTGACGTATTAACTCCACTGTGGAGATCACAGCTCGTATTACCACAAACTCTCTTGACATCTTTGTCAGTGTGTGATAGGTCTGCAACTAACGACTATTCTGATAGTCGATTAGTCACCGATTATTGAAACGATTAATCGACTAATCGGATTATGAATGACACAAATTCTCAATTGCTATTATTTAGCAAGCAGCTTTTAAATTTAGCTTGAGGTTGTTCGAGGCATGTGATGACGGAAAATAAAGACAATAAAGATTGATACTTCATTAACAAAAATGTCTTTTAATAAACTTTGCTGCATATAAGGGTACTGTTGACACAAAAGCAAAGAAAAATCAAGTTTTTGTTCATTTAAAACCAAGGACAGGCAAAGTGCTAATAAAAAATATTAATTTAAATTTAAGTTTCCCTTTTTACTGTGAACCAAGAACAGGCCAAGTGCTGGTACTAAAAATAAATTAAAATTCAAGTATCCATTTTTCGTGTTAACAAAAAAGGACAGGGAAAATAACATTAATAAAAACATCAACAAACGAAACTACAGTCTTCTTCAGACTAAATCATTGTGATTAAAACAAGACGTTTGTCAGGCAATAGGATAATATTTCGCTTTCAACTCGTTAAAAAAAAGTTTAAACCATATTTTTGTAATGGATGCTATAATCCTGCGTGCAGGTATAAACGTGTATATATAACATCTGACAGAGGCGAGTCCGCATCGTCCTCCGTTACGATGTCACACGTGCCTCCTCCTCAAATGCGCGTGTCCTGCTTCCATGGAGAACAGGTCCGCCGCAACAAATACTGCAGGTAGTTTTTCTCGGGCCATGTTAAGAGTGAAGTTCTCCCGAACTTTTTACTTCCAGGTGCGCGACTGCGCGCGGCAGCGGACGCCGACATTGGTCCATGTTTTGTCGCTATTGCACATGCGCGACTTTCAGAGATAGGAAGGGAGCGAGATGGCTCACTCCTCAGCTACTTCCATCAGCACCTCCGGTAAAACGCCGTTTAGTTCCGCTGCGCGGCACGAGAAACACGCGCTATGACGTCACCAACGAATCATCGACTAGTAAATTCGTTGGCGACTATTTTGGTCATCGATTTTTGTCGACGACGTCGACTAATCGTTGCACCCCTAGTGTGTGACATCACTTTTTCACCGGGAGATATTTGTTTTCGGGAGACAATTGATGATGCCCCTGGAAAAAACTATATTAGCCAATACTTTCCGTTATAAATTTAACTTTTTATATTAAACCAAAGATTTCATGTTGATATATATTTTATTTGTATTGAAAAGCAGCCTTGTACTTTGACGGAGCTACCGAGCTAATGTCTTGTCAACAGTCAACAAAATGAGGAACCTAAAAAACAACTTTAGCTGAATCATCTTCTCCCCTTTTGATTTTGTAGAAAGCTGGACTGTTTAACTGCCCCTGACTCTACATCTGTCCTCTTCTCTGAGGACCACAAGCCATCAATCCGCTGCCCTGCCAGCCATGTCAACCACAAGGATTTATAAGCGGTGAGCAGCATCCATCACATGCTACGACAAATGATCAGCTCATCATTTCTGTTGTTTTGGTTATTAAAATAAACAAAAACTATAGTTGCAGGCTATCTGTTTCCTCGTCAGATCTTTAATAACGACTGTGAGCTTAATTAAGGTTTTCCCTCTGGGTTCATCTCAGAGAGTTGCATTAGTGTCATGTTTGACAACTCAGCTCCTCCTCTCCAGGAGAGTGTGGCACCGCTTCACTGGATCCGTGCTCCGTATAGGTCTATTTACAGTCGTAGCCAACAGACAACAACAAGGTTAAACGCAGAACATGTATTACAGCCAGATGCATATTGACTAGGTCTGCAGAGCTCTGCCATGGCTGCACGTCGAATCACAGCACTGCTTTGAGTTCGTCCTGCACAGTCGACAACCTCAGCAAAACCGGATTTGGACTGACCCCATCAGGTTTGGTCCAGATCAAAGTACGTGGGAGGCTGACACACTACTTTCCCCTGTGCACTATGGATCAGCAATACAGAAGAATGAATGCGGTAACAGCAGGAGCTGTCTTTATCTCCATGTCGGTGCTGTGCCTATAAACCAGGTGATGCTGTGATTGCATAAGGGTTGCAGACACTGTTGCAGTGACCTGGTTGTTTCCAGGAGTTGCTAATGCACCGCACAGCCCACACATCTGTCCATCCCTCGATTTGTTAATAAGGACAGACCACACGGGTGATCCAGACCTCATGAAATACCTCACGAATGCATATAGCTCTATATGCAATCTAGAGCAGGGGTTTTCAACCGGGGCTCGCGGCGGCATTGCAGGGGGTCCGCAAAATTCGCTTTGATATTTCAACACATTTTCAGATTACTCTTGAATATGGTGAAAAATATCTCAAATAAGAAAAATATGTCTAAAATGATATTAAGGTGCTGGTGATCATGAGGTTAAACTTAAGTAGGCCTCAATTGTTCGTGTGATATTGTATGATATTCATTTGTGACACATTCTGCATTACTTTGTCATCTTCCCTCTTCAGTTGTAGCCCCAGTTTATGTTGATTGTTATTGATCACCGTTACTTTAACGTTCTCTCAACATGTCAGCTACATGTCTGTACATTTAAGTCATGAACGTTATATATTGATGTACATATGGTTCTGAGATGTAGTACAACTACAAACTGCATTTTAATTGTTTTCAATTCTTAAGCACTGAAAATCAACCGTTTTTGTTGTTTTTTTCACAGATTTCTCTAGATTTGTTTGAGGTTTTTAAGGAGATATATCTAGATTTGTTTGAGGATTTTAAATAAAACCAACATGGAAAACAAAATGTTAAAACTTCCCTAGGCACGCGCGTGCGTAGGCTCATCAGTGGGCCGCGGATTACTATCTAGTCAGAATGGTGGTCCCTGAGACAAAACCAGTTGAAAACCCCTGATCTAGAGGATGCCTTCTCTGAGGGATGCCGGGTTTTCAAAAGGGATCGCTTCAGTTCTACATGAACACGCATCAGCAGAGCATCCACCATCGAGTGGCAGCAGCACTGGGAAGAGCAGTGCAGTATAAACAGTATCACAGAGTGGGCTGCTGCTGCTGCTGCTGCTGCTGCTGCTGGATCCTATTGCATAACAGCTGTGGGGATGGAGGAGTGGCATCCATCCACACCATCAGCCGCACGCTGCCATTTCAGGGGGTTGGGAATCCATGTGGTCGCCGGGACCTTGGAGCCATTTCGGGTCCGAGCTGATCCGCACCGGGCGAGGAGCCGGGACCCGGGGAGGAGGAGGAGGAGGAGAAGGAGGTTGGGGGGGGGGACATGATGATGGAGTCAGGGGTAGCCACCCCACCCCGAGCTCGGAGGCGCGCCTCGGCTCCAGGCAGCCTTTTTCCCTTTGACAGCCACACACACACGATCCTACTCGACTCGTGCGATCGCCTGCCCGGTCACATACATCCACGGTGGGGACAGTTGTTGTTAGCTAACTGGGCTCTGCGGTTAGCTGCTTAGCTTAGCTGCCTACTCACCCATCGCAGCAGGATGTTGCTCCGGCGTGCTAAACTCTCCAGGGCAGCGGTACAAAACCGAGTCGCAGAAGCCGGAGGCCCCGTGTTCCCACGCCGCGCCTCGTCGTCCCTGACACCGCCTTTTACGCCGGTGAAGTCAGCGGGTTGACGTTAGCTCGCAGCCGCCGGGGCCGGTGGGGCAGTCCCCTCTCAGATGGATGCTGCTGCTGCTGCTGCTGCTTGCTGCTGCTGCGGCGGCCTGTGCCTGATCACCGGCTGACTACCAGGCTAACACGGCCGACCTCCTCTCATGTCCGCACCGACAGGGCAGAGCTGCTGGGCTGGGGAGCTGCTGGGCTGAGTGCTGCTGGAGCTCCTCCGGACCACTGAGCAGCCACCGTCAAGCTCTGCGTGCGGGGTGTGGCGCACGACTTCCGGACACAACCTTCAAAGTAAAACGCTTTAAGGAACATCGTGTTGTGTGATTCATTGCCGATAGGGGGCAGCCGCAGACAAGTAAAATCCTATGGTAAAAAATCCCAGGCCAGGGGCCTCATTTATAACCGTTGCGTACGCACAAAACGGGCCTGAAACGTGCGTACGCCACTTCTCACGCCAACGTTGGGATTTATAAAAACAAACTTGACAGGAAAATGTGCGTATTTCTACGCAAACTTAGACCCTCCCGTACGAGCGTTTTGGGGAGACGGGATAACGGCGACACAGACGTGAGGTGGTGAACTGCAGCAGATTATTGATCCAATTCATAATTTACATTAAAACCAACAGTTTTAATTACCTTTTAATTAAAAAAATATAAAACAACTTTAAGCAAATAAGGTTCAGATTCGATTTAACGGCAGAGTTACGGAGCCGAGTCATTAATAGGTTTTAATAATATCTTCTAACACTGCGTGTATTGGTCAGCAGCATCATTTAATATTCACGCCGTGCTTTGCGTTGACCATTTATGGTTGAAAGTGGGCGTGTGGAGGGCGGATTTGGAGGCAGATCCACGTAGGAACGTTTCCAAGTGGACTGTGATTTTTAAAGCGAACATTGCGTTCAGTTGTACGTGCGCACGGTTTTATAAATCGGAATTATCTTTTGCGTACGCCATTTCCGGATTTTGTACGTACGTACACTTTTAGTATGAATCCTACGCACTCTTTTATAAATGAGGCCCCTGAAACGTGCGTACGCCACTTCTCACGCCAACGTTGGGATTTATAAAAACAAACTTGACGGGAAAATGTGCGTATTTCTACGCAAACTTAGACCCTCCCTTACGAGCGTTTTGGGGAGACGGTAAAACGGCGACACAGACGTGAGGTGGTGAACTGCAGCAGATTATTGATCCAATTCATAATTTACATTAAAACCAACAGTTTTTCTCGCGCGACGTATCTGCTCCACACGAGCCTTTTAATTAAAAAAATATAAAACAACTTTAGGCAAATTAGGTCCAGATTCGATTTAACAGCCGAGTTACGGTGCCGAGTCATTAATAGCTTTTAATAATATCTTCTAACTCTGTGCGTGTATCATCAGATCGCTGCAGTGAACGGGACTAACCAGAGAGAACACAGAGCACCCAGCGCACATAGCGCACTGGAGATTACTTATAAGAAATGAAGAAACTTTCCAAATAATATCCCAGAGGAGGTGAGGATCCACTGATGTGAGGGAATCGGTCCGATGCTCTAAATAAATAAATACTGCCGTGACACCGGAGCGGGGATCTGCTCGATGTGTGCATGTGACTGGAAGAACGAGGAGGAAGCGAGGTCTCAGCGATCTCTGATCTCACATATTGTGTTATCCACAGCAGCAGCGGCAGAGTGTCAGTGTATTTTCTTTATTAGTGACATCACTGCTGTCCCATAAAGTCGCTCTTCACCTCCACCTCACTAACAGACACTTGATGTCAGTGTCAGAAAGTTTCACTTCCTCTTCACATCGCTTGATGTGGTGACTCCGTCAGGACTCACGGTGGAAACCCATTGGTCAGCAGCATCATTTAATATTCACGCCGTGCTTTGCGTTGACCATTTATGGTGGAAAGTGGGCGTGTGGAGGGCGGATTTGGAGGCAGATCCACGTACGAACGTTTCCAAGTGGACTGTGATTTTTAAAGCGAACATTGCGTTCAGGTGTACGTGCGCACGGTTTTATAAATCGGAATTATCTTTTGCGTACGCCATTTCTGGATTTTGTACGTACGTACACTTTAAGTATGTATCCTACGCACTCTTTTATAAATGAGGCCCCTGATGAGTCACTGACATTTGCCCAAAGCAGTGAGATTCAGTCAGATGCACTACACAAAGCCATTATGGACTTTAAATGGGTTGGTTCACCCCAACATTTAAATCCACTCATTATCTACTCACCGCTATTCCGATGGAGGGGCGGGTGAAAGTGTTCGAGTCCACAAAACACTTTTGGAGTTTCAGGGGTAAAAAGCGTTGCAGCCAAATCCAAAACACTTGGAGTAACTGGCAACCACTTCGTCAAACGTTAAAAAACAGTCCAGAAAACAACACCACATGCCTTCATACTGATCCTGTGGTGTCATTCAAGTGTCCTTAAGCCCTGACAGTCAAATTCGACTCGAAACGGTGTCATTTACACCATGTTTTTAACCTAAATGACCGCTATCGCCAGCGGTCATTTAGGTTAAAAACATGGTGTAAATGACGCCGTTTTGTGTTGAATTTTAATGACGGGGCTTAAGGACACTTGGATGAAACCATCTGCGCTGTATGGAGGCATTTAAAGTGTTTTTTAATGTTTGAAGAAGTGATCAGCATTGTGGTGAGTAGATAATGACTGAATTTTCATTTTTCTGTGAATTATCCCTTTAAGGTCACTGCGCCCGAATGATATGATTTTTCGTGATCCACTGCAGGTCTAATTCAAGTGCAGGAAGCTGGGTGACATGTATGCAGCCAGGCAGATGGGACAATAGGCCTGTAGCACGTGTTGCTTCTTTGCAGGAGTGTAGAGCTTGAATCTCAACACAGACCTGAAGAAAATATAGGTTTTGCCAATGGAGGTGGTGTTATGGTTTTTGTCACCTCTTTAGGACACTTTAGGACGCATAAACAGTCTGTGTGTGTGTGTGTGTGTGTGTGTGTGTGTGTGTGTGTGTGTGTGTGTGTGTGTGTGTGTGTGTGTGTGTGTGTGTGTGTGTGTGTGTGTGTGTGTGTGTGTGTGTGTGTGTGTGTGTGTGTGTGTGTGTGTGTGTGTGCATTAATTGTATTCCAGGCAATCTTGCTCACAGTGTTAAAAAGAGGCATTCAGAAAACTCAACAACTCAGCTTCTTCAGAGGAAACTTTATTCCAAGGAAACCGGTGAACCAGGGATGTTTGAAATGTTTATTGATAAATGTTTTGATCACCTCTACTGAAATTTCACCATTTCTATCCAATATGCAGATCCATCAGAAGAGAATAACGATGAAAAGAGAAGAAATGGAAATTAAGTAACAGGACATAGTTCATAATTATTGTGTTTTTCCTCTCACATAGTTTTGTATCTGGGACTCTAGAGCTGCAGAATCCAGATCTGACACTCAACAACAACAAGTGTGATTATGATTAATAACATCATTGCATGCATATCCCTCTTATCATTCTCATTTTAACAACTAGTCTTGCAGAGTTTAAATATGATGCATACCCAGCTGTTCCTGGTCTGTCTCTCCCCTCCGTCTCCTCCTCCCTCTCTCTCCTCTTTTCCGCCCTTCCCCCCTCTGCTGGTCACTTATTCAATCAATCAATCAATCAAGTTTTATTTGTTTAGCCCACATTCACAAATAACAATTCGTCTCATAGGGCTTTAACATTGTGTGACTTATTCAATACATATATTTAATGAAGTTACTAATGTGTGCTGCTCAAGGTATTTTATGTCAAAAAGAAAATAGAAGAACATATAAGTCATTTATTTATGTACCATTTACATATTTTTATTGATTCATTTATTAATTTACACATTTTTGTCTATCTACTTAATCTTACCAATCAATTTTCTATAAAACAGGGGTTTCCATAAACCAAACCAGTCAATTGTAGTTATTTTAGTAATTTTGCTTTTAATCTGAAAAAAACAAACTGCTTAGAGCTAAGAGCTGAAATCTCATTCACAAGGAGAATTAGTGAAGGAGTCTGAAACCAGACAGAGTCAAAATGATCCAAAGTGTTAGTTTGTCTTCAAGAACCATCACAGAGCAGATTAATGAAGTGATAACATACAAGTACATCACAAGACATTTCTCGTTTCTCTCACTGTGAAGAAACAATAGACAGAACAAACATAATCTAAATATTCATGAATGCATTAATGTTATAAGAGTCACTATAGAGACAATAACAGTATTTTCTAATGTCAGGATGTGTTCTCTCTCTTTCACTCAAGGAAGCACCATCCACGCATCTCCATGCTGTAGCAGACAAATGGTTTTCTTTCATCACAGGAAAATAACCTCCACATACGACTTTCATCGAGCCAAGTGGGTGTGCATGTGGATACCAGGAGCTAAATGAGTAGTTACTCCCGTCGGACCAGTAAATCTGAGGATCTCTGTACAAACCGATCAATGCAAATCTTTAATGGGGTCTCAAGTCCTTTATCCTGGTGTTGTCAGCCTCGTTCGTCACAGTGGCCAGATCTGTGTAGTGTTCTCTGCAGTGCCTCTGAGCCTCAGACCAATTCTTTGCTGTATTCACTAGCACAAAGTCAGAATCCTCTAATATTCCTGCAGTTAAGTTTGAGAACAAAAGAGGGATTGTTGAGATCACTCAATGGTTTTCAAAATCATATCTTATACATCATGTTTTATAGTAAAGATCAATATAAAGCACATAATTACCATTGTAGCAGACAAATAGTCTCTGTTCATTGCAGTGATCATCATACCATCTTCTATTCCTTGTCTCGACCACACAGAGCTCATTGGCATCATCATTGTTTGGTTCAGTAGAATCCCAGTTCCTATATTCAGCTGCACTCTGGTTGAACCCATCTGACCACTTCCAGTCAATATGACTGTACAGGCCAATCCAAACCTTAGAGCTCTGACCAGCAGCAGAAACTGTGTCTTTTCTTCATTTCATCAAAGTTTCTTCATTTCTTCAGTGTTTTCAATAGTGGCCAGGTCTGTGAACTTCTCTCTGCAGTAGCTCTGAGCTTCAGTCCAAGTCATTGCATCAGACACAAAGTGGTACTGAGGGAGGAGGCATGTGGAGAAGGTGAAGCACCCTGAGGATGAAACCAATTATTTTTGTTATGTATGAGGACTCATATTAATCTCTATATTCAGATTTCATGTTAGACATCATATAAACAGTGAAATTCACTGACCTGAGAGACACAAGACACCAATGAAGATCCCTTCCATCCTGATGCTGCTGTGTGGACTGTCTGTGCCAGTGTTCACCACTAACACCTAACTTAACTATAGTTGTAGTGCAGCTTTAGGGAAATGTAACACCAGCTCCTCCTCTTCTACTGTAAATAGTCAGTGTTCTGTTGAACTCTTTATGCAAAAAGGCAAAGATACAACAACATCATTTTTCTCATTTACCTCTGGAGGCATCTCACTATGCAGATAGTTCTGATCGTATCTGACCCAGACTGGTCTCTGCCTCCACCCCTGTGCAGCTGATGTGTGAATGAATGTCTGTTTGTCTTGCTCACACCGTGGATCCAATGATACCTCTGTGACAGGGATGTTTGAATTGTTTATCTACTAATGTTGTGATCACCTCCTATCCCTTCCAATACTGTATGTTGATCAGAAGAAAATACGTATGAAATGAGAAGAAGAACAAATGATGAGTATTATTATTATTATTATACTGCTATCATTTTTCATATAATATTTTCATTATAACAGCCAGTATGACAATAGCTCTCTCTCTCTCTCTCTCTCTCTCTCTCTCTCTCTCTCTCTCTCTCTCTCTCTCTCTCTCTCGCTCTCTTTTCCTCTTCCTCACATTGAATCTAATCCTTGACGTTTCTTAGTTCGAGTATAATAGTTTTTTCTTCCTGCAGTCGTCTGTGCTGCCTCGTTGTGGGAAAAGTTGGGTTTCTCTATAATTTGACAAGGTGTCAACTTTAAATGCATGGGGATAATCTATTTCATGACTTGGTGCTAAACAAATTAAATTGAATTAACTCATTACCCAATTGCATATTGTCAGGCTGTAACCCCACTGGATACATTTCGTCTGGACTCACATGAGGTCACCCTGACCTTTGAAATGTGAGGAAATGATCGAACCACAGACTTGAAACATCATGTTCAAGAGGCCAAAACATGTTTTATAAGTTAACCACCACAAACTGAAATCTAATCAGTTCATCTGTGAGTCTGTGTTCCAAATCCCTCACTAATCACTGTATAGTGCACTATATACTGAGTTTGCCATTTTTTAGTGGTGCCCAAATGTTTACAGATTTGTTTTATCAGTAATTGATTCATTGTTTCCCACAATGCATCATGAAAAGTAGTGTACAATCAATGGTCACTAACCAAACAATATATACCATCATGCATTGCACTCGTGTTGGAGAGACGGGAGGAGCGAGGGCAGCAGGAACAGCCCGACCTGTCGTTCTAATGTAAATAGAAGCAGAGCAAGGAGTGGGAAACAAGTTTATCCCCACATTTAAAGATGATCATCCAACATGTCTTTTTTTTCAATGAAGCTTCAAAATAAACATTTAACATTTTCAGCTCATGGATCACCTGAGTTCTCTTACCAGTTCTCTGAGTGTGAGCAAACAACCTGAAAACCTCCACCTAGGCTTTTAACTGCATTAAAGGAAAAATACACATTAAACATTAGACCAACATGTCTTTCAGTGTGGTCACTTCCGGCTGAATATGTCTGTCTGTGCCAGTATTCACCAGTAACCGCAAACATAACTGTTGTAGTGCAGCTTTAAGGAAATGTAACACCAGCTCTTCCTCTTCAGTCAGTGTTCCGTTGAATTCTTTATGCAAAAAGGCAAAGATGCAAACACCATTTTCTCATTTATTTCTGGAGGCATCTCACTATGCAGATAGTTCTGATCGTATCTGACCCAGACTGGTCTTTGCCTCCACCCCTGTGCAGCTGGTGAGTGAATGAATGTCTGTTTGTCTTGCTCACACCGTGGATCCAATGATACCTCTGTGACAGGGATGTCTGAAATGTTTATCTACTAATGTTGTGATCCCCTCTAATTCCATCCAATATGTAGATCAGATGAAAATACGTGTGAAAAGAGAAGGGAACAAAAAATTATGAAGAGTATTATTATTATTATTATTATTATTATTGCTATCATCTATGCATTATTTCCATTATAACAACCAGTCTGATAATAGTTCCAGGTCTGGTTAAAGATGTGCAGCGTCGCCTGGTGACTTTCTTCTGGTCTGGTCAGCACTGGCTGAGGGAAGTGGCCCTGTATCTCCCTGTGGAAGAGGGAGGTCAGGGACTCATTGACATTGTGTCTAGAACTGCAGCCTTCAGACTGCAGACGGTGCAGAAGTTACTGTACGGCTGTGGTCTCTGCTGGTTGGCTCCTGCTCGTCTGCTGCTCAGACAAGTGGGCGGCTGTGGCTGAGGGGTAGAGTGGTCATCCTCCAACCTAAAGGTCGGCGGTTTGATCCCCAGTCTGAACCATCTGCATGCCGAAGTGTCCTTGGGCAAGATGCTGAGCCCTGAATGGCCCCCCCATAGAATAAAGTGCTGCAAGTAGATGCACTGTATGAATGTGTGTGTGAATGTAAAACTGTACTGTAAATTGTTTGAGTGGTCATCATCAGACTAGAAAAGCGCTTTATAAATACAAATCCATTTACCATTTACAAGCTGGCCGACTAGGGCTGGACAAACAGTTATTCCTGTTATCAACAACTGAAGCTCACCTGACCGGACTGATGCCGTTTTACAGCTGGGTGGTGAACGCCTGGCAGACACTGGAGGTCAAGCGGACTCCTGATTCCAGACCGGGGATATGGCTGTCATATGACCATAGAAAGAATTCTTAAATTGTGGCAGGAAATAATTCATGTATCTTGACTGAAAAAGAAATCAAGCATGATTGGTGCAACTTGGTTGAATTTAATAGGACTGTTGGTCCTTGGAGGAGTTATGCAGTTTACTCAGTGGCATTGTAGTTTGATTATACAGACTAAAATTCCAACCAAACTTATGTTTTAAAGCTGTGTTATGTTCTTTGCAAGACATCCACAGTGAGCAAGAAGGGAATCAGAGATTTGTTTGTGGTAAAATCCACGAGTGCATCAGCAGGACTGTTTACTCCCTTTGTCTATGTCTCTGTTTGGCATTTTTAGACGTTCTCTTGTCTCAAACTCTGAGGCTGTGTTAGAGCTGTGCTGAACCAGGATGGAGGAGAACAACATGTTCCTCTGAACTCCCCCCTGACCCCAACCATCCTGAGACTGAGACAGACTCCTGCAGTACACCAGCCAATCCACTGCTCAGTTACACTTTCTGAAAAAGTGAAAATAAAAATTAATTAAATACCCTGAAATCAATTAATTTATTTCTAATTGCAAAATATACTTCCTGTAATTGGCTACACTGAAAAAAAATGCTCATTGTGTGAACTAAATTCAATGGTAGCCCCGACTCAATTTAATAAAATCTCTGCAATATAATTTCTTCTCATTAGTCAAACTAATTTCTTTTTCACAAAGCTAAAATATTATTATTACGTTAACTAGTTGATTAGTTTAGTTCCTTTACATAACACCAACCTTTTTTTTAAACGGAAGCTAAAGTAAAATATCTATATAGATGATGTTAAAAAGATTTTAGTTAAATGGTTTGGGTAAATATTTATATGAAGCTCAGCGCAAGTTCAGTGAGGAAGACTTAAGCTGCACACGGTCAGCTGATCTACGGAGCACCTAACCTGCAAAGTGATCAGCTGATCGTGGGCGTTTCTAAATGCCCAATCAAGTCTGGCGCGGGCTTTTCAGCCAATCATTCAGCACCTGGCAAACTTTAAAAATCCCTTCTGTTCTCTTCCGCAGTCAGGCGTCCTTCAGCGACGCGCATAACGCAAGCAGTTGCTCATCTAGCTCAATTACATCCCGACAATGATTATTTACCAAGAGGTTCGGACCCAGCATTCAAAGATTCGTTAAAATCTACGGATCGTCGGTGCAGGAGCTTCCGCCGAGCAAACCTGACGAGTCTACGGGGGGCCGACTTCCTCATCGCTCAGCTTCAACATCGCGGCATCACGCGGCTCCAGGCCTGCCTCCTTCTCGGCTCCGTGACCCAGCGGTTCAAGTAAACCGTCCATTGATTCAGCCGGATCGCAGCTTGGAGCACGATCCAGCGGGTCCCCAGCGGGTCCCCCGCCGCACCTGTTCGCGGTCTCAAAAGTTCAACAAGCGACCTCTTCTAAAGCCCCCTCCCGAAGATAAGTATACATCGTCCTTTTAAACACTCCTGCAACCACTTTAGCTTTAGATAATATCATTCGGACCACTCTGCAACCCTCTCACGCCGCAGCACCGGAACACTCAGCAGCGCGTCCCGCGTCCAGAGTCGTAGATCAGCTGTTCCTCGTGCTTCAGCACATTAAACCACAACACAATCTGTTCGTCGGGAGAGTCAACAACCCGACGCATCGGCGTATTCAGCGATCTAATCTGAGACACGGGAGTATTTTTCAGAATCATAAAAACGCGCCGTGTTAAGCATGCAATACACACCTGAACTGGCTAATTAGACTGACGTGGCCGACAAAGCAAATAAATGAGTAAACTCGCAGGTCAAGGTGCTCTGCTTCCTAAGTAGATATAACTGCTGTTTAATGGGTAAACGCATGAATCCATGCTGCTCAGCTCATTTATATGGTGGTATACTGAGCACAAAATGTTGAGTCTTTTCATGACGGTAATGCAGACTCAAACTCTGGAGCGAATTCAATAACATTAAGTTCTTCTTGTTCTGATCAGGTCCTGATAACTAGTGATGAGTGCTCATTAGTTCAAATGAGAGCAGAGTGGAGGAGGACACATACACCTGCTAGCTACAAACCAACTACACATTTGCTGTGTCCCTGGTATTTCACTTAAATGGTCTGCTACAATGATTTTAAAAAACAAATAGATATATAGATAATATATATATTATTATAAACAAATGAAATCACATTCTTCATATGTAAATAGTTCAACTCATAGTTTCACATAAAAAAATAAATAAAATATGAACGCGTTTACGTACGCATTAAAATACAAACTATCTTCAGTGGCGAGATAATAGGCACGTCGTGATCTGACCAAGGTGCCAGTGCAACAGGTGACTTAATTTAAACTGCCAGAAGCGTGTTCCTGAGAGGTCCTGCGGTTTCATCCGTGGATAATCCCCCCCTGATAGTTCCCCGGAGTCAGGTGCATCACTCTCCAACTAAACGCTTCATCACTCGACGTCCCGCAGCCCGAATTTAAATAAATAAAATCGTACAGCATATTTGTGACATCACAAAATCCTCCCTTGCTGCTAATACGTCACAAAGCAGCAGCTGCTTTCCTCAGCACTTCGCGATGCACATCATCCCTAATGAAGCCATTTAATTTTAAAAAAAAAAAAAAAAAAAAAAAAAATCCATCTATGGGACTCAATCTCACGCAAAGGTGCCAATCCAACCTGCGTCTGGCCCCATTTTCACGATTGCTAGCGACGTCACTTCTTTATATAAATAAATATATAAATAATTAAATAAATATTAAAAAAATAAATAAATAAAAATATAATAAAAATAAAAAAAATATAAAAAATAAATAAATATATTTATATATATATATATATAAATATATTTATTTATTTTTTATATTTTTTTTATTTTTATTTATTTATTTTTTTAATATATATATATATATATATATATATATATATATATATATATATATATATACACATATTTAAAGCAGTGCATCCTTCTGATTATATGCAGTTATTCACAAATGCACTCCATTCGTGAGTTTTTGGGGGATTTTTACGAACAATGGCTGCAAGCCCCGGCCTTCTCCATTTGTCCCGTTTTCCTCATTGCTGAAACCTCCCCTCTAAAACAAAACATGGGTCTTCACCAGCATAAACACGTTTAATTAAAGCAAACGCTGCCTGCACTCCATTCAGCGCATGCATTCATGATAGGAACTGCTACTTCTCTCACCTAACAAGGTATTTCCCTCGGTTCACTACAACAATTGGGAAGATTATCTTTCTGCCTTCATTTCCGATATCCATCCTCTCACATACACACTCCTCTTCGAATCAAAAGTTTGAAAAACCCGATGTCAGTAAATCCTGCATATAACTGGTGGTGGTTCCGTATTAGCTGCTCACTCTTGAGTCATGCTAGTTACACAGTTAAGTTCTCATTAAACACACACCTGGGCACTTGCTCTTCACATACACGGTCTTTGCACTACATCCGGTCGGAAGGACCCCATACGTGCGAGCGGCGTATGTGCACCCTGTATTTTACTTTCGGTCCAGCGCAAGCAAGAAAAGGACCTTATTTTCATTTTGTCATTTGACTTAATTTCTGTTACGGTGGTCGTGCCGATTTGCATTTCTGTTGACATTTAATTTCAGTTGGTCTTGGACCTTATTTTCTTTGGTCATATGACCTTTTTATTTATGTTGGTCCTCGCGACCGTTTTTCTAAGTTTACATTTTGCACTCACCATGGCTTGAACCGGTCAGGTGACCTTAATAGAAGTTCGCCATGCCCTTTAATTTCTGTTGACGGTGTGCCGAGCCGTTTTAATTTCTGTTGACGGTGTGCCGAGCCGTTTTAATTTCTGTTACGGTGGTCGTGCCGATTTTCATTTCTGTTGATATTTTATTTCATTTGGTCTTGGACCTTAATTTCATTTTGGTCAAACGACCTTTTATTTAAGTTTGGTCCTTGCTGACCGTTTATTAAGTTCTACATCTTGCACTCACCATGGCTTGAACCGGTCAGGTGACCTTAATAGAAGTTCGCCATGCCCTTTAATTTCCGTTGACGGTGTGCCGAGCCGTTTTAATTTCTGTTGACGGTGTGCCGAGCCGTTTTAATTTCTGTTACGGTGGTCGTGCCGATTTGCATTTCTGTTGATATTTTATTTCATTTGGTCTTGGACCTTAATTTCATTTTGGTCAAACGACCTTTTATTTAAGTTTGGTCCTTGCTGACCGTTTATTAAGTTCCACATTTAGACCCTGCACTCACCACGACATTCACTTCCGGTCCAGCGGACCTTTCTTTTCGTAACAAGCAACCTAAATTCCGGTTTCAGTTACTCTACTGAGATATAATTCTGTTAGCATTTTATAATCTAGCCTTGGACCTAACCCTTTGTCTGATAACCTTTAGTTATGTTCTACATTTTAGATCCCATAATATACCTGTGCACATGATCTTTTACGTTCTCATATAATTATCACTCGGGTTGCAGGTGCACTCTACGAGTCATCTCTATATTTCTATTAGATAAATGTTATGATCGTCTGTTTACCAAAGCATGTATTACTTCCAGAATACTACAACACGAGGTAAGACTCATCATTATCTCACTCCCCTGATCTACCTTCTTCGTCTTATTCTTTTGGGGGTGTTCCTGTTCGATGTCCTGCTCCGCCCCCTTCTAACCCTGACATCTCACAGGGGTCTAAATGCCACAGACCGTAAACATTCATATCTTGTTTGTTTACAAAATAAATATTGTAAAGTAAAAACCAAGTCTCTCCTCATTGAAATGAAGCTCAGCGCAAGTTCAGTGAGGAAGACTTAAGCTGCACACGGTCAGCTGATCTACGGAGCACCTAACCTGCAAAGTGATAAGCTGATCGTGGGCGTTTCTAAATGCCCAATCAAGTCTGGCGCGGGCTTTTCAGCCAATCATTCAGCACCTGGCAAACTTTAAAAATCCCTTCTGTTCTCTTCCGCAGTCAGGCGTCCTTCAGCGACGCGCATAACCCCTCCTCCACCCCAATCTCCTCCAGTCCCCAGTAGGATATTCATCGACCTCAACCGACTACATGCCTAATCTCACATCATGCTGGCAGAGATCATGGACCTTGATGACGGATCCCAAGACTGTCAGCGGATCGTGATTACGGCGGCACCCGATCACGGTGGGAGCTGATCGCGGACTAAAAAGGCAACAACCTGCCGACTATACACCTAGTACTCGTTGCATCCATTGCACTTCTGTCCGTCCTGGAAGAGGGATCCCTCGCATGCGGCTCTTCCTGAGGTTTCTACGTTTTTCCTTTAAGAAGGTTTTGTAGTTTTTCCTTACTCTTGTGAGGGTTAAGGGCAGAGGATGTCACAATTGGCGAAGTCCAATAGGACAATTCTCACGGACATGGGCCATCCAAAACTATCGCTTGACTGATGAACCACCACCAGTGTCTAGACCCTGGGGGGGTGTTCCTGTTCGATGTCCTACTCCGCCCCCTTCTAACCCTGACATCTCACAGGGGTCTAAATGCCACAGACCGTAAACATTCATATCTTGTGTGTTTACAAAATAAATATTGTAAAGTAAAAACCAAGTCTCTCCTCATTGAAATAGCGCTTCTCTAGTCTTGATGACCACTCAAAGCTGAAAACATTTACAGACCAACAGAATCCGGTTTTAACTCATAACTAATTGAAGCAGCAATTTAAATGACGCTTCTAATCTGGCCTGAGTTGAGAGGCATGAAGGTGACAAGGCACCAGTACACATGTGGTGTAGAGCAGAGTCAAAGTCACATAGATGGAAAGGGGAAGTTTTATGGACAGAATTTCCATCCATATGTGAACATCCTTCTCCCAGCTCATGTTAATCCAGTCTTTATAAATATCATACCCAGGAAAAACATCACTGAGCTCACAGAACTTTGTCGGCTGTGTTTCCCGCTCATGCAAACAACTTTTTTTTGCAGCTGCTGTATCTTTGCATTGAGCTTGTGTCAATTCAAATTCATATCTGAATAAACTCGAAAGTGTACTTGAGGTTGTCTGGAAAGCTCCGATCAAGGGCATTAATGAGCCCAAACAGCATGATGAACCCCATAATCAACCTTCCTAAGTTGTCCATGACTTTGATGCCTTCAATCACGATTCCCACGTCCTCTGGCTCCACATCTCCATTTCTTCAGACAGTATATGTCCCCATGATTTTGAGTGCAATGTCCCTCTCTGCACCCTCAGTGGCGGAGGCATAAACAACCCAAATACAAAACACTTTTTAAGTACAATGCTGAACAACACAATAGAAAAACACAAACAAAAATATGAAGTAGAATTCTTACATGAACTTCAGTTTCATAGAAGGAAGTTCCTAAGTTGTCTGCTCAAAATCTATGGAAGCCCATTTCAACGTGATGAAGAAAATAAAGATCCTGTATCTCATTCTCTGACTTAGTATCTGATAATAATGAGATACTAAGTGATAACAATAATAATTATTATGATAATAATGAGATACTAAGTCATAATGATGACACAGAGCCGCTGCCGATGTTAACTACTGACAACCGTGACATGGAGCCGTTCAACACTGCCGACGTTGTGCGGATGTTGTGCGGCCAGTGTGTGGCTATATGAGCTCATAATTCCTATACGTATAAAACATTTCGGCTGCTAAAAATGACTGTGGCTTAAAACTAAAGACTAGTGGTTATAGACCTGGGCAAGTCACCACTGTAACTCACTTAAACCTTTAGTGAGTTACAGTCACTGTCTCTCTGCAGCGAGGAAAAGCCGGACATTACTAGCTAGCCAGATTGCCCACCAATTCCGATTTGACTAAAAACTGAGCAAAAGTTGCCTGGATTAAGTTTTGATGGCTGTTGGGCATATTTCGGTCAATAGTACGGAGTGGCACATTATTTGACAGCAGGAAACATGAAATATATTTACTCACCAAGGTTTGGTCTTCCACCTGCGGCAGTGACTCTGGCTTGCAGCTCAAAGCAGAATCAGGAAAATGTCCGCCAAAGAAATTCGGAAAAATCAACCACAAGGGGCGGTCCCCCAATTAAACTCATTTATTTTGCGTTCATGAATGTGAAAGGGGGAAACAATTACAATATTTTGTGTTACATCTGTAAAATATTTATGTACACTATTTCAATGGATATAGATTAATAAAGAAAACAATATTTAAATGTGTCACCTTTAAGAAGAGCTTGAATAACTCTTTTGAGAGTATAGGAATAAATGAAATAAATAAATAATAATATATTAGAGGAACAAACATCATATAATACAAACCCAACCCTTCTGACTGATTGTCTCCTTGTGTATTTACAGTTCATACTCAAACACGCAAACAAAAGCTTGTGTGTAAAAACCCTGGTCATCAGGGCCTGGAAGCTCTCGGATGGAGAAAGGACTCGAGCCTGCAGCCTGCGCTGGGCCTCCAATGTGCTACTGTAACATCTGTAAGAGACGCTCCTTCCCCACGAGGCTTCAGGAAAGGTAAGAGAGGGAGGGGTTAACTGTTCTACATATAAATATGTATTTAGGTGAGTAAATTCATAAAGACGTGTGGAAGAAGCAACCAACATATCTAGAGCAACACTTATACTCCCAAAAACATGTAGAAAGTCTTTCTGTTGATATACTGCATATAAAAACAAGATTTTATGTGTTAGTGATGATCAGTAAAACTATCCCAGGGACATTTCAGTAAATGAGTGTTGTACATCAATAAAGTTCACTCAATCAACCAAATGTTATTTGTATAGCCCATATTCACAAATCACAATTTGTCTCATAGGGCTTTAACAAGGTATGACATCCTCTGCCCTTTACCCTTAACAAGAGTAAGTAAAAAACTACTAAAATCCCTTTTAACAGGGTAAAAAGAAAGTAGAAACCTCAGAGAGAAAGTAAAGAGCTCATTTCAATGTTTCCTAATCTCTAAAAATAGAATATGTGTGTGAAGTTGTTTAACTTCCTGTTGCATTATAAAGTTCTAGTTTCATGGGTTTGACTGTTGATGTCAGAGACAATTATGTAAATAATGAACATGGAAGCAGAGGCCAAAGGAGGACTGTCTGTGACCTACATTTCCCTTAATGCAACTTTAAAGCATTTTTCTTTGGACCTGATTACTTCCACCTCCTTTTAAACTTTACTCCCTCAATTTATATTTCAGTGTTTCAGTTATAAATGTGTGGCTTTCAAACTCAAACTGAAGTAACCGGTTTACAGATCTTTTCACACCCACACAATGAAAACTGTTTTCACAGTTGACTTTATATAAGTGTTAATGGTGAAGCTAAGAGTCTTGACTTCCCTCTGGCGGCTGACTGAAGTACAGGCCATACACACTGCCCACTCAATGTTAGTGGAGTTACATGGAAAAAGCTAAAATGACTTGATTAACATAAAGAAACTTCCATTGGAGATGTGTCGTCCATGTTTATATACAGTTCATGTATATTTACAGACAGAGTGAAACTTGTCATGGAAGGTAAACTAACACTAACTATGTTAAATGTTTGAATGTCCCTTTTAAAATAAAAAAATTAGTAAAAAAAAAAAAAGGGAAACGCTTGCTTTAAGCTTTCAGCCACAAATTATAGATCTATTCCATTGTGGCTTTGCTGCATGTGCACTGTCAGCCTGTCCAACACTGTTTTTTGTGGTACAGGACATTTCTTCAACCTCTTCCAGGTTCATCTTGTCAGCTGTCAATGCTGCTAAACTGGTTTCTTTGCTGTAGAGTAAATAAATACAATTAATTTGTCACTTGGCGACCTGGTTCTTCAGTGGGTCCAATGAAAGAACAAGTTAACTGGCTGCATTTCTGATGCCAGCTAAAGCATGTCTTTGATGTTGACGCCAAAACAAGCAAAGGCTCATCTATTGTGGTTTGAATTTGAATCTGTAGTTTAGACTTTTTTCTGTGTCAAGCTAAACTTCATATTTCAGTCTTTGACGTGATGCTAATATGCGTTTACTCTGTAGAGAAGAGGGTCTGTGTTTTTGACATGGTGTATATAAGAGATAACGGATTGATTTACAGTGTCAGTAGTTTCAGGAAAATAAACTGTTTCACTTTGGTGAACTACATGCAGCAGTTTGGTAAAACAAATCACGTTCTGAATTTGATGTGAAATGTTATTTCCATGCATTGTATCACACCTGCTGACACATGATAGCGTCTTACCACAAGCTTTGGTTTGTTAATATCTCCTTCTTCACTCTGTTTCCATATCAATTGACTGTTTGTTATCTTATCTTTTCCTCTGCTTGTGCTCTATTCCGTTCTTTGGTACTGGATGTTCTCTGTGTGCCCTTCTGTCTCTCCTCAGCTCCCAGTGCAAGGCAGCCTCTGACTGGGAAAACAAATGTTTCCCAGCTGCTGTGCCAGACTGGCCAGTTGCATAGACCACTGCTTTTCAAAGTGGGGGTCCCGACCCCCAGGGGGGGCGTTAGGGCCAGGTGGGAAACTGTAAGGGAAAAGGGGGGACAATGAGACAATAAAACTATTAAATTCAATATGTTTTTTAAAATGTTATTAATCACTGCATATCGAAATATACACATGTGGACAAAATTGTTGGTACCCTTCCGTTGAAGAAAGAAAAACCCACAATGGTCACTGAAATAACTTGAAACTGACAAAAGTAATAATAAATAAAAATTTACTGTAAATTTACTAGGAAAATCAGACATTGCTTTTGAATTGTGGTTAACGAAAAATGTCCTGGACAAAAAATATGGTAGCCCCAGAAAAGATTGAAAATAATTTGACCATAGGGACATGTTAAACTAAGGTGTGTCTTCTAATTAGCATTGCAGGTGTCTTCAAACTTGTAATCAGTCAGTGTGCCTATTTAAAGGGTGAAAAGTAGTCACTGTTCTGTTTGGTATCATGGTGTGTACCACACTGAACATGGACCACAGAAAGCCAAGGAGAGAGTTGTATCAGGAGATTAGAAAGACAATTATAGACAACCATGTTAAAGGTAAAGTCTATAAGACCATCTCCAAGCAGCTTGATGTTCATGTGACTACAGTTGCACAGATTATTCATAAGTTTAAGGCCCAAGGGACTGTAGCAAACCTCCCTGGACATGGCCGTAAGCGGAAAATTTATGACAAAAGGAAGAGACGGATAATAGAATGGTAACCAAAGAGGCCAGAACAACTTCCAAAGAGATTCCTCCAAGGTCCATCAGTGTCAGATCGATCCATCCGTCGCTGTTTGAGCCAAAGTGGACTTCATGGTAGACGACTGGGGAGAACACCACTGTTGAAAGCAAATCATAAAAAAAAGCGACACTGGAATTTGCCAAAATGCATATTGACAAGCCACAAATATTCTTGGAGAATGTCCTTTGGACAGATAAGACAATAGTGGAGCTTTTTGGCAAGTTACATCAGCTTGATGTTCACAGACGCAAAAATGAAGCCTACAAAGAATGAACACTGTACCTACTGTGAAACATGGACGAGGCTCGGTTAGGTTCTGGGGCTGCTTTGCTGCATCTGACACAGGGTGTCATGAATCTGTGCAGGGTACAGTGAAATCTCAAGACTATCAAGGCATTCTGGAGCGAAATCTGCTGCCCAGTGTCAGAACGCTTGTTCTCAGTCGCAGGTCATGGGTCCTCCAACAGGATAATGACCGAAAACACACAGCTAAAAACATCCGAGAATGGCTAACAGCAAAACATTGGACTATTCTGAAGTGGCCTTCTATGAGCCCTGATCTAAATCCTATTGAACAACTGTGGAAAGAGCTGAAACATGCAGCCTGGAGAAAACACCCTTCAAACCTAAGACAGCTGGAGCAGTTTGCTCACGAGGAGTGGGCCAAAATACCTGTTGACAGGTGCAGAAGTCTCATTGAGAGCTACATAAATCGCTTGATTGCAGTGATTGCCTCAAAATGTTGTGCAGCAAATTATTAAGTTAAGGGTACCATCGTTTGTGTCCAGGCCATTTTCATAAGTTTGTATTTTTAAAGGATTCTGTTGAATCACAATTCAAAATCAAACGTTAATTTAGTTAATTTACAGTAAATTTTGTCAGGTTCAAGTTATTTCAGTGCCCATTGTGGGTTTTTCTGTCTTTAACGGAAGGGTACCAACAATTTTGTCCACTTGTGTATTTGTCCTGTGATGCCAATCATTTTTTTCTCATAATGCCAATCTTTAAAAAAAACACACACTGCTCAAGCCAGAATTAGAATTGAGCAGCCGCTGCATCAGAAAGTTTCTGTGTGCCTGAGAAATAGCTAGCTTCCTCCTGCTAAAGACCAAAATGGACACATTTAAAAACCATCAGACAAGCAGACTAAAGAGGACTCAGCTGAAAACTGCCACAACCATGGAATTCACCTGATATCTAAAACTCTGAGGAAGTAAATCTCTTCTTGCATTTGCCACCACTTACCTATGCGAGTCAGGCTTTTCTACATTGCAGGTATTGAAAACAAATCACAGAGCATATCTATCTATATGTCCTATATCTCAGGTCATAGTGTAGGTACGCAAATACATTCCTGACATATTTCATCCACTAACTGCCCTAAATTAATACAATCCACGACATGATAATGATAATAATAGTGTACCATTGTTTCTCTCGGCATTGTTTCATGTATACGTGAAGCCATTTCACATAATCAGCAAGTGGTTGTGATCACTTTTAAACCTCAGACGGTCTTATATTTGTGAGCTGATAAAGAGAAAATATTCTTTGGTTTTGTTGCATGATTGTCTGCTATAAGAAACGTTAGTCTCCTTCATTCTGTTTGAATACTGCAGAGGCTCACTCTTTGTGATTGTTTACAATGCAGATTATTGACATTAGGTTTGGCAAAACCAGTAATTTAGTTTAATTTTAACGAATTACCGTCCCATGAGCCTTTGGATACGGTGTGACCAGCCGTGGACTTGTCCATAGGAGACGATGCCCGGTATGCCAGATGGCCAGTCCACCCCTGGATTCCAGTCACAGATCAGACTTGGGTGGGTCATTGTTTTCACAGTTTTTCTTTACAAAGTGCTTTGATGGATCATAGTCATGGTGGAAAATTCCTCTTCTGCAAACTGCTGCTTGCCTCTGTATCATTTTAGTTTTGGGAGAAATGTTTCTTTCCGGACATTATCTGTAGAGACACACTTAATGTATCGTTATTCACATTATCTGATCAGTCAACACCAATGTATACAAATAAACCTTCTACAGCCAATTCAGAAGTGCTTACTATTACTGGACCCAACCATTTCCACTTAAGTCCTTTAACTAGTTCTGTATTTTCACACACTTTAGTTTGCATTGTTCTAGTTCATTGTTATTATTCACAAGCCATTGTAATAATCTGGTCTAAAGAGCTAACTTAAGGTAATGGAAACAACCACACTAGAAGTAGAAATGTTATTTTTGTGTTTAAGCTCTTTCATGAATTCAGTTTGTGTTGACACAGTTGGAGCTGAGTTCATTCCACTTTATTACTGCTGCTGTGGCAGCTGCTGTTTTGTAGCACACTACACTATTGGAAGCTGTTTCATCGTTTCTTCAACACATGTGGGAGCAGAATACAAACATCTCTTCAGTCTAATACAGTGCAGGTACTTCGTTCAATCCTATATCCTTGAATATAACAGAGAAACCCAACAATTCCCAAAATGAACAAGCACTATGGCTTCAGTAAAACTAAGTAAATCTACTTAAATTATTAAAGGTAAAGTGCAGCCCATTCTTTGCTCTGTCTACTGTATATTGTTTAACACAATGCTAGTCCACACTGTCATATATCTCTTTTAAATGCAGTCATGGACGGGGTTTATTTCACGACTGAGTCTTGGTGGTGGCCTCTTCCAAATCCATTTAACATGAATCTTCCCCAACAAGTGCTCCTGCTGCAGGAGGCGTGGTCTAATCTTACCTGCCTGTTCCAATTGGATCAGTGGACTACTTCCATTCTTGAAATATAAAAAAAAATAACGTAAACTTGCAATGCATTGTAAATAATGTAGTCAAATGTAAAGTTACCAGCAAATAAATCTATTTAATTAAAGTTTAAATGAATCTATATACATAAGGTCAACCTGCATACGATGTCCTGTAAATGGTGTTTCTCATTTGTCTTCATTTTGTTCCTCTTCAGACAGAACTTTATCAGTCAGATCCCAGGTCTGGAGATTCTGGATGACACAGAGGTCCTGGAGAAGGAGAGAGCCCAGGCTCGGAAAACCTACAGGCTGCAGCAGAGCAGCCACGGCAGCAGGAAGAGGAAGGAGGACTCCTCCAGGAAACACACACACATGCAGAAAAAGTCTAATACGATCATAAATCAATAGCACAGACTTGTAGGTTCATGACCCCTTCAATAAGAGTCACAGCTTGAGTGTAACACTGACAACCCTATCATACACTGTGAGGTCTGTAGCTGCTTGTAGTCACAGCCAAACAATGTTTACACTCTATATTCATACGTAAAAGCCATGTTTAATAAAGTTATCTAATAAAAAATGGAAATATTCCGCTGTCATGTGACAAATAAATAGATTTGTGTGTGTGTTGTTCATGCAGTGTGCGTGTACACTCCTGTTTTGGGAATGTTGGGGTAAATGGGGCTGCGACTGCATACTTTGCAACTGCAATCTGTGGTTTTACCACTAGGGGTCAACAGAGTCAAATAGAAAGCTGCAAGAGACTGTTTCATAAAGCACGGAACTTAATCAGTGTCAATTTATGGGATTTATGGAATGAATATGAGTCTAATACTTTAAACATTATTCAGAAAAATTAAAAAACCTGTGGTTATTTGTTGCCCCTTTGCAAACCTGTTAGTGAAAAAACAAAGGATTTGTTTATAAAGTGTAAATAACAGTTTTAATGATGAGGGTCAGACTCTTCTACAGGATGCATTGTTGGAGATAAAAAGTCTAATACTGGACCAGATGCTAAGTCTAGACTTATTTTCCAACACGTATACTTTGCTATTACTGGAGTCTCAATAGTTTGTCAAAAGAATTCACTGGAGATGGTCAGAGTTCAATGCAGTAGATTTTATTCTTTTACAAGATGTGAACCCGAGCTGGCTCCGGAACCCAACTGAAGACTGAGCTTCAAATCTTCTGCTTATATGCTCATCCTCGTCTCTGCTCTTGCCCGTTCAACCAATCAGGAGGTAAATCTCTCCACCTCCTGATGTCTATCTGCATTTTTTATGAATGATTACATTTACAAACACTTAATATAGGTTAAAAAAACAATATTTCCAGTAAGGGTGCATACATGATTACATTTCTTTATGCTGGATATGGTGCTGTCTGGTGAAAGCGAACAGTTACAACCTGAAATCAGTTTTACATGGGCCTGACCTGTGCTGTGGGTCTTTGTCATTCCCTTAGTGTAAGACATAATCAGCTGTAACATTAACCTGCCAAGCAACATTTTTCATTTTCCTTCCGATGGAGACTCTCCCTGTGTCTGGTGTTAATTAAACTTTCTTCCCAGGCTGCGTACAGTTCCTGATGGTCTTTATACACAGACGCACAGTTTAAGCATATAAGCACACAAAGGCTAGTTTTTCTACAATATCATTCATTGGTATGGTTTAACTGAGTACAGTGATAGAGGTGTGTATACGTGCAGACATGAAACATTAGCACATGCGATAAAAGTTGAATTCAAATATTTAAAGTTCAGTCTTTTTTTTCTTATAGGAAACTTTCTCCTCCTTGTGGAAAACATTCCCATCAGCCTGTTCTTTCCACTTCAAGGTGACGCCACTCAGTCCTTTCTCCTTCAATCCGTCCTGGAACTGAAAAACAGAAATGGAGGCATTTGAAATACTTTTAACAGATTCCTTTGCTCTTGTGTCTTTAGTCAATTAAATTCTATTTATATAGCGTATATATCATAATATACATCATCTCATTGAACTTTACATAGAAAGTCAAGACTTTTAAATACATAAAGAAACCACAGTTCCCACAATGAGCAGCATTATACAGGTGTATAAGAGGGAAGAGAAGAGAGAGAGATATGGGGAGGAGAGTAGGGTGGAAAAGAGGGGATGAAAATAAAGATAGGAGGAGAGGGGGAGAGAGTAGAGAAAGACAAACAAGAGTGATTCATTATTAATGGAAAGATGTTACTAGTGACAGCAATAATAATTCATATGAAAATCATAATAATAATAATAATTAAAAGGAGAGTATTTAGAATTTTAATTGTTGTTTGTCTGACTCCTGCAGCTCTGGACACATAAACAGCATCAGGTCCTAAAGTAACATTTTCTCTTGCGATATTTTTGGTCTTTTTTGGAAAGATGATATTTACATGGACACTGCTCTTTGGTGGCAGGAGCTGTAACTGCTGAGCTACCAAGATATTTGTCGAGTGGAATGTTTGTATTTTGTGATCGTCACATAGCGATCATGCCAAAATCAGGATTTATGTTTCCTGATCTCAAATAAAAAACTGCAGTTCTACTTTAGAAATACCTGGAAGAATAATCTGTCATTAATTAAAGGAGTCAACATTATTATAACTCATCTATCCATTGTTGTGGCTGCTTTGCATTGTAGAACATCTGTGACTGGAGTTTTTTTTACATTCACTCGTCTCCTTCATGGTTATTTGATGATGTCAAACTCTGTAATACATCTGTCCAGGGTCTATGAAGGAGTTAATGTTTCAGGGTGGATTTTGAAGACTTGCCTCTTTCAGAATCTTATCTTTCACAGCAGGCTTATTCAGGTTCATACAGGAGCCCTGTACCTTCACCTTCACCTTCACCAACGCCTTCACTTCTGCTTAGACAAAAAAAAAGGAGAGAAACATAACTCACGTTTTAATGGTGGTGTACAGTTTAGTGAAACCTACAGTAATTCTGGTGGAGATAGAAATACTCAGATCATTGGTTTAAAACACAGTGAGGAACCTCTGGTCTCTGGGCTGCATGTTGCCCACGAGACAGTTTGATCAGGCCTGTCAGAAAACTCACAAATACAAAAACAAGCAACTCAGAAATACAAAAAGATTCTCATGACGGCCTGTTTTTGTGTGATCAAGAGAAAATGATATTATAAGAAAGACTAACGTATCTTTCAGCGTGGACCTTTCTGACTGTCCAGACGAGAAAACTAATAAATTATGGTTCAGTGTGGTAAGATTTAGGTGAAAGGGATTGCCAGAAATTGCATATTAAAGAAATCCTAGCGATGTTTAAATGGAGTGTTATCATCTAAATTGTACAAATTGTTGTTTTCCTTACCCTTTGTATTTGAATACTTAACATTGGAGCATGTGAACCTGAAGGTTAATCTCAGCATCATTACAGAAGCAAACTTGGAGCTGAACTAGAGGAGTTGTGAAGACAAATACTCTCAAATGGAGATAAAGCTCTTCTGTGTGAGTTTAGAAGCCGAACATTTTTCACACAACCACATTCTTTGACAGAGACAATGAGACAAAATCACAATTATTCATGCATCAATGTATACTGTTATTCTAATGTCAGGCACTGACTTGGGATGCTGTAGCAGACAAATGGTTTTCTTTCTTCACAGGAAAATAACCTCCAGTTTCCTCCCTGCTGCAAATCTGCAACACCACATACGACTTTCATCGAGCCAAGTGGGTTGTTACCCTGATACCAGGAGCTGAAGGAATAGTTACTCCCATCAGACCAGTAAAACTGAGGATCTCTGTACAAACCGATCGATGCCCATCTAAGAGGTGTTATCAAGTTCTTTATCTTGTTGTTGTCAGCGTTGTTCCTCACAGTGGCCAAATCTGTGTAGTGTTCTCTGCAGTGCCTCTGAGCCTCAGTCCAATTCTTTATTGTATTCACCAGCACAAAGTCAGACTCCTCTAATGTTCCTGCAGTGAAGTTTAAGAACAAAAGAGGGTTGTTGAGATCACACAATTATACATAATATTGTCAGTAAATATCAATATAAAGCACATCATTACCTCTGTAGCAGACAAATGGACTGTGATGAATCTGGTCATAGCAGTGAATATCAAGCCATATACCAGTCTTTGTCTCGACCACACAGAACTGATTGGCTTCCCAATTGTTTGGGTTACTCCCATGCCACCTCCTATATTCAGCTCCACTCTGGTTGAACCCATCTGACCACTTCCAGTCAATATGACTGTACAGGCCAATCCAAACCTTAGAGCTGTTACCAGCGGTGGAAACTGTGTCTTTAAGCGTCTTCAATTCTTCAGTGTTTTCAATTGTGGCCAGGTCTGTGTACTTTTCTCTGCAGTAGCTCTGAGCTTCAGTCCAAGTCTTTGCATCAGACACAAAGTGGTACTGATGGAGGAGGCATGTGGAGAAGGTGAGGCACCCTGAGGATGAAACCAGTTATTTTTGTTATGTATGAGGACTCAAATTAATCTCTATATTCAGATTTCCTGTTAGACATCATACAAACAGTTAAATTCACTGACCTGAGAGACACAAGACACCAATGAAGATCCCTTCCATCCTGATGCTGCTCTGTGGACTGTCTGTGCCAGTGTTCACCACTAACACCTAACTTAATCAGTTCTAGTGTAGATTTAGGGAAATGTAACACCAGCTCCTCCTCTTCTACTGTAAATGGACAGTGTTCTGTTGAACTCTTTATGCAAAAAGCCAAAGATGCAAACAACAAACTTTTTTCTCATTTGTCTCTGGAGACATCTCACTATGCAGAAAGTTCTGATCGTATCTGACCCAGACTGGTCTCTGCCTCCACCCCTATGCAGCTGGTGAGTGAATGAATGTCTGTTTGTCTTGCTCACACCGTGGATCCAATGATACCTATCTGTGACAGGGATGTTTGAAATGTTTATCTACTAATGTATGATCACCTCTAATTCCATCCAATATGTAGATCAGATAAAAACAAGGATGAGAAGAGAAGAAAAATAAATGAAGAGTATTATTAATAATTATATTATTTTTTTATTATTATTATTATTAATATTATTTTATTATTATTATTTTAATGCTATCATATATAAATTATTTTAATTATTACAACCATTCTGACAATGTAACCTCACTGGATATTGAAGCCTGCCTTCAGGTATCCAGTGTTCATCTTTACAACATGGATGTGTTCATGGAGACACAATTTGCACCACATGTCTCAGATCAAGTCCTTCTAGGCCCGAGCACCAACTCAGCCCCAGCATGTTGTGTGTTTCCTGATCTCAACCAAAAACAGCAGCTCTACAGCAGCAATGCCTGGAAAAAATATTCAACATCCTAAAATAATTCAGAGGAGTCAACATGATAACTCTTCTTTCCAGTGCTCTGGCTGCTTTGCATTGTAAATCCTCTCTGGCAGGAGTTCTTTGTATTCACTCATCTCCCGCAGGGTTATTTGATGTCATCAAACTCTGTATTATATCTGTATTATGTCCTGGGTCTATGAATGTGTTTCAGGTTCTGGATTTTGGAAACTTGCTGATTTCAGAACGTCTGCTTTCATAGCAGGGTCCTTCAGGTCCAGGGGAGTCCTGCAGCTTCACTTCAAGAACGAGGAGAGAAAGAAAACACAAGTTTACAGTGGTACTAGCTTTGTGAAGAAGTACTTCGATCTTTATTCACAACACAGTGAGGAGCCTCTGGTCTCCAGGCTGCATGTTGCCCACAAGACAGTTTGATCAGGCCTGTCTGACAATTCACAAAAACAAGCAACTCAGAAATAAACTTCCTCTGTGACAGGGATGTTTGAAATGTTTATTTATTAATCTTGTGATCATCTCTAATTCCATCCAATATGAAGATCAGATGAAAATACGTATGAAAAGAGAAGGGAACAGAATTATGAAGATTATTATTTGTAGTAATATTATTAGTATTATATTGGTATAATCTATGCATCATGTGGTATTTTAGCAAATTGCTATACTTATATTCTAAACTTTGTTTTTATAGGATTTTGTAGTTGTTAGTTGTTGAATTGTTGAAGAGTCTGTGATTGTTTGGCGGTGAGTGAGCCGTGTTTTCTCGGCGGGATGGCGTCCTCTGGGCCGCTGTCCCTGTCTCTGACACACGGAGTGAGGCTGGTCCCGCAGCAGCACAGTCCGGTGGAGCAGGTGTTGTTGGCGGTAAGAGAGCAGGTGGGACACGGGAACATCTCCTACACGTCTCGCATGAACAAAGCGGTGGTCGTGTTTCTGAAGGAGCAGAAGTTTGTGGCGCAACTCGTAGAGAGCGGCCTGGTGATCCAGGACCAGCTCGTCCAAGTGTCCCCGCTGGCGGTGCCTTCCACCCGGGTCACTGTGTTTGGGGATGCGGGTGGTAGCTGCCCCGTGCCCGGTGGCTCTGTGATGGGGACTGGGCAGAATAAAGATGCTGAGGACTGCCCTGCTGAACAGAGGCCTGCTGGTTGTCATGGTGACGATGAGGATGCTGACATGGACGTGGACTCTGACTGTGAAAGTGGGTCAGTTGTAGGAAGCGCTTCTCAGAGCATTGATTTGTATTCTCTGGAGGAGATAAACATTTCCTGGAAGAAACATTTGGGAAAAACAGTGAATATGAGAGATTTTTTCCCAGACATTGGAAAGTTTATTCAGTCTGTTACCACATTACAAAAGGTGATTGGGCTGAATTTATTAGATGAAAAGAAATGTTACCGCCTAAAGAAATAATTCACCGGGCTAAGAAAAGGGTTAAATGTATTGACCACAAAAATGTTAAAGAAGATGAAAGTATCAAAATAATATGTTCATAAATCACTGGGTGTTTCACTCTTGTTGTTTGCTGTTTTCTCTCTTCTCAAGGGTAGCATCTTTAAATATGAACGGGGGCAGACATGCAAAGAAAATAAATGTCACAATTCAGCAGAAGAGACTGGATGTAGTGTTTTTACAAGAAACACATACTGACAGTCTCAATGAGATTGATTGGGGCTTATAGTGGGGTGGATTGCATGTCCTCAGCCATCGGACAAATATAAGTGCAGGAGTTGCCATTATTTTTTCTACAACATCCAATGTAAATATAATCTCTCAATCAGAAATAATCCAAGGCGGAATCCTGATTGTAAAGCTGAAGTTCAAGATTTTGAATTCAGTTTCATAAATATCTATGCACCAAATCAAGGCTCTGAGTGGGGAAGAGTTTTTAAAATTAACGAAATCCTAAGCGGCACAGACCAAGAGGAATATATTGTATTGGGTGAGACTGGAACTGCTGCACAGATGTTAAGTTAGATAGGACAGGGGTGGAGCCACATGTTCAGTCATCTCTGCTTTTATCTGACATCATAACAAAAGTCAATCTGGTGGATGTTTGGAGGTTAAAGCATCCTTCAGCCTGGCAGTACACCTTGTACCACACCCTCTGTCTGTGTCAGGTCGTCTTTTCACTTTGGTTCTGTTCAGTCCAGCTCCTGTGACTCTGTTTGAGTTTCAGCTCTTAGATCACCTGAGTTCTCTTACCAGCCAAATGGGTGTGAGCTATTTAATTTGTTGATTAAGTATTTTTCCCTGGACTTCTTGTTTTGTTCTGTTTCTTTGGCAGCATTTGTGTCCAGTTATACAACAAACATGACATTATTGAGGCAAAAAAGGCTTGTCATGGTCAAGACCTGTCAGACTGTAGAGAAGAGAAAAGTAATTAATCAAATATTAAGGACAAGCTAGTGTGAAGGGTTGTTCTCCAGAGGCTGAAGTATTTTCATAAATCAGGGCCCACAATTTACACAGAGGGGCCAATAATATATCCAACATCCATGTCCAATTCCTGATTCAGTAAAATGCACATTAACAGATTGACTGTGTAGAATTTGGTAAGATGTAGTGGTGCAGTGGCATATTGCAGCTGAGTTCCCCTCACAGCTCGCTCCCCTTCCAGAGCCACTCCTGATGGAAATATAAAGGATTTAATTATAAGGGGCTCATTTAATGGGGAAAAAAGGTCCACAATTATTAGAATTGAGATGAAACACACTAGTTAAAACCAGAGTAGGATTATTTCATATTCATTTTCTGCCAATCAATCCCTTTCACCAAAATCTTACACATTGAACCTTTAATTCATTTATTGTCAATACACCACTGTTCTCACACACACACACACACACACACAAGGCGGTGGATCAGACCTCGGCCAAACCCTAAGTTTCATGTACCTCAGACATACACACACTTTAAAGTGTGGTCAGATACACATACCATGTCCTTGGAGCATTAACCTCACACACACACACACACACACACACACACACTACGTCACCTCAACTTCAGATACACACACACACATAGGAGCCAGAGCTTTTAGCCATCAAGCCCCACTCCTGTGGAATAATCTCTCACTTTCAGTTAGGGAAGCAGACACGCTCTGTTCGTTTAAAAGTAGACTCAAAACCTTCCTTTTTGATAAAGCTTATAGTTAGAGCTAATTAGTGCGATGTTCCAAAATTGATTAAATGGCAAAAACCCCTGATGATGCTAAGACGCACAGGGAATTTATGACACAAGACACACGGAGCTTCTCTTTCCTGCTTCTCCTTCCTTTTCTCCATATTTATCACATCAAGATAATTCTTATCTGATCAGTACATGTTACTAACCTGACCCCTTCCCGGAGTTTCTGTGCCTTAGCGCCCGCGGATGCAGGGCCACAGCTGTGACCGCACCATGGATTATGATTGTGGATCGCGCGTCAGAGGTCGCAATGGTGGATCCAGTGGTGGATTCTGTATTGTGCCAGCTGATCGTCGTTATAATGGAGGATCCTTTGTCGCGTTGGCATCGGATGATGAGGGACCACGACCGAGGCGGCAGCTGATAATGGATTCTAACTGGCGGCAGTGGACAATAACTGTGGATTATAGTGGATCCATCCTGATGCTGGATCGTGGTCTTGCTGGCTGCTGGCCAGAGACTGTGATTGCAGCGGGACTGCCTGACACATAGTATTGAAAAATGTTTACCCTCATTGATGCTGCTAAAAATCCTGATGTTTTCTTACACCTGACATCTATTGCACTTCTGTCCGTCCTGAGAGAGGGATCCCTCACATGTGGCTCTCTCTGAGGTTTCTACATATTTTTACCTGTGAAAAGGGTTTTTAGTAGTTTTTCCTTACTCTTGTTGAGGGTTAAGGACAGAGGATGTCACACAATGTTAAAGCCCTATGAGACGAATTGTTATTTGTGAATGTGGGCTATACAAATAAAACTTGATTGATTGATTGACATCTCCAGCTAGCTACAAGATTGAACATTCTCATGCTCCATATCAAACAGGGAGTCTGCCACACAGCAGATTAGACTGAGAGGAGGTTTGCATCTCAC
Organism: Limanda limanda; assembly: GCF_963576545.1. Lineage (NCBI taxonomy): Eukaryota > Metazoa > Chordata > Actinopteri > Pleuronectiformes > Pleuronectidae > Limanda > Limanda limanda. Next base: position 16,208,019 of record NC_083657.1, read on the forward strand.
AGTATTCCTTGAATCACTTCATTATATTAATTTCTAAGATGTCCTCTCTCCTGTGAGATCATCAGTCTTAGAATGCCTTGAGGCCAGAACTCTATGACCTCTGGTAACCATAGCAATTGCGCGCACCTACAGGAGGACCCAGCGACGCCAGGAGGAGGACCCAACGACGCCAGGAGGGCAGGACTGCCTTGTGAACCAGCCAACGAGGCACTGCCGCGCGTACAAGAACCTCTGTCATGCCCAGTATATCAATATATAAACTATGTGCGCACTTGTCTAAGCGCCATTTTTCCTTTGCAGCTGACTGTATAGGATCAGTGGACCATGCATGATCATTTGCTAGACACAGCAGTTTCCTGACCTGTGACCTCTGAATAAACCTGCTTGAAATTAACTTGAGAACGACGACTCCTGCCTTTGATTTCCACCCGCAACACATTCCATGTTTACTTTAGCTCTATAGCTTTGAACACTCACCATTAAATATAATTTAGAAGAACTTGGTTGGATTTAAGGGGACTGTTGGGCCTTGGTGGAGTTATGCAGTTTACTCTGTGGCATTGTAGTTTGATTTTAGGGCCTAAAATTCCCATCAAACTTATGTTTTAAAGCTGTGTTATGTTTGCAAGACATCCACAGTGAGCAAGAAGTGAATCATTTTTAGATCTTCTCTTGTCTCAAACTCTGAGGCTGTGTTAGAGCTGTGCTGAACCGGGATGGAGGAGAACAACATGTTCCTCTGAACTACCCCCTGACCCCAACCATCCTGAGACTGAGACAGACTCCTGCAGTACACCAGCCAATCCACTGCTCAGTTACACTTTCTGAAAAAGTGAAAGTAAAAATTTATTAAATACCCTGAAATCAATGAATTTATTTCTAAATGCAAAATATACTTCCTGTAAGTGGCTACACTGAAAAAAATTACTCATTGGGTGAACTCAATTCAATTGTAGGTCCGACTCAATTTAACAAAATCCCTGCAATATCATTTCTTCTCATTAGTGGAACTAATTTCTCTCTCATAAAGTTAAAATATTATTATTACATTAACTAGTTGATTAGTTAAGTTCCTTTACATAACACCAACTTTTTTTTTAGAGGCAGCTGAAGTAAAACATCTATATAGATGTGTTAAAAAGGTTTTAGTTAAATGGTTTTGGTAAATATTTATATAGCGCTTCTCTAGTCTTGATGACCATTTAAAGCTGAAAACATTTACAGACCAACAGAATCCGGTTTTAACTCATAACTAATTGAAGCAGTCATTTAAATGACGTTTCTAATATGTCACAGAGTGACTGGCAGCATTAAGAGGTCATTCACAACCAATGAAAAGTATAGTCAAATGAGATTCATGAAGGTGACAAGGCAGCAGTACACAAGTGGTGTAGAGCAGAGTCAAAGTCACATAGATGGAAAGGGGAAGTTATGTGGACAGAATTTCCATATGTTAACAGACTTCTCCCAGCTCATGGAAATCCAGTCTAAAAATATCATACCCAGGAAAAACATCACTGAGGTCACAGAACTTTGTCGACTGTGTTTCCTGCTCATGCAAACAACTTTATTTTCAGCTGCTGCATCTTTGCATTGAGCTTGTGCCAATTCAAATTCATATCTGAATAAACTCGAAAGTGTACTTGAGGTTGTCTGGAAAGCTCCGATCAAGGGCATTAATGAGCCCAAACAGCATGATGAACCCCATTATCGCCCTTCCTAAGTTGTCCATGACTTTGATGCCTTCAATCACGATTTCCACGTCCTCTGGCTCCCCCTCTCCGTCTCTTCAGACAGTGTACAGCCGTGGCCAAAAGTTTTGAGAATGACACAAGTATTGGTTTTCACAAAGTGTATTGCTTCAGTGTTTTCAGATCTTTTTATCAGATGTTACTATGGTATACTGAAGTATAATTACCAGCATTTCATAAGTGTCAAAGGATTTTATTGACATTTACATTAATTTTATGCAAAGAGTCAATATTTGCAGTGTTGACCCTTCTTTTTCAAGACCTCTGCAATTCACCCTGGTATGCTGTCAATTAACTTCTGGGCCACATCCTGATAGATGGCAGCTCATTCTTGCATAATCAATGTTTGAACTTTGTCAGAATATGTGGGTTATTGTTTGTCCACCCGCATCTTGAGGATTGACCACAAATTCTCAATGGGATTAAGGTCTGTGGAGTTTCCTAGCCATGGACCCAACATTTCGATGTTTTGTTCCCCGAGCAACTTAGTTATCACTTTCGCTTGATGGCAAGGTGCTCCTTCATGCTGGAAAAGCCATTGTTCGTCACCAAACTGTTCTTGGATGGTTGGGAGAAGTGGCTCTCAGGGGATGTTTTGGTACAATTCTTTATACATGGCTGTGTTTTTTGGCAAAATTGTTAGTGAGCCCACTCCCTTGGTTGAGAAGCAACCCCACACATGAATGGTCTCAGGATGCTTTACTGTTGGCACGACACAGGACTGATGGTAGGGCTCACCTTTTCTTCTCCAGACAAGCTTTTTTCCAGATGCCCCAAACAATGGGTAAGGGGATTCATCAGAGAAAAGGACTTTACCTCAGTCCTCAGCAGTCCACTCCCTGTACCTTTGACAGAATATCAGTCTGTCCCTGATGTTTTTCCTGGAGATAAATGGATTCTTTGCTGCCGTTCTTGACACCAGGCCATCATCCAAACGTCTTCGCCTCACTGTGCGTGCAGATGCATTCACACCTGCCTGCTGCCATTCCTGACCAACCTCTGCACTAGTGGTGCCTCATTCCTGCAGTTGAATCAACTTTAGGAGATGGTCCTGGCGCTTGCTGGACTTCCTTGGGTGCCCTGAAGCCTTTTTCACAACAATTGCACCTCTCTCCTTGATGTTCTTGATGATCCGATAAATGGTAGATTCAGGTGCAATCTTACTGGAAGCAATATCCTGGCCTCTGAAGCCCTTTTTGTGCAAAGCAATGATGACTGCACGTGTTTCCTTGCAGGTAACCATGGTTAACAGAGGAAGAACAATGATTTCAAGCACCACCCTCCTTCTAAAGCTTCCAGTCTGCTATTCTGTCTAAATCAGCATGACAGAGAGATCTCCAGACTTGTCCCCGTCAACACTCTTACCCGTGTTAACAATAGAATAGCTGACATGATGTCAGCTGGTCCCTCTGTGGCAGGGCTGAAATGCAGTGGAAATGTTTTTTTTGATTAAGTTCATTTTCTTGGCAAAGAGGGACTTTGCAATTAATTGCAATTCATCTGTTCACTCTTCATATTATTCTTGAGTATATGCAAATTGCTATTATTAAATTTGAGGCAGCAGACTTTGTGAAAATGTATATTTGTGTCATTCTCAAAACTTTTGGCCACGGCTGTATGTCCCCATGATTGCGAGTGCAATGTCCCTCTCTGCACCCTCAGTGGCGGAGGCCTAAACAACCCAAATAAGAAACACTTTTTAAGTACAAAGCTGAACAACACAATAGAAAAATACAGGCAAAAATATAAAGTAGAATTCTTACATGAACTGCAGTTTCATAGAAGGAAGTTCATCAGTTGTCGTGTCAAAATCTATGGAAGCCCATATCAACGTGATGAAGAAAATAAAAATCCTGTTTGTGATTGTTATGAATTAGTATCTGATAATAATAAGATACTAAGTCATAATAATAACACAGAGCCGCTGCCGGTGTGAACAACTGACAACCGTAACACGGAGCCGTTGAGCGGTGGCGACGTTATGCGGCCGGTGTGGGGCTATATGAGCTCATAATTCCTATACATATGAGACATTGTGGCTGCTAAAAATGCCATTGACTTAAAACTAAAGACTAGTGGTATTTGCAGTTCATACTCAAACATACAAACAAAAGCTTGTGTGTAAAAACCCTGGTCATCAGGGCCTGGAAGCTCTCGGATGGAGAAAGGGCTCGAGCCTGCAGCCTGCGCTGGGCCTCAAACGTGCTACTGTAACATCTGTAAGAGATGCTCCTTCCCCACGAGGCTTCAGGAAAGGTAAGAGAGGGAGGGGTTAACTGTTACATATAAACTGTGCTTTCAGGAGAGTACATTCATAAAGACGTGTGGAAGAAGCAAACAACATATCTTGATCATGAGTACACACTATACTCCCAAAAACATATATGAAGTCTTTCTGTTGATATACTGCATATAAAAACAAGATTCTATGTGTTAGTGATAATCAGTAAAACTATCCCAGGGATATTCCAGTAACTGAGTGTTGTACCTCTATAAAGTTCAATCAATCAATCAAATTTAATTCTTATAGCCCATATTCACAAATCACAATTTTTGTCTCATAAGGCTTTAAAACCAAGGTGTGACATCCTCTGCCCTTAAGCCTCAACACGAGGAAGGAGGAACTACTAAAATACCTTTTAACAGGGTAAAAAGAACGCAGAAACCTCAGAGACAAAGTTGAGAGCTCTGTGTGAGAGTTCAATGTTTCCTAATCTCTATAAACAGATTATGTGTGTGAAGTTGTTTAACTTCCGTTTAATTATAAACTTAAAGTTTCATTGGCTTGACTGTTGATGTAAGAGACAACTATGTAAATAATGATCATGGAAGCAGAGGCCAAGGGATGAGTGACCTACATTTCCCATAATGCAACTGTAAAGCATTTTTCTTTGCACCTGATAATTTCCACCTCCATTTAAACTCTACTCTCTCAGTTTATATGTCAGGGGTTCAATTACAAATGTGTGGTTTTCAAACTCAAGCCAAAGTAACCGGTTTACAGACCTTCTCACACCCACACAAAGAAAACTGTTTTCACAGATGACTTAATATGAGTGTTAATGGTGAAGTCAAGAGTATTGACTGCCCCCTGGTGGCTGACTGAAGTACAAGCCATGTACACTGCCCCCTCAATGTTAGTGGAGTTACATGGAAAAAGCTAAAATGACTTGATTAACATAAAGACACTTTAAGAGGAGATGTGTCGTCGATGTTAATATACAGTTCATGGATTTTTACAGACTGAGTAAAACTTGTCATGATGGGTAAACTGTGTAAACTAACCCTAACTATGTAAAATGTTGAAACATACCTTTTAAAATCTAAATTTTTGTTTAAATAATTTAATTGCATCGCTTGCTTTGAGCTTTCAGCCACAAATTATCGATCTATTCCAATGTGACTTTGCTGCATGTGCACTGACAGCCTGTCCAAAACTGTTTTCTGTGGTAAGGGAAATTTCTTCAACCTCTTCCAGTTCCATCCTGTTCTCAGCTGTCACTGCTATTAAACTGGTTTTCTAGCTGTAGAGTAGATAAATATAATTCATGTGCCACTTGGCGACCTGGTTCTTCAGTGGGTCCAATGAAAGAGCAAGTTAACTGGCTGCATTTCTGGTGCCAGCTAAAGCATGTCTCTGTTGTTCGACCCAAAAAACAGCAAAGAATCATTTATTGGGGGGGGGGGGGGGGACAACATGACTTTAAGACTTTTTTTAAGATATTATTAATCACTGCATATCGAAATCTACAAACGTGGACAAAATTGGTGGTACCCTTCCGCTGAAGAAAGAAAAACCCACAATGGTCACTAAAATATTAAAAATTAAAAAATTAAAATATTTTTCCAATTGCAACTGAAGACTTTTTTGTTTGTCTTGTCATGATACACCTGCGTATTGATTTTTGTGAAGATCAGTCAGTGTGAACACGTTCCGGGGGTCTCGGGGGGCACCGTTGAGCCATTTTGCGACGCCCATTGAAAATTCTTCCAGAATACATACATTTTCACCACTTTCTAACTTTCTTCAAATTTTGGTAAGAATTTGAGCATGTTAAAGCCCTCAAAAAGCCAATTCATTTGCCTAAATAATAATAATAATCCTTACAATTTCAATAGGGCCTCACCTGACCTTTGATCAGTGTTCGGGCCCTAAAAAAAATTAACTCTGAATTAACTAATGAAAATCAGACATTGCTTTTGAATTGTGATTAACGAAAAATGTCCTGGACAAAAATTATGGTACCCCCAGAAAAGATTGAAAATAATTTGACCATAGGGACATGTTAAACTAAGGTGTGTCTTCTAATTAGCATCGCAGGTGTCTTCAAACTTGTAATCAGTCCGTCTGCCTATTTAAAGCTTGAAAAGTAGTCACTCTGCTGTTTGGTATCATGGTGTGTACCACACTGAACATGGACCACAGAAAGCTAAGGAGAGAGTTGTCTCAGGAGATTAGAAAGACAATTATAGACAAGCATGGTAAAGGTAAAGGCTATAAGACCATCTCCAAGCAGCTTGATGTTCATGTGACTACAGTTGCACATATTATTCAGAAGTTTAAGGCCCATGGGACTGTAGCCAACCTCCCTGGACGTGGCCGCAAGAGGAAAATGTATGACAAAATGAAGAGACGGATAATACGAATGGTAACCAAAGAGCCCAGAACAACTTCCAAAGAGATTAGAGTTAAACTCCAAGGTCAAGGTCCATCAGTGTCAGATCTCACCATCCGTCGCTGTTTGAGCCAAGGTGGACTTCATGGTAGACGACTGGGGAGGACACCACTGTTGAAAGCAAATCATAAAAAAGCGACACTGGAATTTGCAAAAATGCATATTGACAAGCCACAAAGCTTCTGGGAGAATGTCCTTTGGACAGGTGAGACAAAACTGGTGCTTTTTGACAAGTCATTGGCTCTTTGTTCACAGAGGCAAAAATGAAGCATACACTGCATGAAAAGAAGCGTTTGTGTCAATCTGTGTCGCAGGAAAGTGTTGGCACATCCTTCGGTTAACGACTTTCACACGTATTTGCAGGCAGCGAAGGAAACGCTCAGGGTTCCTGCAGTTGTCAAGCCTGTGAGCTGTTGAGAGGTGACCCCCCTGCTCCAACGCCTAGAGGACGCTTTCACATGCAAATGACAATGCTCTGAGCTTCACAAATGCAAATCAGTTTCCCTGAGAGCAGATAACACCTTTGTGTAAGAGGCACCAAACAAACTATCTGGCTGAGTAAACCAGGCTTAAAATAAATATTAAACCTGAAATTTTAAATTGTTCTTAAGTAAGTAAGTGTGCTATAATGAATTATATTGTATACCACGAACAAAGGTCAATGCAGTCAAAATAAATGAAACAATGCACTTTATTTCAAATTTTTATTGTCATCCAAAACAATCCTAAATCTCAACAACTGTACAGAGTGGCATGATTACAGTCACTTTTTCAATTGTGCTGGTTAAATGCACAGAGGAAGTGTTAACCACACCTCTACCAGCAAATAAATGATGCTGGGTATGATCATCTGTGTCCTGTAAGCTCCAAACTTCTACTGGCTTTCCATAAAAATATCTGTCCTCCCAAAATACTGGCATTAAATTCACATGTCAATGGCAAACTGAGCTGTTCCATGAATTATAAATGGTACCTTTTCACCACTACTTTCAAAATTGCTATGAAACATTCATTGATTTAATGATTTATTTTTTCAGTGTAATATTTAATCCCCCATGGACTGCACAGTGACAAAACACAGCAGCCGGCTGTTAGGCTACAACATACATCTCCACTCAGTTTGATTATTATTTTAAATATAAAGAAGACACAATATAGAGCTGAAATTCCTTCATAATTTGAACTTCAATTGTCTAATTGTTGTTATTAAACTTTCTCAGTATTCCATTAAAACAGTCAACACTTTTATCCAAAGCAACTTACAATAAGTGCATTAAACTATAAGGTTACGAACACAGAACAGCGTGAATCATGTGTGTAAATTTACTAAACACCAGAAAAAATAAACTGGGCCTCAGTCACATACTCATCCCATATGAAGTAACCGCTGCTTTAAGATAGGGAAACTGTGAAAACCTCACGTCACCCGCTCGCGTCATCAGCTGATGGACTCGTCCAATCACAGCCTCGTAAACGCCCCGCAGCGTCGAGTGTCCCGCAGACAGGAAGCGGATTGTGTTTAGCTTGTTCCGTACGAGTGACTCTGTCTTCGGGGTAAATAACTTGCTGAAGTCGACACGACGCTGTTCCCTGGAGGAGAAGATGAGTGCGGGGGAAGCAGAGCCGCGGGCCCGGTGTGGACGAGTCGAGCCGGAGAAGACGGGCGCACAGTCCCTGAGTTACGGTAAGAGCTAAACTAAACGGAGCCGCCATGCTAACCACTAGGCTAACCCTACATCTGAAAAGCATGTCCGCCACTCTTTGGGATAGCGAGAAAGTTACTAAAATACGAATACAGCATTGAGTGCTGGAGCAGATCTAGTGCATGTGTAAATATGTATGAATTACTTAGATGTAACAGTTTTTTCTCGTTAAGTTTTTTCATCAACGTGACATTTTTCTGTATGTTTTCACAGCCTGAGTTCCCCACCCCCCCCACCCACACACACACACACACACACACACACACTAACACACACAAACACAACGAGGCGGTCACTGAGGCTGAGACGCTGAAAGTCCGGATTTAAAGTGCAGAAAATTAAGCCATTGAATGTAAGTAACTGTTTATGAATTGTTTTGGTGTTTTTTTGCTGTGGATCTTCCAACGGTGATGCAGCGCGGCTATTTCCGTTTATTAATAATAAACACATGTTACTGATGATGTTTTCCAGCTGCCTGTCCATGACGTAGTAAGACACACTATGTGCCAGTATGATCCGACCAGACCTTACATCAGCATTGAGGAGTTGTCGGAGAAGAAAGAGGGTAAGGTTATATTCATTAAAATAATAATTTTCCAGTTACATGTAAAGGTGTATGTTGTCATTGAACTGTGCTAATTTTACTGAATGTGTTTACAGCTGATTGAAGCGGGACAGATGACATGGATCCATCCTTCCACAGCCAGGAGCCCACCGACCTGTGTCCCACACTTCATATAAGACTGGAAGCTACACTGGATCTCACAGCTACACACCACAACCGTCTACACACTGGAGAAGATTCAGACAGAGTCCCACAAAGAAGTCATGACCCAGAGGCTGCAGAGAAACATTTCAAGCCTCACCTGAGTTTTTGTACAATATTTTTGCTGTATGTAAATAAAGCTTTGACTCCACATATACCTTGTTCACGTTTGTTCCCTGTACAATATGTTCACCTATAACCTCAAGCATCACATGAATGTTTAGTTTTAATTAACTGCAGTGCTTTTGGTAAAGGCTTACTAATAAATATTAATATATACATTTTTATTATTAATATTGTGTGGGAGGGGCTTACCCCACGTGCGGAATGCTGTGACCCCACGTGTGCACTGCAATGACCCAGGGTGACCAATAGCAACACTTCTACCAACCAATCACGAGTGACATTAGTTTCAAGGGTCTGTGGTATCCTCCAATGGTGAGTAGAGAGAGGTTCTAGCCAGCGGCTGGACTCCGATTCATATGCTAATTAGATCACACGTCGCGATCAGTCCGCGCGGCGGAGCGAGCCCCCCCGCGGCTCTCTCCTTTGTTCTCCATATCCCCCTTAAGGTCCGCAAACGCCGATTGACTCAGCTTATTGTCACTGGCAAACGCCGAGGTAACATCATGGAAACAGTAGGTTACAGCAGGGGATTAGGCCTGTCCGAAGAGGTTTCCTTGGACAATAATACTGCTTTTCGTCTAGTGATACAATGAAAGAACACTGTACCTACTGTGAAACATGGAGGAGGCTCGGTTATGTTCTGGGGCTGCTTTGCTGCATCTGACACAGGGTGTTATTGACAATACACCACTGTTCACACACATACACACACTTTAACTTGTAGTCAGATACACATAGCGTAAACGCACAAACATAACACATAGTTCCTCTCCTGCTTCTCAACCTCAGAATGTTTCATACTCCTTAAAAAGGGAGTCTGCAATAGCGGACAGATAACAGGTTTTCAAACCTCTGGCTTCATGAATCACTTCATTATATCAGTTCTGAGACTCCCTCACACACACACAGCGGACAGATTAGACTAGAGGTTTTCATGCCTTTCTCACAGTTTTCTATGACCTCACTTCACTTCACACACACATAAAATAAGCACACACACGAGGCAATATGCTCATGAACTCTAGTAACCGCGACACGGCTTGCACGTCATCACGCAACGCCAGGAGGAGGACCAAACGACGCCAGGAAGACGACCCGACGAGATCCGACCAATCCCAATCCAAGAAGAACCTCTGTCATGCCCAGTATCAATATATAAGCTTTCTGCGTACTCTGCCTCAGCGCCATTTTTCCTGTACAGGATCAGTGGACCATGCATGATCATTTGCTAGACACCGCAGTTTCCTGACCTGTGACCTCTGAATAAACCTGCTTAATTTGAACTTGAGAACGACGCCTCCTGCCTTTGATTTCCACCCGCAACAAAATGGTAGCAGAGGATGGTTTTAGACGATTGGAAGAGCGGAGTGGAAACAACAAGTCGGGGAGGAGGCCGTCTCTCGGATGGGGAAAGAACCGTCCTGAAGTGACTTGTATCGCCTTGGGAACCTGATCAAACAGCGCTGTACTATTAAAAGGTGAGCAGAGCCTATTTAATTGAAATCTGCATATTGTCGTGATAGAGAAAACCTAAATTTTTGATCAGAAGTCCTGAGGGTGAGTACATGTTGCATATGATAGATTTAACAAAGTAATTAAATGGTCTGAAACTGCTGTGTTTTGTGCAAATTGTTTTTATATGACATGGGTTGAAGCCCTGCCATTTGTGTTGATGATGACATGGGTTGAAGCCCTGCCATTTGTGTTGATGATGACATGGGTTGAAGCCCTGCCATTTGTGTTGATGATGACAATGAGGGTTGGATCCCTGAATATATGAAAATGTGTAAAATTAGAGGGTTGGAGCCCTTAATTAGACAAATGTAAAATTAGAGGGTTGGAGCCCTGAATATTAAAATTAGACAAATGTAAAATTAGAGGGTTGGATCCCTGAATATTAAAATTAGAGGGTTGGAGCCCTAACAATCAGGGTCGGAGCCCTGACACCACCCAGGGATGGAGATCACGTGCAACCCGTGGATGTTTTTCAGATTGAAATGTCAAGTTATATGAAGATTTTAACTGCTCTTACTGCAGCTCTCTCCAATCAGGTCTCCAGGGCCCTGGCGACTGATCCGGAGGAAGCTGCAGAACCGAAGGTAAAAGTAGGTGACTGGATAAGAGTGGTCAAGAGAAAGTGGCCAGAACCCAGGTGGACTGGACCGTACAAAGTGAAGGAGGTTACTTCACACTTGGCCCAGGTCAAAGGTAAATCAGGCGCACCTTGGCACCACCTGACACATTGTACCCCAGCACCTTCACCTTCCCGCCCTTTGGCTGAAATAAGAACTGATTTGAATAATGCCACAGGAGCTTTACAAACCAGACACACCATTGTTTCAATTGGGCACAAATAACGGAAGGCTGTTACGCATAAGGATTTGAAAGAGGAAATTACTTATATAAAAATTATTATACTACTATTGATTATATAATATAGAGAGGATGTGAAGTAACTAGTATGAATGGAAGTGTGTGGCTGTTGGACTGAGTGACTGGTAGAAAACCTTGGGCCGCGGCCCTTTGAATCTCAAAAGAGGGAGTCCGGTCTCTGCCCGAAATTTAAAAAAAAAAGGTGGCAGAGAGCGCGCTTGGGCTGTGAAGGTTCGTGTGCTTGTGTGCAGGGAGATAACTCCCAGTGTGTGTGGGAGTAGGAGTGTTTGTGTGTGTGGAAACGAGAGAAATGTCTCAAGGTCAGCTGGCTGACTGAAGACACAGAAAAAACTGACGGAGCGAAAAACTGACTGGAAAACGACTTTTTCCTAAACTAGTGGGTGTTAAATGCGATTGCCATCTGATAAATGTTGTATGTAAGGGTGGGAGGGGTAAATGTGTTTAGGACTTACCAAAGAAAGATTAAGACTTGCACAGCAGAGGATGAAAAGGGGGAGGGCCAGAAGCCTTACAGCTTACAACTGGCGTTGACATCATAAGAAGGCTTGGTGTTTGTTTATTTGTTTGTTTTTTTTTTTTTTTTTTTAAATTGCTTCATTCAGAAGTAAAGAATTCCAGAAGGAATTGTTAAAATTACCATTTTTGGCACAAATTTGTTCTTTCAGATATTTCCAAAATATATCTTATCTATTAGAGGAAAGGAGAAATCATTTAATATCTTATTTTATTTATTACCTGACACAGGAGGGATAATAGTAGACACCAGTTTAATACTTCACAAGTTATTAATTTGATTTGTAATATAAATTCAAGGATGAGTGATTAACAAAATCACATTGAGGTGTCTTTTTAAAGCACATCTCTAAGTACAGTTATGAGCTGAATCAATCATATTAGGATGAGAAATTCTAACTTAACTTTAAACTAAATTTTGTGCTGCCTAGAATTAGATATTTCTTTGTTTTCACCTGTAGTTGCTTTAATTCCATATTCAAATCATCCATTATGAATTCAATAGTTAAGACATGTCAAATCTATTTACAGTTGGAATTTAAACTAGAAGTTTGATTCAACCCCCATGTAACTCTGGAGAGTCCTAAAATAAATATGTTTCACCATTGAAGAAGAATAAATTAAAATCCAGTTAAAGGTCAGAGGTCAAATACACTTTAACTCATAGCCGGTTTCATCTTAAATGAAATGCAGAAACCATAATACAAGGCCCTCTGGTTACACACTTATTTGAATGTCATATCTATAATTAGATTTAAATTTATTTTGGACCCTTTAACTTTCAAACTCTGGAAAGAAGGTTTTTATTTTGTTGTTTTGTTTCACCAGTTATCTTAACATCTAAGGCTCTTAATTTGAAAGGTGATGTTAAGCTCCAATTATTGTTTTTATTTCATCATGAAGGAAATTGTGGCAGAATAACTTTTAAATTGTTTTTCAGCTGTCAACTCTGAGACGTTTGATTGAATCTAATCTCTCACACATTTGTATTTTGGATGTGATTCCTGTTTTATCACAGGACAGTTTGACGTCAAAGCTTCTGAATTATCGTGTTATGGAGCAGTCAATGAATTTTGGAAAATGGTTTGAACTAAAATACTCAAACAGTGTCATATCTGCTGCTCATTGAAATTCAACTTGTTTAACCTTTTATTTTAATGTCCACTGATTTGGCCGACCACACCTCAAAAGTTTTATGAAATTGTTGAATACCAAAAGAGGGTATGTATGTTTTTGGATGCGATTATTTTGTTTGTTTCTTTTAATTATAAATTTATATAATCTACTTTAATCTCAATTACGCATCGCAGTAAATTAATAATTTTTCTGTTTGTCTTCCGACAATACGCCCTGCGCCTGGCTTGTGCAGTGCAAGCCCACCACCTGGCCTGTAGGCGAGTATCAATTCCACGAAAGGATCTTTACTAGGCTAAGATCCAGATCACTGACTCTTAAAATTAAAAAAAAAAAAAGCCTCACTGACAATTCATGATAATTTTGTTCCTGGAAGCAGATCGGAAAGAAGCTGATATCTGAACAGCTCGCTCCTGCTCCTATGGTCACACAGAAACGAATGGCCCTGGCCCCTTCTACTGGCAGGAAGGGTTATGTGTGTGTACTGATAGGAAGTGATTGAAAGACATTTTTTCCAAACTGCCCCTGGTGGCTGGGTGACAAGTGCCCTCTCCACCTCTACGCACCATGACATGACATGGCTGTAGACTCTGCAATTGCTGAATAGATCACCACAGCTCTGATGAAGGAAAACGTGCCTCATCCCCAACTGTTCTGTGGATGCTGAACTGGGGATGGGTGCTGTGGATGCTGTGGAGGACGAAGGAGATGCTGATGATGATGAGGATGGGGACGGGTTTGCACTGGATGGGATAAAGGTTGAGGGGAACATGAACTTGCCAGTAAGTGGTCACACCCTAAAGGGGGATTAAGAGAGAGTCTGGAGGGATTTCAACTTTTTAACTATAGTCTGTGTCTGATTGAACTCTTAAGCAATAAAGATAGAAACAGTTTTTGCTAGATATTATACTTCATACAAATGATTTCAATAACTGTTGCTCCTTAGTGATAATAATGAATCTTTCACCTGTTCTCACTTCTCGTTCTGTATTAAAGCATAATTTCCTTGGCTACATTAGACATCAAACAGAGTTACAGGAGCTGCCTCTCCTGGGGCAAAGTCAGTCTGACATTGTTTGGGTTCAGTTTGTTCCGAATGTTTACAGTCAGGTTTGTTTTGAGATTTTTTGTTTGCTGGCTGTGATTCTTTGAATCACCGCTATGTTTTGATGTTTTTGTTTTTGTGTTTTACTGAGTATTAAGTTGGGTTTGTTTTTCTGCCTTGCCCTTTTCTGCCCTTTGCCTTCCCCGTGTTGTCCGCACCTATCAGGTGCGGAAAGGCGGATTTATTGTCAATACACCACTGTTCACACACATACACACACTTTAACGTGTAGTCAGATACACATAGCGTAAACACACAAACATAACACATAGTTCTTCTCAACCTCAGAATGTTTCATACTCCTTAAAAAGGGAGTCTGCAATAGCGGACAGATAACAGGTTTTCAAACCTCTGGCTTCATGAATCACTTCATTATATAACTTCTGAGACTCCCTCACACACACAGCGGACAGATTAGACTAGAGGTTTTCATGCCTTTCTCACAGTTTTCTATGACCTCACTTCACTTCACACACACGTAAAATAAGCACACACACGAGGCAATATGCTCATAAACTCTAGTAACCGCGACACGGCTTGCACGTCATCACGCAACGCCAGGAGGAGGACCAAACGACGCCAGGAGGACGACCCGACGAGATCCGACCAATCCCAATCCAAGAAGAACCTCTGTCATGCCCAGTATCAATATATAAGCTTTCTGCGTACTCTGCCTCAGCGCCATTTTTCCTGTACAGGATCAGCGGACCATGCATGATCATTTGCTAGACACCGCAGTTTCCTGACCTGTGACCTCTGAATAAACCTGCTTAATTTGAACTTGAGAACGACGCCTCCTGCCTTTGATTTCCACCCGCAACAGTGTCATGAATCTGTGCAGGGTACAATTAAACTCGAGACCATCAAGGCATTCTGGAGCGAAATGTGCTGCCCAGTGTCAGAAAGCTTGTTCTCAGACGCACTTCATGGGTCCTCCATCAGGATAATGACCCAAAACACACAGCTAAAAACACCCAAGAATGGCTAGGAGCCAAACATTGGACTATTCTGAAGTGGCCTTCTATGAGCCCTGATCTAAATCCTATTGAACATCTGTGGAAGGAGCTGAAACATGCAGCCTGGAGAAGACACCCCTCAAACCTGAGACAGCTGGAGCACTTTGCTCCCGAGGAGTGGGCCAAAATACCTGTTGACAGGTGCAGAAGTCTCATTGAGAGCTACAGTAATCGCTTGATTGCAGTGATTGCCTCAAAAGGTTGTGCAACAAATTATTAAGTTAAGGGTACCATCGTTTGTGTCCGGGTCTTTTTCATTAGTTTGTGTTTTTATATGATTCTGTTGAATCCCAATTCAAAAGCAATCGTTAATTTAGTTAATTTACCGTAAAATTTGTATTTATTATTACTTTTGTCAGGTTCAAGTTATTTCAGTGACCATTGTGGGTTTTTCTGTCTTTAACGGAAGGGTACCAACAATTTTGTCCACTTGTGTACGTGTCCTGTGATGCCAATCATTTTTTTCTCATAATGCTAATCTTTAATTTAAAAAAAACACACACTGCTCAAGTCAGAATTAGAATCGAGCAGCCGCTGCATCAGAAAGTTGCTGTGTGCCTGAGAAATAGCTAGTTACCTCCTGCTAAAGGCCAAAATGGACACATTTAAAAAAAAAGAAAAGGCCATCAGACAAGCAGACTAAAGATGACTTAGCTGCAAAACTGCCACAACCATGGAATACCACCTTGGTATCTAAAACTCTGAGGAATTAAATCTGTTCTTGCATTTGCCACCACTTACCTCTGCGAGTCAGGCTTTTCTACATTGCAGGTATTGAAAACAAAGCACAGAGCATATCTATCTATATATCCTATATGTCAGGTCATAGTGTATGTACGCAAATACATTCCTGACATATTTCATCCACTAACTGCCCTAAATTAATATAATCCACGACATGATAATGATAATAATAGTGTCCCATTGTTTCTCTCAGCATTGTGTCAAGTAAATGTGAAGCCATTTCACACAATCAGCAAGTGGTTGTGATCACTTTTAAACCCCAGACGGTCTTTTATTTGTGAGCTGATATAGAGAAAATATTATTTCGTTTTGTTGCATAGTTGTCTGCTATAAGAAACGTTAGTCTCCTTCATTCTGTTTGAATACTGCCGAGGCTCATTCTTTGTGTATTGTTTACAATGCAGATTATTGACATTAGGTCTGGAAAAAACTGTAATTTAGTTTAATTTTACCAGAGAACTTAACAGTCCCATGAGACGACTGACTTGCTCGATGTCAGTTGATGACAAATAAGCAGATACAACAGAAAGAGTACCTGGGTAGCAGGGAACATAATATTGATCACACAAACAAGGACACAAATACTGCACTTGTGGGGTCACAAACATTTAAAGGACATTTATTCTTTATTTTTCTCTTTTATTTGGTACTTTAAAAGAGCTCTATTTTTGCAATTTCATTGTGTTCATACAACTAATCCAGTTAATCGTAATGACTTTACAGAGCTATCGACAAGATGGTCAATCTCAGTGGAGCCAGGGTTTTTAAAGAATATGTTGGTTATATTGACAGATAATACAGGGGAGTGGAGGCCCCATGGTCTAAGGGGACTGACCATTTCCACAACACATGTGGGAGCAGAATACCAGTCCAGTACATAATTCAACTATATTCTATTTGATTTGTATAGACATTATCTCAAGGCACTTTACGTATTAAGGTCCAAACCTTGAATATAACAGAGAAACCCAACGATTTGCCAAAATGAACATGCACTATGGCTTCAGTGTAGATAAGTAAATCTACTTGAGTCTTGGTGGTGGCATCTTCCAAATCCATTTTACATGAATCTTTACATAAATCTTCCTCCACAAGTGCTACTGCTGCAGGAGGCGTGGTCTAATCTTACCTGCCTGTTGAAATTGGATCAATGGACTACTTCCATTCTTGAAATATAAAAGGATAATAATAAACTTGCAATGCATTGTAAAAAATGTAGTGTTGTAGACAGTCAGATATTTGCTGATATATGAAGTGGAGTCAAATGGAAAATTACCAAAAAATAAATCTACTGAATTAAAGTTCAAATTCATGAAAAATTAAGTACTTTATTGGAGTAAATGTTCTTCATTACATCCCACAACTGCATCTATATACATAAGGCCAACCTTCATACAATGTCCTGTGAACTCATTTGTGTTCATTTGTGTAGATTCCGGATGACACAGAGGTCCTGGAGAAGGAGAGAGCCCAGGCTCAGAAAACCTACAGGCTGCAGCAGAGCAGCCACGGCAGCAGGAAGAGGAAGGAGGACTGCTCCAGGAAACACACACACACATGCAGAAACAGTCTAATACGACAATAGCACAGACTTGTAGGTTCATGATCCCTTCACTAAGAGTCACAGCTTGAGGGTTAGATGTCAAAGCCATGTTTTTTTTTTTTTTTTAACAATATATTTATTAAGTTTTACATATAAGAAACATACATTCAAACATTTATAAACATACAAACGTTTAGAACACCCCCCAACCCACAATCAAACACTCAGGGTAAAGAAAAAGAGGCAGAAATCAAATAACTTAAAATAAGATCAAATAACTTAAAATAATAATACAAAAATATATTAAAAAAATACATATATATAATATAAGAATAAATTGAAGTAAATAAAGACAGTTATACAAATACAAATAGATAAAATAAAATTCCACTCAATCAAATCAAAAGCCTAGATAAAATAACGTTCTCTTATTCATAATATTAGTTAGTTACAAAAAATATATGTCCCATTAGGTGCTGCTATTTTATTCTGTTTCACTCATTAATTTCCACTTGGTCGCTTTCCAAAAATTGCATGAAGGTGTCCCATATTTCCTTGAATTTACTGTTTTTCCCTCTGACCACATGTTAATTTCTCCAAGGCAAGGCACAAAGCCATTTCCTTTAGCCACATTGCAGTTGTAGGACTGTCCACACTCTTCCATCTCAAAGCGATTACTCTCCTGGCTTGTAGCATACACAAGTTAATCAAAGGTGCTGTCTTTCGGCTTGGTACAGTGATTAGGATAGATAGCTAATATACAGAACTTTGCCTCAAGAGGGACCTCTATGGCAGCTATACGTGAGACCAGGTTAACTGTATTCTTCCAAAACAACTGAATTTTTGGGCATTCCCACATAGAGTGCAACAGTGTGCCAACATAAACATTGCATTCAGGACAATTATCAGGAATGTCAGGGTTAAACTTATTGAGTTTCACAGGCGTGATATATGTCCTGAACAGCCATTTATACTGTAACAGTTTCAATGTTAATTGTCTGCGTTTGTGCTTTAAAGCAAGTATTTTCCCACTCATCCTCAGTGATATCTACTCGTAGATCGTCCCTCCAGGCATTAAGTCTGGAGTGTGAGGTGTCTTTGGATTTGGATCTCAGCATAGTATACAATAATGCCATTTGTTTTCGACTATTTCCACTATTTACAGTAATACTCTCTGTATCTGAGAGACGGGGGGCTCCTCTAAGCTGTGGGTCTGTGATGTTATGAAGCTTCTTAACTGTAAATATTTAAAGTAATGTTTTCTAGGGATGCCATATCTATGAACCAGCTGATCAAAAGTCATTAGTTTTCCTTCTACATATAAATCAGCTATTTTGCTCAAACCTTTATTCGCCCATTGTTTGAATCCACCATCAGCTCTACCAGGAACAATGCTGTCATTGCCCCATATCGGGGAGTATTGGGAGAGTTTGGGTGCATCCCCTATATAAGCATGCGCTTCATGCCACACAGATAGGGTATTCTTAACAAATGGATTTTTCGTCTGTTTCTTGAGTGTCTTAATAGGAGCAGAATACATATATGATTGAAGAGGTAAACCGTATGTTGCAGTGCGTTCAATAGCTATCCATGCTGGGGGGTCAGAGGAGAAATAAAACATAGCTGTGCGCAGCTGTGCTGCCCAATAGTACCATTGTAGGTTAGGTAGCTGAAGCCCCCCTCTGCCGTAGGGAAGGTACAGTAAGGAGAGCCGCAGTCTTGGACGCCTGTCATTCCACACAAAATTTGAGATCAATTTCCTAAGTTTACAGAAAAAAGTTTGTGAAAGTGGCAGAGGGATCGATTGAAATAAATAAAGGAATTTAGGGAGGATTGACATTTTAATTATATTAATACGGCCAAACATAGAGATCGGCATTGACATTCACCTACTCAAAGATTCGCTTGTGGATTGTACTATGGGATCATAGTTGAGAGAGACTATATTCTCAATGTCCGGGACTATTTTGATTCCTAAATATGTAAATCCCTCCTGGGTAGCTGAAAAGGGGGTAACTACTTTTGGGTTTTGTCTTTCATGCTCATTCAGAAATAGTATGGCTGACTTTGAACTATTAACTTTGTAGCCAGAGAATTCTCCAAACGGTTTGATTAGGTCAGCGAGTGTTGGAATAGATGTATTCAAGTTGGACAAATAGATAACATCATCCGCAAAAAGCGAAATAATATGCTCCAGTTCTCCTATTTTAATACCGGAGATTTTTGGATGTTGCCGAATGGCCATGGCCAGGGGTTCAATAGCAAACAAAAACAAAAGAGGCGACAAAGGACAACCTTGTCGCGTGCCTCGGTGAAGTCTAAAGGTTTGTGATATGAGGTTGTTTGTTATTATTTCTGCCGTTGGTTCTGTATATAAAAGTTTCACCCATTTAAGGTACTTTTCTCCCATCCCAAACCTTGCCAAGACCTCCATCAAATATTTCCATTCAATCCTGTCGAAGGCCTTTTCGGCATCCAACGATAGGATTGCATTATCTTTAGCATCACGCCTTTCATGTAATATATTCAATACTCTACGTATATTATGAAATGCCTGGCGCCCAAGAACAAAACCATTCTGATCATTAGAAATTAGGGATAGAACACATATCTGTAGTCTCCTAGCTAAGGCCTTGCATAGTATCTTTGTGTCGCAGCACATTAAAGATATGGGGCGATAGGATCCCCTTTCTGTTGGTGACTTGCCAGGCTTTGGTACCAAGGTAATTAGTGCAGACCGTAAGGATGGGGGCAGGATTCCTGATTCATATGCCTCTTCGAACATTTCTAGCAGTGGAGGGAGCAATTTTTCTGGAAACAATTTATAAATCTCAATAGGAATCCCATCTGGCCCTGGGGTTTTTCCACTTCTCATGTTCTGCACAGCTTCTAACATTTCCTTAACCGTAAATAGTTTATCCAGTTCAGTCTTATCCTGATCTGTTATAGTCGGGATATCTAATTGGTCTAAGAACTCAATCTGTGACTGCGTGTTCTCTGGATATTCTGATTGATAAAGGGATTCATAAAATGTTCTAAAGGAGGAGTTTATTGCAGCTGGGTCTATTGCCATATTTCCATCCTCCAATCTAATTGAATTTATAGCTCTATCTGTTTGCATTCTTTTAATTCTCCATGCAAGGAGCTTACCCGCTTTGTCACCTTGGTCATAGTAGGATTGTTTCAACCAAAGAAGATTTGCGGCAATTTTGTTAGTGGAAAGTTCTTTGTATCTAGCTCTCATAAGTAGAAGCTCTTTATGTTTCTCTGGGCTATCGTTTTTATATAAATCTAACTCCAAAATTGTAATCTGTGTCTCAAGATTGATTAGTTCTACAAAATGGGACTTAGATTTAAAGCTTGTATAGTTAATTATCATGCCTCTAATGTAAGCTTTAAATGCTTCCCATTTAACACTTGCACTTGTTTGATCTGTATTCAACTGGAAGTAGATGTCAATGTTCTCACCAAGAAATTTAACAAATTCGGGGTCTTGCAGCCATTTGGTTTGAAAGCGCCATCTAGGCGGACAACGAGCAAGCCTTGGTATATAAAGGGTTAGAGAAATGGGAGCATGGTCGGATAGAACTATACAATCATAACCACATTCGTTTACCTGGGGGAGTAAACTCATGGAGATCAAAAAATAGTCAATACGTGATGATGCTTTATGAGTACCTGAACAACACGAATACTCCTTTCTGCTGGGATGGAACTTTCTCCAGACCTCAATTAAGTTAAGATCATCTATAGACTGTAGCAAGAGCTTTCTAGTATGAGGATGAGAGGTGTCAATGCCTGAAGAGCGATCGTTAACGGGATCTAGCACACAGTTATAGTCCCCACCAATTACATATTTTCCAGGCATAGACGATATAGTAAGAAAGAGACTCCTAAATAAAGTGTGATTGTCCTCATTAGGCCCATAAATGTTGACCAACGTAATTTGGACTTCTAATATTGTTCCCTGCAAAATAATATATCTGCCAGCTGGATCAATTATTTCCTGGTTGATCCTGAATGGGATTGATTTGTGGATCAATATTATGACACCTCTGGCTTGGGAGTTAAATGGGGCAGCAAAAATGTGCCATCTTTTTTTAACTTTGTTAATATCAGTCAGATGTGATTCCTGCAGAAAAATAATTTGAGATTTAAGTAGTCTAATCCTGCCTAGTACCTGTTTTAATTTCACTAGCTTATTCAACCCTCTGACATTCCAGGATGTGATCTTAATATCTGATTTACCTACCATTCAGTATCAAATCAATTATGAAGCAGAGCACCCTATGGGAGATAGAAATACTACACATTCTACCCAGGCAAGTAGCAATAACAGTGATGGGAAGAAAAAGAGAAAAAACAAAAAAACAACAGAAAGACACAAAAAAAACCCCACCACCTATATAATAGAGATACACTGAAGTCCCCTATGTATTTCCCCGAACGAAATACATTGATATAACCCCTTAAGTAACTATGCGCTTCGGTTATTTTACACATCTGATCCTCGTAGTGAGGAGTAGTGTGGCGTGATAGCATTAAGAGTCCTATCCTCCTGCATGCTCCGGCTAATTATTAATCATTCAGACCATTTAAATGATTTTCTTAAGAACAGAAATATATATTGTCCTACCAAATAGGCATTGCTTTAGCAGGCTATCGAAAAATAAGGGAGCTGTTGTGGAAGGAACACAAGAAATACAAAATTTAAAACAGCCTCTCCGTGTTGTATAGTGAGAAAAAAAAACTATATATATATATACATATACAAGCTCCAACAGCCTATGGTCCCATTGTGAATATATTTATAACAAAATTAGTTACTATTTGTATATTGGAGTAACACAACACCTTATAAACTCCCCTTAAGGAACAGCCCGTTTCAACTAAACAAGAAATTCAACATTATCTCACAGGTATTAACGTTATTGAACGCTGCATTGAACTGTCAGTCGTTGTGGCCAGCGTTGCCTCATTACAGCATGTGTTTGTTTACCTCTGTTCGCGTGAAACAGCGCCGAGGCTGGTTTTGAGGCAACCCCGAGTTTGTTCGCTCTGAGTTAGTGGAAACTCTGGGTTTTCCGTTTCAGGTAGCAGGTTCAGCGCAACCGAGAGTTAGTTGCTGCGGCAACATACGCCGTGGACCTAACCTGCTCGGGAGTTGGTTAGACCTACTGAGTTTGTTGTCTATAAGGCTGAAGGCAGCTCTCCGACAGAAGGAAGTGTTAGAAATGGCATGTCCTTTTCTACGAGAGCCCGTGGACGTAGAGGCTGCGATCCTCAGAAGGAATCTCCGTGAGGAACGATTATTAAGACCCCGGTTGGATATACTTTCTTTTCCTGATAATTTTCTTCACGAGCGCTATCGTTTTTCAGCGCAATCTATCATTTATTTAGACCACCTTCTCAGCCCCCATGTTAACTGTCAAACGCACCGGGGGCATGCTTTAAGTTCAATACAAATTATTTGTGTGGCACTCCGTTTTTTTGCAAACGGCAGCTTTCTTTACGACGTCGGTGACGCCGAGCACATTTCAAAGGCAACCGTGTGTCGGTCTGTCAGAAATGTGACTTTGGCACTGAAACGTTTTCTTTACACGTTTGTGATGTTTCCAAGTCACCGACCTATACGAACAATCAAGGAAGAGTTCTACAGAATTGCAGGTAACAGTAGCAACAATGTAGCCCATTTGTTTCTTGGAACGTTTTAATGTAATAAATAATGTGCACAATTTAATTAAATTAATTAATTTGTAATGTTCTAGATTTTCCGGGTGTCATCGGTGTCAGGCCTGGACTGGAATGAGGACTCAGAAGCAGAGAATATCACGTACCAGCACACTTTATTGATTTCAGAACCTCAATGCAGAGTGACAAACAAGAAGGCTATGAAAATCTCACTAACTATATCTATATAATAATATAATACTTGGCAAGCAATAACTGGGGAAAAAGAACTTCCTAATAAATACAAAACATACACTAGAAAAAGAAAAAGCTTTTAAACATAAACCACTCCCGAAGGAGGACAAACAAATGGCAAGAGCAAGAAATCAAAAGCGCTCCCGAAGGAGGAAAACCAAACTACTAATAAATGGGGCAAAAGAAAAGGCTCACCTAAACAGGAGGCTCAACAAACTAACTAAATCTCTCTTAACATAAATCGCTCCAAAAGGGAGGAAGAAAAACAGTTTACAAACAACACAAAACAAAGCTAAACTGGAAAACTTTAACAAACAAAAAAATCACTCTCAAGGAGGAAACAGAAAACAACTTACGTGGCGTAGCAAGAAACTCTTTGGCAAAAACGACAATGACTGTGGGTAAGGCTTAGGTGCACGAACAAGAACGAAACACTTCGGCACAAGACAAAGGGGAGACGCAGACTATAAGCACATGAGGGTGAAGGGAACAGGTGGAAACAATCAGAGACAATCAGACCGGTGACACGTGAGGAAGGGCAAGTGACCTGAAACGAGAGGAGAGTTAGGATTTCAAAATAAAACAGGAAGTTACGAGACAAAAACCCCAAGACAAGACAAACCTCACCGCGGTGTGACAGTACCCCCCCCCCCTAGGGCCGACTCCTGACGGCCCAGGCTGGTCAGGGTGGTCCCTGTGGAAGTCTGTAATGAGTGTAGAGTCTACAATGTGACGAGACGGAACCCACTGCCTCTCCTCAGGACCATATCCTACCCAGTCCACCAGATACTGTTTACCTCGACCCCTGTTGCGAACCGCCAGCAACTGCTTGACCTTGTATACCGGACCGCCTTCAATCACTTCTGGGGGTGGCGGAGGGGTAGCGGCTGGAACCATCGAACTCTCCTTGACGGGCTTGACCCGGCTCACATGGAAGGTGGGGTGAACACGGAGGGATCGGGGCAGGCGAAGGCGAACTGCTGCAGGACCGATGAGCTTGATGATGGGAAACGGGCCCACGAACCGCGGCGCCAGCTTCTTGGAAGGGACTTTAAGGTGTAGATCTCTGGCGGAGAGCCACACTCTCTGTCCTGGCTGGTAGGCGGGGGCGGGTCGTCTCTTGCGGTCCGCAGTTTTCTTCACTCTGTCCCCTTGGCGAATCAATACCTGCGTGGCGGCTGCCCAGATGCGGTGGCAGCGGCGAACCATGGCATGGGCGGAGGGCACAGACACCTCCAACTCGTTGTCTGCGAAAACAGGGGGCTGGTAACCAAATGCACACTTGAATGGTGACATACCTGTGGCCGAGGTGGGCAGTAGGTTGTGGGCATACTCGACCCAGACCAGGTGTTTACTCCATGTCGAGGGATTCTGGGAGACCAGACACCGGAGGCCGGTTTCAAGCTGCTGGTTTAGGCGTTCGGTCTGGCCGTTGGCCTCCGGGTGGTAACCCGAGGTCAGGCTGGCCTTAGCTCCGATGAGCCGGCAGAACTCCCTCCAGAACCGGGAGACGAACTGGGGACCCCGGTCTGAGACAATGTCTTTGGGAAATCCGTGAACCTTAAAAACATTGTTCATCATGATCTCCGCCGTTTCTTTGGCGGAGGGCAGTTTTGGCAGAGCGATGAATCGAACCATCTTGGAAAATCTGTCCACCACTGTGAGGACAGTGGTGTTACCTTGAGAGACCGGAAGCCCCGTGACGAAGTCTACCGAGATGTCGGACCACGGTCTGGATGGGATGGGAAGTGGCTGCAAAAGACCCATGCGTGACCCGGAGGACGTCTTGTTTCGGGCGCAGACCGAACAAGCCTCTACGTATTCCCGGACCTCCGGTTCCATGGAGGGCCACCAGAACCTCCGGGAGATAGCGAACATCGTTCTTCGAACTCCCGGATGGCAGGAAAGCAGCGTGGTGTGGGCCCAGTGGATCACCTGTGGGCGCAATTCAACTGGGACAAACAAACGATTCTCTGGGCACCCACTAGGTGATGGGACCTCACCATTAGCCTGCTTAACCTCATTTTCTATCTGCCAAGTCAGTGCTCCAACCACACAGGTAAGTGGGAGGATCGTTTCTGGGTCCTTGGCAACAGGTTCGGGGTCGAAGAGACGAGACAGGGCGTCTGGCTTGACGTTCTTGGACCCCGGCCTGTGTGAGAGAGAAAAAGAGAATCTGTTAAAAAATAGCGCCCACCTGGCCTGGCGAGAATTGAGTCTTTTGGCTTTCTTGATGTATTCCAGATTTTTATGATCAGTCCAGACCATGAATGGATGTTCAGCACCCTCGAGCCAGTGTCTCCACTCCTCCAGCGCGAGTTTGACCGCCAGCAACTCCCGGTTACCAACGTCGTAGTTCCGCTCCGCCTTGGATAGCCGCCGTGACAGGAAGGCACAAGGATGCACCTTACCATCCTGCTCTGACCGCTGGGAGAGGATGGCCCCGACTCCTTCGTTGGAGGCGTCCACCTCTACCACGAACTGTCGTTGAGGGTCAGGCAGGGTGAGGATGGGAGCCGAGGTAAAGCGGTGCTTGAGGATCCGAAAAGCAGCATCAGCTTCAGGAGACCACTGGAACTGCACCTTTGTGGAGGTAAGAGCATGGAGAGGGGAAGCTATTGCGCTGAAGCCTCTGATGAACCGCCTGTAAAAGTTAGCAAACCCAAGGAACTGCTGAACCTTTTTGCGGCTATCAGGTGTAGGCCACTCGACCACAGCGCTAATTTTAGCCGGGTCCATCTGCACACTTCCAGGGGCTACGATGAAGCCCAGGAAGGAGACAGTGTCGGCATGGAATTCACTTTTTTCTGCTTTGACATATAGTTTATTTTCTAGCAGTCTTTTCAGTACCTGAGTTACATGGTCTTGGTGTTTTTTCAGGTCAGAGGAGTAGATAAGTATGTCATCTAAATAAACATACACGAAATGGTCAAGAAAGTCTCTTAACACGTCATTTATCATAGCCTGGAAAACAGCAGGAGCATTTGTGAGACCAAAAGGCATGACTTTATACTCATAGTGTCCACTGGGTGTATTAAAACCAGTCTTCCACTCGTCACCTTCTCTGATCCGCACCAAGTGATAGGCGTTGCGAAGATCCAACTTGGTGAAGATCTTGGCCTGTTGGAGCTGGTCAAACACGGATGACATAAGAGGAAGTGGATAGCGATTCTTTATAGTGATGTCATTGAGTGGGCTGTAGTCAATGCACGGTCTTAGGGAGCCATCCTTCTTCCCCACAAAGAAGAAACCGGCTTCGGCTGATGATGATGAGGGGCGAATCAGACCCGCTTTCAGGGAGGTTTCGATGTACTCCCGCATGGCTGCCCTCTCTGGCCCAGAAATCGCGTACAGGCGGCCTTTGGGAATGGTTGAGCCCGGAATCAGCTCAATGGCACAATCATAGGG
The DNA here is from genome assembly GCF_963576545.1 of Limanda limanda. Classification (NCBI taxonomy): domain Eukaryota; kingdom Metazoa; phylum Chordata; class Actinopteri; order Pleuronectiformes; family Pleuronectidae; genus Limanda; species Limanda limanda. The sequence continues at coordinate 16,234,823 of NC_083657.1, forward strand.
TCGGTGAGGAGGAAGTGAGAGGGCTTTAGTTTTGTTAAAAACCTCTTTGAGGTGGTGGTAGCAGGAAGGCACAGAGTTCAGATCCGGGTAATTGGGATCTGCAGCTGGATTGACAGAGATCAATTTAATGTTCGTGACTTCCTCCTCCCAAACTGAGGGGTTCAAACAGTTGCTCACACAGTCCCCTCCCCAGCCCAGGATCTCTCCTGTTCTCCAGTTTATATGGGGATTGTGACGGAATAACCATGGCTGTCCCAAAATTAGAGTCTGTGACGGTGACTTGAATACATAGAAACGAATGTTTTCCCGGTGATGGTTAATGCACAGTTTGAGAGGTGCTGTGATATGTGTGATAGTAAACAGTTCCTGACCATTAAGAGCTTTAGATCTGATGGGCTTAGCTAAAAGTTCTGTGCTGAGCCCCAGTTGTTCTGCTAGTTCCCAGTCCATCAAGCTTTCATCAGCCCCTGAGTCTATGAGCGCCTTGAGTTCAGTGGTGGTGTGGTGCATTACCTGGACTGTCGTGAGAGTGCGTGAGGTGGTGCCTGAAACCTTGAATTCACTCACCACCATGGTCCGTTTGGCAGTGCAGGTGGGGACGAGATGACCGGGTTCACCGCAGTAGAAGCATCGGCCCTCCTGCAGACGTTTCTGTCGTTCGCCGGGTGTTAGTCGAGCTCTTCCTAGCTGCATGGGCTCTCCCTCTCCTTCCGGATGGGAATGATGACGCTGCTCTGGCGGTGATCGACGGGTGGTTGACCATCCTGGTGCTTGAGCGCGTAGGGGTCTCTCCATCGTTGTGGGTCTCGGAAGACGTTGCTGTCTGAGTTGACGGGTTCTGTTGTCTGTCCGGATTGCGAGTGCGATGAGTGAGTCGAGATCTGTGGGTAGGTCCAAGGGAACCAGAAGGTCTTGGATAGGAGCTGCCAGCCCCTTCAGGAACACGTCGTATAAGGCCGTTGTATTCCAGCCACTCTCCGCCGACAAAGTGCGGAAACGGATAGCGTAATCACAAACGGAGTCGCTGCCCTGTCTCAGCCCGCTCAGCTCCCCAGCTTTCTCCAGGTCGGTCGTTACCGGGTCGAAAGTTTTCTGCAGCGCCGCTTCAAAGTCTGTGAGGGATTGGCAAACTGGCGAATCCCGGGCCCACTCTGCCGAGGCCCATGCCTTGGCTCTTCCGGTAAGGTGGGAAATCATAAAGGCAATCTTGGCTCGGTTAGAAGGAAAAGCATTGGGGTTTAGTTCATAGTGTATGGAGCAGTCTATGAGAAATGTTTTGCATAATCCTAATTCACCAGCGAATCGTGCTGGTGGGGCTAACTTGCATCCCGCTCCAACGGCTGGCACAGTCAGGACGGGAACCACGGGTGTAGCATCCGCTGCTACTGGAGGCTCGGGTGCTGTAATTGTCATCTGCACCAGACAATCGTTCAGGCTCTGAAGTTGTGTCGAGAGAATCCCCATCTGGGATGCCATAGCGGTCTGGAATTCCTCCTGACGGGAGAGCCGGGCTTCTTGGGCTCGCAGGACTGCCGTGAGTTGTGTCATCCCTGCTGAGTCCATACTGGCCGATGTGTAATGTCAGGCCTGGACTGGAATGAGGACTCAGAAGCAGAGAATATCACGTACCAGCACACTTTATTGATTTCAGAACCTCAATGCAGAGTGACAAACAAGAAGGCTATGAAAATCTCACTAACTATATCTATATAATAATATAATACTTGGCAAGCAATAACTGGGGAAAAAGAACTTCCTAATAAATACAAAACATACACTAGAAAAAGAAAAAGCTTTTAAACATAAACCACTCCCGAAGGAGGACAAACAAATGGCAAGAGCAAGAAATCAAAAGCGCTCCCGAAGGAGGAAAACCAAACTACTAATAAATGGGGCAAAAGAAAAGGCTCACCTAAACAGGAGGCTCAACAAACTAACTAAATCTCTCTTAACATAAATCGCTCCAAAAGGGAAGAAAAACAGTTTACAAACAACACAAAACAAAGCTAAACTGGAAAACTTTAACAAACAAAAAAATCACTCTCAAGGAGGAAACAGAAAACAACTTACGTGGCGTAGCAAGAAACTCTTTGGCAAAAACGACAATGACTGTGGGTAAGGCTTAGGTGCACGAACAAGAACGAAACACTTCGGCACAAGACAAAGGGGAGACGCAGACTATAAGCACATGAGGGTGAAGGGAACAGGTGGAAACAATCAGAGACAATCAGACCGGTGACACATGAGGAAGGGCAAGTGACCTGAAACGAGAGGAGAGTTAGGATTTCAAAATAAAACAGGAAGTTACGAGACAAAAACCCCAAGACAAGACAAACCTCACCGCGGTGTGACAATCGGGTGCATCGATGGAACTCATATTCCTATTAAAGCTCCTTCAGTGAATGAAGGAGACTATGTTAATAGGAAGTCCTTCCACAGCATCAATGTGCAGGTACAGGTGAAGGCCTAGACCTTCAGCATTTTAAATTAAAGATACTTAACAAAACAGCCTCTGTATCTAATTATACTCCTCTGCAATTTGAAGGTTGTATGTGATGCCAGAAATATCATCACCCAAGTTGAGGCAAAGTGGCCGGGGTCTGTGCATGACGCACGCATATTTCGGGAGTCTAATCTGAGCACTCGCTTTGCCCGTGGTGAGTTAAGCCTATATTTGAAGGATTTAGAATCCATATTTGTTCAGATGATTAATATTTCACCTGTATCGTAGGAGAGTTTGACGGTCATGTTTTAGGTGACAGAGGGTACCCCTGCCAGCCTTGCCTTCTGACCCCGTATGCCGATCCCGTGCCAGGACCACAGCAGCGCTACAACCTGGCGCATATGAGGACGAGAGCCAGGGTCGAAAACACGTTCGGGATCCTGAAGGCAAGATTCCAGTGCCTCCAAATGCTGCGAGTCACACCAGAAAGGGCATGTGACATAATAATTGCATGTGTGGTTCTACACAACATCGCGATTTTGAGAGGGGAAAATTGCCCACCTGCATTTGCAGATGAGCAGCACATAAACCCAAACCATGCCATGGATCCACAGGACGGAAGGGTGGTTAGAGAAAGACTCTGCCAAAATCATTTTGTTTGAGTTTTCTATGTAGTTAAATGTATTTTATTATTTCCGAAATGTTTTCTTTGGCATTCTTTCGCCTTCCTGTATGATAGTAAACTCGTGTGACAGACCCAGCCTCTGGTAGGGGGTGACACTGTTCAACAAAATAACTTGTCCCACCACAGCCGTGTTCTAATAAAGACAATCTACTTTTTATGAGGATTTCTTTATTTCCTGAAAGCCCAAAAAAAAAAAAAAGGTCATTCATATTGGGTATGTTTTTGGAGCAGGAAACAGTATCCCAGTTTGTACCTCACCCACCTTTAACTTATGTTCCAAAATTTGGATCTCCAAAGCATCCTTTTGCATCTTTTGCCTAATGTGGTCCATTTCCAAGTCTGCTTTGTTTATTTGTTTTACCAGATAGATTTTATAGAGCTCTTTGACTGGAAGCTATAGGAATGCAAAAGATGACATTGGATTTCACAGTGCCAAGTACAGCGTTTCATTATAATTCCAGGGAGAATCTTACAGAGGTAAGCTGTGAAGTAGAGCTAGAAGTGGATGGCCTCTCATTGAATTCGATTTCATCCTGTTTGAGAGAAAGAAGATGTCAGTTTTAAACTGTACAACGCTATCATCAACTTTTAGATGTTAATTTTAAAAGGTGTTAACCTCAATAGGCCTTTCCTCTTCCCTGTCAAATGCTGCAGACAATGTTTCTCCATCATATTCCTGTAATGACATTAACAGTTGTGTTCAGCAATTATCAAGACATTATTAATAATCTGTGGAAGGTGAAGAATTGTTACAATTGCATGGAGGTTGGTGAGGGCATCTGGTTCCAGTAGGGCGATGACGCCATCAGTAACTGGAAGAAGATGATTAGACAGTGAAATTATTACTTGAGCCAGAATATTGCCCCATCTAATTTGCAACGCGCTGGGTTGCATGTACATATTTAATTATTTTGAATAACCAACCTCTGATAAAGGCACTTCTATCCTGGGGGGTGGGGGGATCAGAGGAGCTCCCTCCAGGGATGCCCTCAGCCACAGGACGCATACTCTGTTGGCTGAGAGCCATCTCCTCAGCCTCTGTGAGGGCTGCAGGTGGTGGACCCCCTCCAGTCTTCCGGGCCTCTGCTTTTTTTCGATTTGCTAACATGGAGGAAAATGTTACCCTAATATTCAGTAAGCGCTATTTTGAAGACACATATATATGTATATACACATACATACATACATACATACATATAATGCATTTTGCCTAGGAGTAGCCTTCTAATATATCTAAATCCTATTAAATATTGGCAGTGTTGGGGTGGCTGAGAAATGTACTACTTACATTTACTGCTTAAATATAGACCCATCACATGTTGAATATAGCTGTTAAATTAGGTAGAGCAGGCAAAACAGCACAATTGATTTGATTTCAATTAAACATTAGTTTCACTGTTTGAACTATATTTTTGTACTTCATTTTCATTTGCTGCCAAGTCCTCTTGGGGCAACTCGGGTTGTTCCTGTGTAAATTGACACACACACACACACACACACAATTTACATATTGAATAAGTGGAAGATATTAAACTTTCCTCTTATTTTATTTTACTATTTTATTTTACTCACGCATTGACTTGTTCGGCTATTTCCTGCCAAGCTCTCTCTCGCGCTCTCGCTGCCGCGGCGGTATTACTTTTTTTGATGAAAATGGGTACCTGCTCGGCATATGCGTGCATTAATATTTCCAATTCCGTGGGTGAAAAGTAACTGGATCTACGTTTTTGGTCCATGTTTGATCATGTTATCAGAGATCCATTGATGATGGCTCTCTATAGTCAACAGGCACGCCCCCAACCCAGCGTGAACACACTCAGAGTTGATTAAGCCAACGCTGATCACCTGTTCTGAAACCGAAAACCCAGAGTTGCTTTTCAACCCTGAACTCTGAGTCAACCAACTCAGAGCGCAGGATTAAACTCAGAGTATGTTAAACCAGCTACCTGAAACAGGCCTCCGGTCAGTAGCATCACAGTGCAGCGTCCTACTTTTGTCCTACTTATCCTTCGGCGCGGACGCGCTGCTGGTGTCGCGTTGGACTCTTTGAACAAACTTCTCTGCGTCGTGGACCGTCGTGAAGGAGTGCCGCTGCCCGTTGTGGGTGACCACCAGAATAGCCGGGTAGAACATGCCGTATCGGAGCCCCAGGGACTGTAGCTGCCTTTTCACCGGGTCGAAGAGCCTCTGCTGTCGGTGAGTTTCAACTGAGTGATCTGGGTAGAATCTCACGCTGTGGTTCTCAAACTTCACTGTACTCTGTCTCCGGGCTGCTCGCACAGCGCTTTCCTTTTCTCTGTAGTTCAGGAATCGGATAATCAACGCTCTTGGTTTTTGGTCCTGGCCGGCATTAAGTCGTCCTATCCGGTGTGCTATCTCGATGCTGGGAGGAGTGGGGAAAGTGTCCGTGCCGAGCGCTGTTATAAGCCATTTTTCCAGGAAAGCACACATGTCGTTGCCCTCAGCTTTTTCTGGAAGGCCGATGAGTCTTAAGTTGTTGCGACGCGCTCTGTTCTCCTGATCTTCGACTCGGTTTTCCAGCATGGCGCATTTCTCCTGTAACACCTTAACAGTATTGTGCACGACGTCCAGACTGTCCTCCGCCTGTCCAATTTTGTCCTCTGCTTCCGTAATCCTATTGGCTTGCCTTTGTAACTCGCTCTTTATCCCACTTATGCCGCTCAACACATCCTCAAACTTTTTCGAGAAGTCGCTTTGCATCGTGCGTATGGCGCTGATGACTTCAGTTCTTGACCCTTCCTCTGCATCCGCCTCCGACGCAGCTTCCATGCTAGCCGCAGCTGAGCTAGCTTTAGCTTGTGGAGTAGACGATGGTAGTTTCGATGTTGTTGAGTTTTGCTGAGCTGCTTTCTGGGCTTTGGTGTTGACCATAATGCTGGCTGGAAGTATGCTGTTAGAGTCTGTACGGTTTAAGCTGTTTGTGGTCTGTTTAACATAATAACCAGTAAGCTAGCCTCGGAGCCTCGCTGAGATGCGTCTCACCAACGACACGCCATAACCGGAAGCCTTGTCAAAGCCATGTTTAATAAAGTTATCCAATAAAAAATGTATATGTAAATATTCCACGTCATGTGACAAATATATATATATATTAGGGCTGGGCAAGTTAACTCGTTTCAATCGAGTTAACTCAAGTGATGAGTTAACTCGATTAATTATTTTATCTCGCATTAACTCAGGTTTGATTATTTATTGTTTTATTGTGAAAGTCAGGCTTTTATTTTGTGAAAGTCTGTTGCTGACTGCTGCAGAACAGGAAAAAAGAAAATAATTGGCGGATAAACAATCGAGTTAACTCATCACTTGAGTTAACTCGATTAAAACGAGTTAACTTGCCCAGCCCTAATATATATGTGTGTGTGTGTGTGTGTGTGTGTGTGTGTGTGTGTACACTCGTGTTTTGAGAATTTTGGGGTAAATGGGGCTGCAACTGCATCCTTTGCAATTGCAGTCTCTGGTTGTACCCCCAGGGGTCAGCAAAGTAAAATATTAAGCTTCTAGAGACTGTCTCCGAAAGCACTGAACTTAATCAGTGTCAATTTATGGGATTTATGGAATGAATATGAGTCTAATTCTTTAAACATTATTCAGAAACATAACAAAAACCTGTGGTTATTTGTTGCCCCTGTAAAGGAAATATAACAATTGACCATAATAAAATGTTTATTTCCCCTTTGATTGATCATGTTTGAATCCCTACACTAAATGTTTCCTGTAAGTAACTAAATGCATTTAGTCTGCTTCCTCTCTTTGATCCTGCTTTTCTCGTACTACTGAATGTGTATTGCCTGATTAACATAGCCACTGTAACCTTAATTTCCACTGTAGCCACTAAATGTATTAGTCTGTTTCCTCTCTTTGATCATGTGTTTCCTGTAGCCACTAAATGCATATTGCCTTGATTGCCCTCCTGTAGCCATTGTGAAGTATTCATGTGACCGAAGGATCTCAACCTTTGACTGATTAACACACCCCCTGGGAGTGGTTAGCCAATGTATAAAGACAGTGAACTGTTTCCTATCTGGTGTGCATATTACAGACTCAACCCTGTGGTATGTACCATGCTCTGAGCATTAAAGTGTGACAATACTGTAAGATAATTTTGTGTCTCGTTTCCTCGTTGGTAGTGGGATTGTAGAAATTGCCACGACACCCCTTTGCAAACGTGTTAGTGAAAAATCAAAGGATTTGTTTATGAAGTGTAAATAACAGTTTTAACTAGGGCTACGTTGTAGCACTAACGGGCCCGAGCACACAGGCGGTTTCAAGTCTGATGCGGTGGGGGAAGAGAGAGCGTTCGATGACCAAGCGCTCTTCTCCGAGTTGCATGCGTTTGCGTACTGCAGCAAGGATAAACGCTTCACTTCCTGTAGCCACTAGGGGGCTGTGATTTTAAGTCACGATTTCTGTGTAGATGTCTTCAGGTCAGGACTCTTGGCTTATGTGTCTTGTTTGGATTTGATCAGACCAAATATGTCTGAGATACAGAAACTCGAGTTTTGAAGGCGTTTAATCAAACTTTGACGCCACGCAATGGTCACTGGCTGAAATTTTGAATCTCCATCTTGTTCTGAATAGACTCATCTAGATCTTAAGTTGATATGATGAAAGCCCTACGACAAGTACATCAAAGTAAAAATGCGGAATATGGCCAAAATGGCCACTAAATCCAAAATGGTGGGCTTCCTGTTGAGTTTTTCATAATGCACTGAGAGACATTTTTGTGCATCTGGTCATGATACACAACGGTTCTCATTTTAGTGTGGATGCTAAATGAGGGGCTTTTCCGTAGGTGGCGCTGTTGTGGTTTTTTGCCACGCCCATTTCAAATTACTCCAGAATACGTCAATTTTCACCACTTTCTAATTTACTGCAAACTTTAGAAACTTTTTGAGCATGTTAAAGCCCTCAAAAAGCCCATTCACTATGTCAGAATAATCCTTACAATTTCAATAGGGCCTCCCACCGGAGATGCTCGGGCCCTAATGATGAGGATCAGACTCTTCTACAGGATGTATTGTTGGAGATAAAGTCTAATACTAGACCAGATGCTGAGTTTAGACTTCTTTTCCAACACTTATACTTTGCTATTACTGGAGTCTCAATAGTTGGTCAAAAGAATTCACTGGAGATGGTCAGAGTTCAATGCAGTAGATTTTATTCTTTTACAAGATGTAAACCCGAGCTGGTTCCAGAACCCAACTGAAGACTGAGCTTCAAACCCTCTGCTTATATTCTCATCCTCGTCTTTGCTGTTGCCCGTTCAACCAATCAGGAGGTGAATCTCTCCATCTCCTGATTGGTTCAAAACTTCTGATTCGTCATGAAACTAATGGTGTCGTACATTCCCAAGTTGACTTTGTCTCCCCCTACAGTTACATCAGGGGTTGATTCTAATGGTGTATTAAAGTTGTGGTTGTTGGTCTAACTTTGACACCATTATAAATCTTAGAGTTTTGGAGGCCTCTGTTTCAGGCCTTACTCGATTTAGAAGGTCCTGTCTCCAGACTCCATTAGATTCGGGAGATGTCTATCTGCATTTTTTATGAATGATTACATTTCCTCCCACTTAATATAGGTTAAAAAAACAATATTTTCCAGTAAGGGTGCATACATTATTACATTTCTTTATGCTGGATATATGGTGCTGTCTGGTGAAAGCTCAAGAAATCTGTTTTACATGGGCTTGACCTGTGCTGTGGGTCTTTGTCATTCCCTTAGTATAAGACATAATCAGCTGTGATCATTATTAACCTGCATAGCAACTAATTACATTTTCCTTCCGATGGAGACTCTCCCTGTGTCTGGTGTTAATTAGACATTCTTCCCAGGCTGCATACAGTTCCTGATGCTCTTTATACACAGACGCACAGTTTAAGCATATAAGCACACAAAGGCTAGTTTTTCTACAACAGCATTCATTGGTATGGTCTAACTTCGTACAGTGATAGAGGTGTGTATACGTGCAGACATGAAACATTAGCACATGCAATCAAAGTTGAATTCAAATATTAAAGCTCAGTTTTTTTTTTCTTGTCAGAACCTTTTCCCTCCTTGTGGAAAACTTTCCCATCAGCCTGTTCTTTCCACTTCAAGGTGATGCCACTCAGTCCGTTCTCCTTCAATCTGTCCTTGAACTGAAAAACAGCAATGGAGGCTATTTGAAATACTTTTAACACATTCCTTTGCTCTCTAAGACAAAGAGTTCTGTGTTTTAAGTCAATTAAATTATATTTATATAGCGTATATATCACAATATACATCATCTCAAGAAACTTTACATAGAAGGTCAAGACTTTAAAATATATAAACAAACCACAGTTCCCACAGTGAACAGCACTTTGGAGACCGTTATGAACACAGTTTCCCCAAAATGTTGCTGTGACGGCGCGGCTCCGTCACTGACCGCCAGCGGTCCACACACGCACACACAGTCACATACGCGCACACACAGTCACACACGCGCACACGCAGCCACACA